>NC_141695.1:1693983690-1694446604 GCF_964263255.1 Lissotriton vulgaris | reverse complement strand
GAGTGAGGGTGAGTGAGGGTGAGTGAGGGTGAGTGAGGGTGAGTGAGGAGTGAGTGAGGGTGAGTGAGGGTGAGTGAGGGTGAGTGAGGGTGAGTGAGGGTGAGTGAGGGTGAGTGAGGGTGAGTGAGGGTGAGTGAGGGTGAGTGAGGGTGAGTGGTGAGGGTGAGTGAGGGTGAGTGAGGGTGAGTGAGGGTGAGTGAGGGTGAGTGGTTGAGGGTGAGTGAGGGTGAGTGAGGGTGAGTGAGGGTGAGTGGTTGAGGTGAGTGAGTGAGGGTGAGTGAGTGAGGGTGAGTGAGGGTGAGTGAGGGTGAGTGAGGGTGAGTGAGGGTGAGTGAGGGTGAGTGAGGGTGAGTGAGGGTGAGTGAGGGTGAGTGAGGTGAGTGAGGGTGAGTGAGGGTGAGTGAGGGTGAGTGAGGGTGAGTGAGTGAGGGTGAGTGAGTGAGGGTGAGTGAGTGAGGGTGAGTGAGGGTGAGTGAGGGTGAGTGAGTGAGGGTGAGTGAGGGTGAGTGAGGGTGAGTGAGGGTGAGTGAGGGTGAGTGAGGGTGAGTGAGGGTGAGTGAGGGTGAGTGAGGGTGAGTGAGGGTGAGTGAGGGTGAGTGGTTGAGGGTGAGTGAGGGTGAGTGAGGGTGAGTGAGGGTGAGTGGTTGAGGGTGAGTGAGGGTGAGTGAGGGTGAGTGAGGGTGAGTGGTTGAGGGTGAGTGGTTGAGGGTGAGTGGTTGAGGGTGAGTGGTTGAGGGTGAGTGGTTGAGGGTGAGTGGTTGAGGGTGAGTGGTTGAGGGGGAGTGGTTGAGGGGGAGTGGTTGAGGGGGAGTGGTTGAGGGGGAGTGGTTGAGGGTGAGTGGTTGAGGGTGAGTGGTTGAGGGTGAGTGGTTGAGGGTGAGTGGTTGAGGGTGAGTGGTTGAGGGTGAGTGGTTGAGGGTGAGTGGTTGAGGGTGAGTGGTTGAGGGTGAGTGGTTGAGGGTGAGTGGTTGAGGGTGAGGGGTTGAGGGTGAGTGAGGGTGAGTGAGGGTGAGGGGTTGAGGGTGAGTGAGGGTAAGTGAGGGTGAGGTATTGAGGGTGAGTGAGGGTAAGTGAGGGTGAGGTATTGAGGGTGGGTGAGGGATTGAGGGTGAGTGAGGGTGAGGGATTGAGGGTGAGTGAGGGTGAGTGAGGGGTTGAGGGTGAGTGAGGGGTTGAGGGTGAGTGAGGGGTTGAGGGTGAGGGGTGAGGGGTTGAGGGTGAGTGAGGGTGAGTGAGGGTGAGTGAGGGTGAGTGAGGGTGAGTGAGTGAGGGTGAGTGAGGGTGAGTGAGGGTGAGTGAGGATGAGGGGTTGAGGGTGGGTGAGGGTGAGTGAGGTTGAGGGTGAGTGAGGGTGGGTGAGGGTGAGTGTGAGTGAGGGTGAGTGAGGGTGAGGATGAGAGGATGAGGGGTTGAGGGTGAGTGAGGGTGAGGGGTTGAGGGTGAGTGAGGGTGAGGGGTTGAGGGTGAGTGAGGGTGAGGGGTTGAGGGTGAGTGAGGGTGAGGGGTTGAGGGTGAGTGAGGGTGAGTTAGAGTGAGGGTGAGTGAGGGTGAGTGAGGGTGAGTGAGGGGTTGAGGGTGAGGGGTTGAGGGTGAGGGGTTGAGGGTGAGGGGTTGAGGGTGAGGGGTTGAGGGTGAGGGGTTGAGGGTGAGTGAGGGTGAGTGAGGGTGAGTGAGGGTGAGTGAGGGTGAGTGAGGGTGAGTGAGGGTGAGTGAGGGTGAGTGAGGGTGAGTGAGGGTGAGTGAGGGTGAGTGAGGGTGAGTGAGGGTGAGTGAGGGTGAGTGAGGGTGAGTGAGGGTGAGTGAGGGTGAGTGAGGGTGAGTGAGGGTGAGTGAGGGTGAGTGAGGGTGAGTGAGGGTGAGTGAGGGTGAGTGAGGGTGAGTGAGGGGGTGAGTGAGGGTGAGTGAGGGTGAGTGAGGGTGAGTGAGGGTGAGTGAGGGTGAGTGAGGGTGAGTGAGGGTGAGTGAGGGTGAGTGAGGGTGAGTGAGGGTGAGTGAGGGTGAGTGAGGGTGAGTGAGGGTGAGTGAGGGTGAGTGAGGGTGAGTGAGGGTGAGTGAGGGTGAGTGAGGGTGAGGGGTTGAGGGTGAGACTACGGGATCCTGGTGTTTAGTTGGGGGTCCTAAATGTGCTGAAGGTCTTAATTTAAGCCTCTTGCCTTATTACATTTATTTTTTATTCCAGCAGATGCTGACACGTGGTGCTAAGAGATAGCTATATCTGACTTTTCTGCACCAGCATTTGTCATTTCTACTTTCTACCAGGGTGGCCCGAACTGTTGTTACCTTGCCCTCAAAGACATACTGGTTGGTGCATGCAAGTGTGGGAGAAAAATGCGTTTGTTGGTGTGGCTTGTACCTAGACTGGATGGTGTTTGTTTAGTGACTGGAGAAGTGCTCCAGCTGTTAAGCTGAAAAGTGTTGCTGCAACGTGTGGATGCTTGTGAAGGACATCATGTAGTGAAGATGCTCCCTTGGCGTAAGGAGCATAGTAGAGAAGACGTGGTGAGGAGGCTGATAGCTGGTGAGTTCAGGATTTAGCATGCGGCCTGTGCATGTATGTAGGGGACATGCAAAAAGACCAGAGATGTACTTCGATCCTAGGACAACAAGTGAACGGGGTAGCTGGTTAGTATTTTAGAAAGGGTATATGCTGGATCTGTGTCACACGGCGGGTAAAATAAACAAAAAAAAAAGAAGCCGGAGGGAAGAGAGGGGAGGGGGGAGGAGAAATGCGACACGGCGGGAAGGGGAGGGGGCGGAACGGGGGCGGAGAGGGGAGAGGTGCGAGTATAGCTGGTGAGTTCAGGATTTAGCATGCGGCCTGTGCATGTATGTAGGGGACATGCAAAAAGACCAGAGATGTACTTCGATCCTAGGACAACAAGTGAACGGGGTAGCTGGTTAGTATTTTAGAAAGGGTATATGCTGGATCTGTGTCACACGGCGGGTAAAATAAACAAAAAAAAAGAAGCCGGAGGGAAGAGAGGGGAGGGGGGAGGAGAAATGCGACACGGCGGGAAGGGGAGGGGGCGGAACGGGGGCGGAGAGGGGAGAGAGAGAGTAGGCAAGGCGACACGGCGGGAGGGGGCGGAGCGGGTAAACAAACACGGACGTGCACGCGCCCGTGACTTTTAAGGTCAATGCGCATGCGCATAAGCTTAATGCGCATGCGCATTGACCTTAAAAGTCACGGGCACTGCAAGGAATCGCCACGATTCCTTGCAAGTTAGATAAAGAGTCGATGAGCCCCTATAGTCTCGCTTGCTCGATGCGCATGCGCATCGACAGGCGAGACCTAAAAAGGAGGATAGTCTTTCTGCCCCCGTAGGGCTTTGTTTTTTTCAAAGTTCAGGGGTGCCAATGCCCCTACCCCCCAAAAGAAAATTTCTAGTCTTCCTGCCCCCCTCAGGAGGCAGATGTGGGCATTAGCCCCTAATCTCCCCACCCCCCGGGGGTGTGGTGCAGGAAGCCCACTAGGCACCAGGGATTTTATTTGTTTTAAATTTACATAGGGGTGTGGGCTTCCCAGAATAAGAATGCCAATGCCCCCACCGCCCCCCAAAAATGGGCAGTCTTCCAGCCCCCTCCCAGGAGACAGATGGAGCAGTGGCAGCAAACCTGTACATTTTTTTAAACTAAACACCATGGGGAATCCAGGATGGTGTGGTTTGTGTGCCTCTCACCAGGTTCTGTTAGCCTGGATGATGAGGGGCGTTACCTCAAAACTGGTCCCAGGATGCTTGGTTCCAGCCCAGGAAGACCTGGCTCCACAGTTCGGGCCGGAGTGTTCACATGAGGCACAGGGTCAAGAATGATTTGCATATCGCTGGTCCTGAACTGGGGTGTGAAGTGAGCTAAAGAACGATGATGGATTCAACCCAGATCTGTGACTGGGGGTGAGTGTCTGAAACGTTTCAGAGCCCTGTCAATCATCTCCTTGTGTCTAATACCCAGAAACCCTTGCAAACCTCAAACTTGGTAAAAAGAAACATGTTCGAGGAAAATGATGCCTCCCTTGTGCGGGTGGGCCCAAGGCTTGTGACTGGGGAGGGCCAACAACATAGGGATTGAGGAGATAACACAGCTAACTCCAAGCACTATATATATTTTTTTTAATACGTTTTAGGCGATTCTGCATTCCACGCCGATACAAATAGGTATCATTTTATCAGGAGAACAGCGAGAATGCTGGGCGGTAAGACATTTGTGCCGGCGCAGTGATCCCAGTCAGAAATGTGATTTTCTTAAATACAAAAATGTGAGGTTTGCAGGGGATTCAGGGTAGGAAAACATTGGGGGATCCACGCAAGCCACAACTCCCTGCACTCCCCTGTGTGTCTAGTTTTAAGAAATGTGTGGGTTTGGTATGTTTCCTTAGATGGCGAAGGAAGAGGAGGTGGAGGGCGACGGGAAAGAGCAAGGAAAGGGAGGGGGTGGAGACCGTCGGAAAAAAAGCAAGGAAAGGGGGGGGGGGGGGGGGGCGACAAGAAAGAGCAAGGAAAAGGGGGGTGGAGGCAGACAGGAAAGGGGGGGGGGGGGGGGACGGGACACCGGCAGGAAAGAGCAGGGAAACGGGAGGGGGAGACACCGACGGGAAAGAGCAAGGAATGGGGGGGGGGGGGTTCAGAGACCGGTAGGAGAGAGCAAGGAAAGGGGGGGGGGGGGGGGGGAGAGTTGAGGCCGACAGGAAAGTAAAGGGGAGTGGAGGGGGGCGGGAAAGAGCAAGTAAAGGGGAGTGGAGGGGGGCGGGAAAGAGCAAGTAAAGGGGAGTGGAGGGGGGCGGGAAAGAGCAAGTAAAGGGGAGTGGAGGGGGGCGGGAAAGAGCAAGTAAAGGGGAGTGGAGGGGGACGGGAAAGAGCAAGTAAAGGGGAGTTGAGGGGGGCGGGAAAGAGCAAGTAAAGGGGAGTTGAGGGGGGCGGGAAAGAGCAAGTAAAGGGGAGTTGAGGCCGACGGGAAAGAGCATGTAAAGGGGAGTTGAGGCCGACGGGAAAGAGCAAGTAAAGGGGAGTTGAGGCCGACGGGAAAGAGCAAGTAAAGGGGAGTTGAGGCCGACGGGAAAGAACAAGGAAAGGAGGGTGGGGACCGATGGGAAAGAGCAAAGAAAGGGGGGGGGCGGGGGACTGACTGACGGGAAAGAGCAAGGAAAATGGGGGAAAGGAGCCCCGACAGGGAAAGAGCAAGGAAAAGGAGGTGGGGGGAGCCCGACAGGGAAAGAGAAAGGGGAGAGCCAGACGGGGAAGAGCAATGACCGTGGGGGTGGGGGGGGGAAGGACCCTCGGGGGAGTCAGACGGGGAAGAGCAAGGAAAGGGGGCAATGGAGCCCAACAGAGAAGAGAAGAAGGGAGGAGTCAGACAGGGGAGAGCAAGGGGGGGGGATAGGAGACCGACAGGAAAGAGCAAGGAAAGGGTGGGCCGAAGGGAAAGAGCAAGGAAAGAGGGAGAGACCGACTGGAAAGAGCAAGGAAAGAGGAGGGGGGGGGGGGGGACATACGGGAAAGAGCAAGGAAAGAGGAGGGGGGGGGGACAGACGGGAAAGAGCAAGGAAAGAGGAGGGGGGGGGACAGACGGGAAAGTGCAAGGAAAGGGGAGACCGACGGGAAGGAGCAAGAGGGGGCGGGGAGACCGACGAGAAGGAGCAAGAGGGGGCGGGGAGACCAACGAGAAGGAGCAAGTGTGGCTCAATGGTTAGAGCGGCAGACCCTGATGCAGAGGTCTAGCCCGGGACCAGGGTTCAATTCCCCGCCTCGGTGGGTCTTGGGCTCAAAAATACCACGGACCAGATAATTCTCGCCTCAGTGCCTATTTCAATCATGGAGTCCCACTCTGCAACTCTGGGCAATAGCTTGCTTAATCTCCACAATGGCCCCCACAACGCTAAGGACGCCTGGCCTCCACCTTGGGGGTGCCCAGGAGTGGACGCCTCACAGGGAAAGCCAGGATGGGTTCCACAGCGGTATTCGTACAAGCGCCTTGAGACCCTTGCGGGTGAGTAGTGCGCTATACAAGTATCAATTTACATTTACAATTTTTACATTTACAGAGGGGGCGGGGAGACCGACGAGAAGGAGCAAGAGGGGGCGGGGAGACCGACGAGAAGGAGCAAGAGGGGAAGGAGCAAGAGGGGGCGGGGAGACCGACGACAAGGAGCAAGAGGGGGCAGGGAGACCGACGACAAGGAGCAAGAGGGGGCAGGGAGACCGACGACAAGGAGCAAGAGGGGGCAGGGAGACCGACGACAAGGAGCAAGAGGGGGCAGGGAGACCGACGGGAATGAGCAAGAGGGGGCGGGGAGACCGACGGGAATGAGCAAGAGGGGGCGGGGAGACCGACGGGAATGAGCAAGAGGGGGCGGGGAGACCGACGGGAATGAGCAAGGGGGGGGACCGACGGGAAGGAGCAAGGGGGGGGGGGCCGACGGGAAGGAGCAAGGGGGGGGGGGACCGACGGGAAGGAGCAAGGGGGGGGGGACCGACGGGAAGGAGCAAGTCGGGGGGCCGACGGGAAGGAGGAAGCGGGGGGGCCGACGGGAAGGAGGAAGCGGGGGGGCCGACGGGAAGGAGGAAGCGGGGGGGCCGACGGGAAGGAGCAAGGGGGGGGACCGACGGGAAGGAGCAAGGGGGGGGACCGACGGGAAGGAGCAAGGGGGGGGACCGACGGGAAGGAGCAAGGGGGCACGGGAAGGAGCAAGTGGGAGGGGGGGGAACCGACGGGAAGGAGCAAGTGGGGGGGGCGGGGGGGGAGACAGACGGGAAGGAGCAAGGAAAAGGTGGGAGGGAGGCCAACAGGAAAGAGCAAGGAAGGGGGGGGGGAGACCGAAAGCAATGAAAGGGGGGAGAAGAGACCGACGTGAAGGCGCAAGGGGGGGGGAGCCAGATGGGAAAGAGCAAGGAAAGGAGGGGGGGGGGGAGGCTGACGGGAAAGAGCAAGGAATGGGGGGGGGGCAGGCCAACGGAAAAGAGCAAGGAAAATGGGGGGATGGAGGCCAACGGGAAAGAGCAAGGAAGCAAGGAAAAGGGGGGCCAACGGAAAAGAGCAAGGAAAAGGGGGGTAGGAGCCCGACAGAGAAGAGCAAGGAAAAGGAGCCCGACAGGGAAGAGCAAGGAAAAGGGGGGCAAAGGAGCCCGACAGGGAAGTCAAGAAACAGGGGGGAAAGGAGCCAGACGGGCAAGAGCAAGCGGGGGATAGGAGTCAGACGGGGAGGGGCAAGAAAAAGGGGAAGTAGCCAGACGGGGAGGAGCAAGAAAAGGGGGGAGGAGCCAGACGGGGAGGAGCAAGAAAAGGGGGGAGGAGCCAGATAGGGAAGAGCAACGAGGGGGGGGGGGGGGGGGGAACTCAATGGTGAAGAGCAATGAAAGATGGGAAAGGAGCCAGACGGGGAAGAGCAAGGAAAACAAAAGGAGCTTGACATGGAAGAGCAACCGGGAGAAAGGAGTCAGACAGCGAAAAGCAAGTAGGGGAAAGGAGTCCCACGGGGAAGAGCAAGTGGGGAAAGAGACTGATGGGAAGGAGCAAGGCGGAAAAGGGCAGAAAGACTAGAATAAGGAGGGGAGAGAGACTAAGAGAAAAGAGAAGAGTAAGAGTGGAGAGGACCGATAGGGAATAGCATGGTGGCGAGGAGTGACCGTAAAGGAGAAGGGAGAGGAGACTGATAAAGAGAAGCAGCCGGGCAGAGGGAACCCAGTGGTACTAAGAGGTCATGGTTAGGAGGGATAAAATGAACAGGTAATTTAAAAAGAGGTACATGGTAGAATTCACGGCGTACGTCAATCTAGTCATAAGATCTTGTGGAGAGGAGAGCCACAAGAAAATAAACACACAAAAAACACTTTCCATAAAGAGTAGGAAAGTGAGAAGAGAAGGGCTCTAAATATAACAAATAAAATGAAAAATAAAGATAGGTGGTAGCAGATGAGAAAATCTATAAGAAGCGAAGGAACAAAGGCAAGATACCATGACAAGCAGCAACACATACCTGAGGGTCAACACTTGCGGCAGACATAATTCATGAACAGGCCCCGTGGTTCCTCTGGGCAGGTTTAAGGAACTGAGCCAGGAGCTGGCATTAAAGAGACAAGGGAGGAGAGCCGACAAGGCCCGGGTTTCTAATATGACAGTCTGTCGAACGAGTTATTGTGGAGTGTCCTCCCTAGAGATTGATAGAAAGTCCTTTTCTGAATGAGTTCTTGTCTTGTGTTATCCTATAGCGCCTTCTCTGCGTTTCAACCAGCCTTGCCCGCGCCCCGGTGAAAAACTTGCGCCAATCTTGCTTGTCCTATTAATATGAATACGGCGTTTCTGTGCACAGCTAGCATGAAAAGCAACAACACCACGAACTGCTGTTTTAAGGCCTCTTCTCGCCTAGGATACCGCTCAGATGATTGTCTTTTCTGCGAGGTCGATACCTTTCCCCGATTCCTCCCGGAGCTGTGGGAGCCTCTTTGTAATTTCAATCCTTGCTTTTTGAACGCTCCCCTCCTGTCTGGTCTACTACCGGACAGTTGAGAGCTGCTCCCTGCAGATGTCAGCCCAGTTACTGAAATATCTTCTTGTTCCTGGGCCTCTTTGATCTCTCAGTTTGTTTTGGGCCTCCCTTTGGTCTACGGGCCTCGCTCCTTCCCGGATATCTCTCCTCTGGGGGCCACTCTCCTCCCAATGGGTCGTTCTATTCTCCGGACCTTCCTCTAAGCCCGTAGACTCTACTCGGACGTTTAGCTCGCAGCCTATACAACCGGGCAGAACCTCCAATGGCGGCAGCGGCAGTCGGGACTGTAGCGGGAGGGAGAGGGGGGGGCCTGATTAGGTAGAAAGACAGATCGGAAGTGACGCGCGAGAAGGAAGCGGAGCATGCGCAGTGCAGCGCGGTCCGGCTCGCAAAGAAAATGAAAAGAACATCACCGACCTAGAATAAGCAACAGTATACACAACAGACAAACGGCACGCGTTTATCGTTGTCGCGAAAAACAGGGGGGAAAAACTGCATCATGTACAAAATGCAGTCTACAAACATACATACCAATGTTGCAAGAGCATAGAAAAAAGACTTGCACATTTTGGAGCCCGATCGACTAGCATGAAAGAAAGACTCAAACCACGAGCTGATTGATTTAAAAGAAAGACGACCCAAACTGTTCAAGTTTTCATTTTACAAAATAGGAAAACTATTGAAATGAGTAAGAAGACGCGCTCTTAAAACAAGAAAGACTTGAGCGTGAGACTGAGACCTTCTATAATCAAATAATAATGATAATAATAATACAAATAATGATATCTGTCATGTGTTGACTGAGATGTGGGCAAAGCAAATGTAATAAAATCACACAGGGACTCTTCACACGTAATGTGAACGCCCTCGTTTTAAGGTCCTCTTGTAGTCCTCGCCTATAGTGTTGGGCTTTAGAACAGCCCATTGCTTATCATTGATTGGCTTTCTTGTCAATCTCGTTTGCTTGCATGTAATGCAATGTCTTTCTCTTCTCTTCTTGTTTCTGGCCTTGCCTTTGAGCATAGTGTCAGCATCACGGGTAATATGAGACCAGTGTTGCCAAGTTTGGACTATTTCCCTGAACAAATGGGCATTATTTTCCCAATTTTTGCATGAAAAAACTCTGTTTGCGGGGGTCTTTTTTTGGCTCATATTTGCTTCTTGATTGCCTGTTTTATTTAAAGCTAAGGCGGTTCTCCCAGTTATTTAAAGCTATGGCGGTTCTCCCAGTTATTTCAATGTGAACAAGCTAAGCACATACTTGCCTCAACTAATGTGGACCAGCTCATTCATACCAACAGCATACGTGCCGACAGACTCAATTCAGGAGGGAAAATCCAGATTTTTCTTGCCAAAAATGGCCCTCCTGCAATAGTCCCAATTCAATACAAGTAAATGGGGAAAATAAATACCCCCTATTTGTTTTAAAAAATCTCTCTTCACAAATGTTGGTGTGTATGCAATAGACCCAATTCAGATGGGAGACTCCCAATTTTTTAAGCCCAAAGCAGCTTTATTTTAGCTGCATCGTACCTAAAATGACCTCTGTTCCCATAAAAGTTCTTTTGGGAAATAAATTCTACTAATTTTGTTTTCAAAATCGACCTATTTCCAGCTACAAAATGTTGGCATGTATGCTACTCTGTCACTACGCTTGAGTCATTTGAGCAATGCACAACTTTCTGTGTGTGGCACAGCCACACCACAGGGGCCTTTCCCCACCCTCAGAGTTAGTCAGACCTCCTAGCCGGAGAGTACAGAGGTGATGGTATCAGCAGCAGGTCTGCTGGCGCCCCGACCACCAAGTTGGCTGGCACTGGCACACCTGAGGTGCAGGAGGCTCAGCACAGTGATGCATTCTCAAATTGCAACCACATCATCCAAAGTGGTGTTTGATCACAAGGCCATCAATCTGTAGTAGCACAAGAAAGTACTACCACTGACGGCCCGTAATAAATATATTGGCCTGCACTATGCCCCTCTGCCCCCAGCTTAAAAGTTCCTGTCATGTGCCACAGGTGCTAGTGATGGCCTCCTTTTTAGACCTTGTGGTCTGTGCAGGAACCCATCCAGCCAGCAGCTGCATCCATCAATTCAACAGTCACGTCTCCTGCCGTCACTAGATTTCCATTTTTAATATAATACAGTTAATCATTCAGACACTGTGAGTTATCTACATATTTGTCTTGAATATAAATTAGATTTATTCTTCAAAATGTGTGTTACAGCCTATGACGTACATGCAACATTTTAGAAGAGGAAAGTGTGAGATCTTAAAAAACAAATGGGAGAATGTATTTCTCCTGTTGACTTCTATTGTGGCCTGCATCAGTTATACTGGTATGAGTGGGGCTTGTAAGGGGACTGCAGCAATATTGAATATCAGAAATACAGATATATGTGTTTTTTTATGACTGGAGTACGGAAAAAGCACTAGGGCTGGCAGAGAGAGCGTGACAACGTGGGGCAATGGCCTGCTGGAGCAGGTTCCTGGCCAGGCATACTTAGGGGCCCATTAGGATAGCGGGCAGATTGCCCCCGCCAGGTTGGCGGTAGCCACCGCTGGCCTGGCGGGGGCAATCCGTCCCGCCATCCTCACCTAAATGCCCCCGCCATATTAGTATGGCGGGGGGACCGCGGCAGAGGGAAAGACCGTCCGCCGCTTTTACGCCCCGGCCCCCTTGCAAACGGGGCGGAAAAGGTCTAACATGGTGGCGGTGTCTATAAGACACCGCCAGCCATATTAGGATGGGCCAGAACAGATGCCTTTTCCGCCACGGAATGGCATGCGGTCTTCACTTCGGGGTCCCCCGGAGTGAAGTAGAGGTGGGGGTTGCACACGGGGGAGTACCTGTGGTACCCCCCTGCATTTGCATTAACAAAGCAGCAGGCACTGCGCTGTGCCTACCGCTTTGTTAATGCAAATGCATTTGTGCATTGTTAGCATTGTGGCGGGCGGTGCTGAGAGCACCTCCCGCCATAATGCTAACAATGCAGGATGCGCCCGCCACAGTGGCGGGCACACCCTAATACCCCCCACCGGACCCCCGCGCTTATGGCGGGCGGTCCCAGTCCGCCCGCCACCCTAATGGACCCCTAAGAGTCTCTCTAGACCAGTTCCTGTCGACTGAAGCCCGCAGAGCAATCAGGTTTTTGCATGCAGGAATTGGGAAGCGGGAGACGACCCTTGAAATCTGTAGTCTCCCACCTGAATCGGGTGAGTTGACATGTATGGCCTATGATTTCATTGTTTGAGCATTTCAACTTTGGCCTGATTTTGCATAAAAGGCTGGTTCATTTTGGGTTTACTTTGGGCTGGTCGTTGAACAGCTTTGCTAGGGTTTCAAAATCTGTCAACTCTGTAGGAGAGCAGGAGACAGACATGCCAAGGAATGAATACATAGAAGCAAGATTGGAGAATTGGGAGGGCTGATCAGTGGTGGCTGGGACACAAAGGTACAGACAGGCTTTCCAGGTCAAGATCACTAAGCAATAGGGTCTGGCACTGATGTAAATTCTGAGCAGTGCCTTTAAAAATTCAGGACTGAAGGTCAATTTTGCAGGCGCACCTGAGACTGCCAATCAATAATATAAAATATGTAAATATACAGGTGACACAAGTACACATCAAAGTAGGTTTTTGTTGTTTGATTTGTATAATACATACCAGTTTTTAACTACAATCCTCTTGTAACTGGAACTTTTTAGAGCTTAAAAATTTGCAAAAATATGCACACTAAGCAAAATTTGATAACAGAGTTAAGAGACAGTTGTCACACAATTTAGCCTCTTAAACATGAGTGATAGTACCAGAAGCAGTGCTCCATTGATGAATGTGGACTTCCAGCATATAGACAGTAGTATTGCTATTACAAGAGGCAGAAAGGGAGAGAAATAGTGGGATTTCAACAAACCAACCCTTAGTGCAATTTGTTCAACCCTCTGTCCACCAGCATAGAATCAGTCTCAGGTGGTAGCTTCAATGTCTTGTACTAGAAAAAATGGCAGATTGCAGGAAGATAAAACATAAACAAGCATTAGCAAATTCAAAAAAGTTTGATGCTTGCACTTGAGTGCTATCAAAGGAAAAACATGTTTGCTGCTGTGCAAAATAATTAAAATAGGATTACTTTGTGTATTCAATGTATGAGTGAGATAATTAATTAAATGTGTAATGTCTAAAACATTCAAATCAGAGATGTGATTGACAATGTCTCAAGTCAAAAGCTGAAGGATCTTGAAGGATTCTGATAAAAAGAAGCTAATAGCTAAAGAATGCTGAACCAAAACCCCTTAGAGTAGATGTAGAATACTTTATATTCGCCATGAATGGTCTAACAACCATTATACGTCGCACATGAAAACCATGAATGAGATGTAGAAAAGGAGATTTTACACCAATTTGGAGAATCCCACACATCCCTTAATCATCATTTATACAAGGGAAGTACCGACCAGGGTGCCACCAGTTGCTGGATAATGCACCATTGCTCAATGAGGAGTGTACCTCCACTAATGGCACAGTACACTTTCCACATGGCACTACCATTCACAGAATAGTGCACCAGTACTCTCAGCACCTTCAATTTCAACCCGAGGCACCCTGCACCATCACCAGCACGCTTAGAACAGTGCACCGCATCCTGCAGCAAAGTGCATCATCACCAAGTGCACAGCGTACCCCACCAGTCATGGCACAATACTCACATCACAATTCTCTACTACAAAGGAACAGTGCACCATCACCTTCAGCACAGGAAATTCTAACCATTAGAGCACTCCAGCATCACGCATAGAATAGTGATCCACGTGTGGCATAGTGCACCATATAACCAAGTCACTGTGCATCATTCAACACAGCAAGTCTTCCCTCTGCACTGCCTAATTTGGTAGGGGTATGTTTCTTTGTGCAGAAACTGGAGTGCAAAATGTGAACTTATGTCCTGATACTGTTCTGTTCTCCCAGGTCCCACTAGGGAATACAGATATTCAACGTCCTCTCCTTTCTGGCATATTCCATCCAGGAAGCATTACATGAGACATTTCAAAAGTGACTATTAAGTGCAATGATGGGTATTATGGGCAAGGTTTATAAAATAGAGTGCCAGACATAGTACTTTTGTCTAATTATTAATTGAAGGAACATGAAAAGCTACCCCAGGGCTAATAAATGAGGGATAGTCAAAAATGCCTCTCTTTATAAAAAAAGTATTTCTTTGTGCAGAAACTGGAGTGAAAATTTGAACTCATGTCTTGATACTGTTCTATTCTCCCAGGTACCATTAGGTAATAAATATAGTCAACGTCTTCGAATTTCTATATATAACCGGCACCGATGAGAGCCATTGGAGGCTTGAAATGCATCTGCCTGAGCGTTTAAGGGACTATCAGCACCACGAGCCAAACAAAATCAATAAAGCCACTTGCCAGTAACCTCGGAGTTGTGTCGTGCCTTTTCCTTTCTTGGGAGCAGGGGTTCGTCAGCAAGCAGGTCGCTGACTTTGCGACACTCCCTCTCGGTCAGGTGCACCGTGTTGAGACCAGCATCTTGTGGAACTTTGTAGCTAGCTGCAAAACATGGTGCCCCCCCCAGCTGTTCGGATTGCCATTATGGTCTGAGATGCGGCAAGGGGAGAGAGAAGGTGATACCGATTGCCTGATCAAGAGGTGTGGCAATAAGCTTTGTTTTATCCTCCTGGGCACCTGAGCTGGAGTGTGGCCCATAACCAGCCAGTTGGGACATCACCTGATGTTAGCAGTGTCTCTGCCACTGTAGAGACACTCTTATGGACTACATCTACTAGCATGCAACTGCTCAACAGGATATGAGCGTGAGGGGATAGTACATTCTACACCGGAAGAGGAGCTCGATGACATCATCATGGGAGCGGTCTATTTACCACCTGCATGTCATCTGATCCCCAGAGTGAGCGTGGAGTTTGTGGAACCGGCACTGATGAGAGCCATTGGAGGCTTGAAACGTGTCTGCCTGAGCGTTTCAGGGACTATCAGAACCGCGCGCCACACAAAATCAATTAAGCTACTTGCCAGTAACCTCGGAGTTGTGTCGTGCCTTTTCCTTTTTTGGGAGCAGGCGTTGGACTCATGTTTCGTCAGCAAGCAGGTCGCTGACTTTGTAAACCTCCCTCTTGGTCAGATGCATCGTGTTGAGACCAGCATCTTGTAGAACTCTGTAGCGAGCTGCAAAACACGGTGCCCCCCCTCAGCGGTTCGGATTGTAATTATGGTCTGAGGTGCGGCAAGGGGAGAGAGGAGGCGTTACTTATCGCCTGATCAAGAGGTTTGGCAATAAGCTTTGTTTTATCCGGCTGGGCACCTAAGCTGGAGTGTGGCCCATAACCAGCCAGTTGGGACATCACCTGATGTTAGCAGTGTCTCTGTCACTGTACAGACACTCTTATGGACTACACCTACCAGCATGCATCTGCTCGACAGGATATGAGCGTAAGGGGCTATACATCCTACACTGGAGGAGGAGCTCAATGACATCACCATGGGAGCGGTCTATTTACCACCTGCATGTCATCTGACCCCCAGAGTGAACGTGGAGTTCGTGGAACTGGCACTACCGAGAGCCATTGGAGGCTTGAAACGCGTCTGCCTGAGCGTTTCAGGGACTTTCAGCACCATGCGCCAAACAAAATCAATAAAGCCACTTGCTAGTAACCTCAGAGTTGTGTTGTGCCTTTTTCTTTCATAGGAGCAGGTGTTGGATATATATATATATATCACTTAAACCATGCCTGCTTCTTGAAGGAAAAAGGCACAACACACTCTGTAATCTTTCGAGCCTTTATTGCTGTTTAAAGTGCGCAGGGCTGGCAGTCCATGAAACGCAGTGGCATGCGCGTTTCCGCCTTAAATGGCCTTCGTCAGTGCCGGTTTCACGGGTTCCATGCTGTCTCAGTGGGTCAAAACAGAGTACATCTGATGTTTGTTCCGTCCCTGCTTATGTGCTCTTCACGCCCCTCCTCCAAATAAAGGTGCACTCACATCGCGCTAACACCTCCATGAACAGATGCATGCTGGTAATTGTAGTCCGGGTGGGCGACTGTACAGTGCCAGGAACATGCCAAACATACAGTGATGTTCCCAAAATGATGGGCACGGGCCACACACCAGCTCAGTTGCCCAGGGGGTGTAAAAACTAAGTCCTCAGCAGATTCCTTCTTCAGGCACTCCATGTTGCCTCCTCTCTCCCCGTTGCAGTCCATACAACCTGGATGGCAATATATCGGCATATATATATATATATGAAAGAATCCACACTCCTGTATCGCCACAGTCACGGCAAACATTAGGTACAGACCACAACATCCTTTAGGTTGCTTAAAGTGCGTTTATTGCAAGGATATCAGCTACCATACATCGTGGCAAGTGCACAGCATTACACGTTTCGACAGTGGAACACTGTCTTGATCCCATGACGTTCTATGGGCCAATGAGCAATAAATAGTGACTACAATAGTGAAAAAAACTGGTGAAAGGAAGGCCGCTCTTGTCTTTAAGCATTAAACTAGAAAACATACTTCTACAATCCAAATATAGCCGCAGTGGTCTATCTGTTAAAGTAACCTGAAATGTCCAATGATCGCTTAAACTGGCAAAATTACGTGCATGGCATAGTGATAAAGTGCAAGTGCATATAACCTATTTTAAAACAATATTGTCATCTAAAAGCCAGTTATTGAAGTCATAACTGCAAATAGCATGTGAGAATGACCGGTAGATGCTTAAATTCACCATAAATATAAATTGCAAGTGCATTGTAAACACATATAGATGTGCAACATGAGCTCAGTCCTGTAAACATTGATCAAAGTATTTCATTCTAGTTGGCATGTTCAACCAATTGTACCTGTATACATGAATGTAAATATAAAGTGCCAGTGTATTATGTTAACATCATACAGTACAGCTTAATAGGGATAAGTGATACATAGCTAAAATCAATATGTCTAAAAGAAATTAAAGCTAACATCTCCAAAGTGACCATTAAAACTCCAGGCAAAGCTACGCAATAACCAAGTAAAACCAGAGGTAAAACCAGGTAAAACCCAAGTAAAACCAGAGGTAAAACCAGGCTAAGACACAGCTAAAACTCATGAATAATAATGGACCACCTCTAGAGGAGACAACTTAACCTTAGGTCAAAACTCAAAATCCAATACAGTACAGTAGAGTCTTGCCCAATGAGTTATAAAAATGTATGTAGGTCCTCCCCCGTGTTAAGACCGTTGGGGATCTTAGTATCAAGTATTAAAATATAATGAGACTCTAACTGTCTAAGTTTTTCTCTCTGTTACCACCTCTGAGTGATCTAGGCACAGTCAATCAGAAAGTATCTCAGGTTTTTAATATCATTGTTATGCACATGTTTAAAATGTCGACCCACCAGTTAACTTAGGTCAGAGTTTACTATTACCCGCAAGTGTTGCAATATGCGGTTAAAAACTTGTAGTTTGGTACTGCCTACATATTTTAATTTACATGAACATTCTAAGACGTAGACTGCAAAATCTGTACAACAAGTTAACAAACTTTTGATTCTCATATGTTTAGGTTCAAATGCTGTAGAGAACTCACAAGTATTTTTCCCAAATTTACATCCTCGACATGAGCTGCACTTATAAAAACCGGTTCTTTTAGACAACAAATTGGATGAACTTGTGACCTCTGGACTAGTTTTCACCAGTGCATCCCTCATAGAGGGTGCATGTCTAAAAGTTAGCGCCGGTAGCTCAGGCACCGATTGTGGCATTGTTAAGTTTGTTTTTACAATGTGCCCGTTTTTATAAATAATTTTCCTGAATTGCCTCTCTTGGCGACTGTAGGTTGTAATGAGTCTCACTGTAACCATAGGTCCTGATTGGTCAGTTATATTGTTGCTCCTCATGGATGTGATGTCAGTTTTAGCACTATGTAAACATTCATCCCTGGTGTGACTGTTAGCTTTAATCATAGCCAAATTAAGATCCTTATGCTTGTACCCTTGAGCCTCAAACCTCTGGAATGCCTCATTTAGACAGAATTTAAGGTCCTGATCTGAGTTACTGATTCGCCTTATTCTTTAAAAAATCCCCGTAGGGGATACTTTTAATTAGGTGGTTAGGGTGGGAACTGCTGGCATGCAGTACTGCATTTCCAGCAGTACTTTTTCTGTGTAGTTTGGTATGTATGGTGTCATGTTTAATATATACCTCGACGTCCAGAAATTGTACACTTTCATTGCTAACCTGGGCTGAAAAATTCAAATTTAAATCATTCTTGTTGATGTCATTAACACAATTAAAAGCAGATTCAACAGATCCTTCCCAGATTATGCACACATCATCTATGTAGCCCCACCACTGTTTAACATGCATACCATACAGCTCCCCATGGGTGGTTTTGAGGACGTGCTCCTCCCAACAGCCAACGTGAAGACACGCATAGCTGGAAGAAAAGAACGCCCCCATTGCCACCCCACGTAGCTGTTGATGAACCTCTTTGTTAAAAATAAAATATTTGTTGGTGAGGCACATATTGATCATACTCAAAAGCATTTCATTATGATGGTAACATTCAATATTGCGTTTAGATAAAAAATGTTTAACCGCTGCTAACCCATCAGTGTGGTAGATGCTGGTATATAATGAACTTATGTCCATAACAATAAGAACATAATTCTGTTTCCACTCAACCCCTTGGATTTTTGACAGAAAGTGACCTGTATCTCGAATATATGAAGGTAAATTTTCCACGAACTCATGTAGAAAATAGTCCAAATATTTGGACATTGCTTCGAGTAATCCTTTTTAAGCTGATATAATAGGCCTGCCAGGTACAGGTATTGTGTTTTTATGCACCTTCGGGATGAAGTACAACACTGGGGTGGTAGGGTAATCAGTTTTTAAAAACCAAAATTCATTTTTGCTTAATAGTCCAATTTTTTTCCATTATGATAGTTCTTTAAATATGGAATCCTTAATGTGTTTGAGGTCATTAAAAGTGGCTTTTCTATAACATGCATTGTCACTTAGATGCCTTTCTACTTCTTGCATATACAAATCACGGGGCAGAGCACAATATTTCCCCCTTTGTCCGACTTATTTATGATGATATTACCATTGCTTTGAAGTTTGAGAATAAGTGTAGAATATTGCTTTTCTTTAAACTTTCTATGTTTGTCCTTGCGTAGTACATTTCGATTCAATTGTTTAAGATCTTCTACAACACAATCACTAAAGAGATCTATTGCATCTTTGGGCATCAATGGTATAAACGTAGACGGCAGCCAAAAGGGAGTTGAGCTCATTTGGTTACCCTGTATTCCGAGTTCAGAAAGGTCATCTTGAGTAGAGCTAGCAATGTTATCATCATCTCGAGCTAAAGCATGCATAGATCTCAATAGACAGACCCTCCAGGATATCGCGATTTCGCGATTTGCCGCAAAATCGGCACTTTTTAAAAAATGCCGCGATTTTTACAAAAATGCCCACGAAATCGGCATTTTCGTAGAAATCGCAGCATTTTTCGCTATATCCTGGGGGGTCTGCTTTATGTGGCTATCGCCTGTGCCTCTGTCTCCGATGCTGCACCAAAGCTCCTCAGATACTCAGCAGCATTGAAGCGTCACAGCGGGATGGCAAACCTCACACCTCCAGCCCTTGATGACCTGTTAAGAGGTGCTTCGAAGGTGACTGAGAGGGAGGGGCTGCAGGTTCAGGAGCTGCGACATCTATTCACATGCAAACAGCCCTGAATGTGTCATGTCTCTGCTATTTAGAGGGGGGCTCACACATTCCATTTCTACCCAGGGCCCCAAACATCCGAGACTCGGCCAGATTACACCCCTGATTACACCGAGGCAGCACGTGGTTCTCTTCACAGAGCGTAATTACTGTCACTAAATTGTAAGCAAACCTCGGTTCTTCAAACATGCAGTCTATAATTTAAGAAAATACAGAAATGGCACAATCGCACCCACACTGATTAACAGAGTATGGAGGACAATCAGTTCAATCAGTTCTCTTAGAGTATCTCCTGTAAGTACTGTACATCACAGTGGGGGATGGCATTTTTGACAGAGAGCCTGTCTTCTCGTTGTCTTGTGCAGGAGGGGGCGAGGAGCCCAAGATGATACTAGAATACTGCATGCCCACCCCTGTGCCCACCCTGGTGGATCCTGTTCCCTCTCCTGTGATGGCTCCTGCCCTCCCCTCAGTGATGGCTCCTGTCCCCCCATGTGGTGGTTCCAGTCCACCCCCCGCCTGTGATGGCTCCTGTCCCCCCATGTTGTGGCTCCAGTTCACCTGCACCTGTGATGGCTCTTGTCCCCCCCTGTGGTGGATCCTGTCTCCGCCCTGGGTGGCTTCTGTCCCAGTCCTGGAACGGCCCCTGCAGCGAGGGTGAAGTTCTTGATGGGCCTCTTCTCAAAGGGGCTCAGCTCAAAATTAATATGGAAAGGTCGGCGAGTAAGTAAGTGAAGGGATGGGTGAATGGCTGGATGAATTAGTGAAAGGGTGAATGGATGAATGAAAGATTGAATACATGGATAATGAGAGAGGATGGATGTATTGATGAGAGGGGAAGGATGGAGAGAAAATGTAAATAGCTGGATGTATGGGTGGAAGGGTAGCTGGATGATGGATGAGGGGAAAGATGGATGAGGGGATGGATGAAGGGATGGATGAGTGAAATGATAGATGGAAGGATACATGATGGATAGGTTTGCAAATGGTTGAATATGTTTGGAAATGGATGGGCTTACTTATATACTATTGCGCGACCTCTGATGTGTCTGTAAAACGTACCTATTGTCCTGAAGTTTTGTTTTGAATTTTGAGCTCCTGTCCTGAATTTGTATCCTGAATTTTGACCCTTTGTCCTGAATTTTTACACTCACCGTCCTGAATTTGCACCAATGCCAGTTGGTCACCCTATTCGCTGGCTTGGAGACGGAGCGCCGTACAGAGATGTCTGTCCCTCAAGATAAACAGACAGAACCACTCAGCCGAGAGAGCTGAGGCGCACACGGGACGGGGTATCTGCAGAGGCGCGCTGGACAAGGGATGAAGTCAGAGGGTTGAGCTCACCTATTGCAGACCATTTCCCCCTGGGAGAGAGCCATGGGAAAAATCCTAGAGGCGAGAAATTTAACATGGGCGTCAAGTGGCCCCATGTCATGGGTGTCAACTTCAACCAGTCCCCGCTTTTAAATCGGAGACGATTTGCAGGCTGACATTTTGCAACGAAACTACAAGTACCAACATGCAGTTCGCTACTGTTTAACAAGTGACCACTTGGCGGTTTTGACTGCTCTTTCTCTAGTGGTTAGGTCTGTCGAACGGGCATCCGGTGGGATATCAGGTCGTGTTCAAAATACACTGTACTATTTAACGTGCTTACTAATAAAAGGGGCGATAGGTATAGCCATCATTAGTGCAGCACGTACAGTGGCACCAAGCTCTAAGGCTATTGCAAGACACAAACTGACCTGCAATGGTATGCCTCTTCTGGCGCAGGGCTTTGCAACGTGACACATCTGGGAGATGCGTCACGTAGTAAATACCCCGCACCATGGTGCATCTTTTGAGCCGCCGCTGCGTCACAAAAGTGACGCAACGGCGGCGTAAAAGCAGCGCAAGGGGCTTGTAAATCTGCCCCAAAGTGTCTACATTGTAAAGAAACCAAATATACATAGCTTCATGTTGTTAAATAACTAAAAAAACTAAGATATCTGTGTTTGTTGTAGGAAAAATGGCCACATAAAATGCCGCAAAATTGCCGCTAAATTTCCATATTTGTGCCGCTAAATTTCCATTTTTGTGCCGCTAAATTTGCTAATCCATGCCGCTATATCCTGGGGGGTCTGAATAGATGAATATCTGCTACCTGCAGGTTGCTGCCTGATATAGTTGTAGATCTATTTATATTGGCAGTTTCATTGATTTTATTAAACTTGAAATGCTTTAAAAGTTTCAGTGTACAAATGAATTTAAATACTTCAACACGAGTCTGTGCATATTTGAAGCTATTTTCAAGACTGAATGATAAGCCCAAAGACAGCAGTTGGAGTTCAGCGACCGATAGTTCAACATCAGATAGATTTATCACTGTTTTATCCTATTCTTTGATCCCATTCACTGTTGGGGCCACTTCTTGCCCCTGCCCCCTCTACCTCTGCCTCAAAATTTTCCGCTTTTGTTTTCTGCGGTTGTTGCGCCGTCGCTGATTTTCTTAGTAGGGTTGTGAGAACGAAGTGTTTGATGGTGGTCCTCTATGAGAAAACTCAGTTCCTCTGAAGGTGTGTAATCGGTGGGTAATTTGGTTAGTTGGTTGTTGGTACTACTATCATCAGGCTCATAATTGCTACTTCCAGAGCTAGGACATTGTTTACATTTATTATGGCCTTCGCCTTTCAGTTACATAGCCTTTTCAATGCCAGTCATGCGTTTAATTAATATGACCACAATTTAAAACCCTGCCCTTCTGCCCACTGGATAGGTACATTTCTGGTGCAAGACGAAGGACTCGAGTCACCTCTACTCCTGTATTCTCGTGTTTGCCGTGTCATATTAATGAAACACATGGCTGGCATTGAAAAAGGCTGTGTAGCTGAAAATAAAATATTGACTGATATGTATATCTAGATTTTCTATATCTAACTCCACGCCGGTTGTACCTATGTGGTACATATATCTCCTAGGTACATAGATGTGGAGTTAGGAATAGTAAATCTATACTTCCCTAAATGCACTAAACTTTTAATATTTTGTCCCTTGATATCCGATCCTTGTTATTAGTATGCCACAATAATGTGGTGTCAATATTTAGTATTACAATCCACCACCACCCTTTACTCAGTGGTCTTAAAATGCTTTCATTTTCTACCAAGTTACTGATCGAATGTGTTTAAAAAACAAATTGTGGAATTACATTTTTCCACAATTCCTTGGGAAGAGAACCCCACATTGTCAAAGTCTACCAAAGGTTGTCCATATTCTGCTGGCTATGTGAACATTACATTTAAAAAATTGCCATTATTTTCCAAACATCTACTTACTAGATTGGTCTTTAACTCAATTTCAGTGTTACAGGCCTGTACCATACTTTTAAAAGTATTTTAACATTATGTTTTTTAAATAAAAAAAAATCAATATATGTCTTTACAGAACATATTGTACAGTTGGTCAATATAGAATGCTTCTTTGATTTTTCTTTAATTCATTTTACCGAACCATCTATGGCAATACATTTTGTTGGGGTTCGAATCTTGCTCCCATTTTCACTTCATGCTCAAATGTTGCTCATTGCTCATCAGCAAAGGTTTGAGACCCCAGCTCTAACCTTTACCCCTATTTTATCCCAATCAGTGGTGTGTGCTTTGAACTTCTCAGTCCTGTCACTTAAAACCACGTCACTATCAATGGGCAGAGTGTTGGGTAATAGAATTAGAATCCACCTAAATATATCTGTTGCAAGTTAGTTAATGAGTCTTTATTGCTATACTTTGTGGAACCTAGTCCCTCGAGGTTCTGTGTGTTAGTTTGAACTGTAAAGTTCCTTATTGGTCAGTTTGTTGCTGGCCAGTTGAGGAGAGGTCCGTCATTATTGACCTCCGTTCTTAATAAAGCTATCATCTTACCTGATGATTGAAATTCCTGATTTTTCTTTACAAGAAGATTTGGCGACAAGGTTGGAGCAATCTGAAAATTGCATAAAAGAGTCACAAAAACACACTGTGGATCTGAAATAGCAGAAGTATCGGGCAAGGGTTCCTGTGAGGATTTGGAGTATATTATGTCGAACAAAGCGAAAAGTTCTGTCGCTATGGTCAAGAAAAAGAAAAACAAACATTCTGTTCAATCCAATCCATCTAATTCCAGGATGTGCTACAGATGTGGTATTCTCAGTCATGCTGCAGACTCGAAGTTCTGTTGTGCGGTTAACAAGGAGGGTTTAAAGTGTTGACGTGAAGGGCACTATGCCAGAATGTGGAAGGACCAAACACGCGGTGTGGTTGCAGTGGTCTCAGATTAGACTTGCAGTAATGTTGGGTGTGAAGATCGGATTCTGAGCTTTGGTGATGGGGATGATATACAAGTTAAAGGCTCAACAGACCTAAAGCTACTTTTCACCTAGATGTAAAGACATTTCACTCATGGAGGATACAGGACCTAAATATACCATCATCCCAAGGAACCTGTATGAGAGCCTGTGGGGTGATAGGATCTTTTTGCCCAAGGATATTTCTCCAGGTGGATATCAGGGTGAATCAATCAAATTAATTGGGTAGTACGTGTCTAATATTTCATTTTTGAATAGCAACGCATTGTAAACTTTTTGTGGCTGCAGAAGGGCCTCCCATCCTAGGGTGGGTTCATCAATGCCATCTCCACATCATAGTGCACGTCAGGGCCCCCACACAAGTTATGGTAGTTGGAGATGAAGAGATAGGAAATGTTCTGCACGTTTCCAAGGATGTGTTTAGAGATAGTTTGGGACAGCTCAAGGGTTATGTACATAAAAGCAAGTTGATGAAAAGTGCTATGACAGCACAACACAAATTAAGGGGAGTATCTTTTGTCATGCGTGATGGTGTTAAAGTTCCCATACGTGAGATGTTAGATGCAGGAGTGACTGAACCTGTTGAGGCTTCTGAGTGGGTTGCTCCAGTGGTTATCACCAAGAAATGTGACGAAAGTCTCAGGTTCTGTGTGGACTTGAGGTCACTCAACTGGTGTGTGATCGCCAATAAATTTCCTTTGCTCAATATTGAAGAGTTGGGGTCTACTCACAATGGGGCAAAGTTTTTGTCTAAACTTGATATCAAGAGTACGTATCACCAGCTACAGTTGCATAATGAGTCCAAACATATCACATCCTTTATCACCACAGAAGGGACATTCCAGTACAAACCGTTGCCATTTGGGTTGTTGTCAGCACCAAGCGTCTTTCAATGGATGGTGCCACACCTTTTTAAGGGAGTAGAGAATGCAGTGTATTTCCAGGATGACATCTTGGTTTTTGGGAAGTCTGTTGAAGAGCATAACTGTGTTTTGAGAACTGTTTTGGAGAAGTTGGCTGATGTGGGTCTCACTTTGCGGAATGAAAAAATTATGTTTTTGACACAACAAGTGGAATGCTTAGGGTATAACATCTCAGCCTTAGGCATCAAGCCGAAGAAGAGTTTGGTAAGTGCAATTGAGTTAGCACCTTCTCCCAGAAACAAGGACCAGTTGAGATCCTGTATGGGTGTTGTTGATTATTACTCTAAATTTGTCAACATTTTTTCTGACAAAACAGAATGCCTGAGAAGTTTACTTAAGAAAGATGTCAGCTTTGAGTGGGGTGAACTGCAACAGGAGTGTTTCAATACCATAAAGAAGGAAATATGTGAAGCCAAAGTTTTAAACCGTTTTGATGTGAAATTGAAATCATTTATCACAGTAGATACCAGTGCCTCTGGGTTGGGTGCGGTTCTTTCCCAGTGTCATCCGGGTGGAGAGAAGACAACGGCATTCACATCCAGAACCCTTACCCCTACAGAACAACATGATTCTGTTATTGAGAGGGAGGCCCTGGCCGTGGCTTGGGTTGTGGAGTATTTCAAGTGTATGTGTGGGGCAACCAATTTTCTTTTAGAACAGATCACAAACCCCTGATGGAAATGTTATCTTGGGGGGGAGGGGGTGGGGGGGGGGGCGGCTGGTGAATGTTCCGCCAGGTTTGCTAGGCTCGCAGTAAGGATCCAGGAGTATCAGTATGATATTGGGTACATTCAAGGCTGGAGGAATGCACAGGCAGATTCCTTGTCGAGGCTGTCTGTGGACTGGAGGTTGGTAGATGGACCTTTTGTGTGCGAAGCTGAGATGGATGGGTCGTTTGCATCAGTAGATGATGCCTTCATGGTGGATGGAGGAACATTCACAGCTGTGACGCTGCAGCTATAGGAGGGACAGTTCCCTGACAGTTTAAAAAAAAAATTCTTTATTATTCCTTTCTTTCTTTCTCTCTCTTTCTATTTGATCGGTTTTATGGAGGATAACTTTTCTCTTCTTTCTTTCATAGGGTCTTCAGAACATCCTTCCGTGGTTCTGGTCCCCGCCGATGCCCCTTGGAGAAAAACAATATTACTCTGGTAAGTTTCTTGTTTCTTTCTTTTTTTATCTTAACGATTATTAAGGTCTGGGAGTGAAGGCGGAGAAGAAAGTGATTTTATTCACCCAAACGCTTTTTTGCTTCCCAGACCTCTCCCTCCTCTCGATACTGGGTCTATTTAAATAACCTTTAAAACCGGTCTCGCACCTGAGATAGCCACGTCCCTCCTGGAACGTGGCAGGATACTGTTCAAAGCTGCCCGCTCCTCTGGCCGCCTTTTCCCTCCGTAGGCTGCTGTAGAAGGTAAACATTCACTCATTCACCTCCAATTTAAGGTTTCTTCTGACCTCCCATTCTTCTCGGTGTCCCAATCTCCTGTCTCCTCCAGCGTTCTGAATCTGCTCCCCTGCTTCCACTTCCAGCTCTCTTCTTAAAGGGCTTGCATCCTTTTCAGCAGATTCCAGTGACAGCTTCACGTCAGCGAGTCCGGCTTATGAGGAATGGTCTTCATCAAGGGGGCTGTGATCCACGCCGATGTTGGCGTCCCTTAAAGGACTTGCGGGCTGTAAGGAGAAAAGGGAGAAACGAAAGGGGGTATTGTATCCATCTCCTTCATTTCTTCTTCTACCATCTCAGGATTTAAGGGCACTTCATGACATACCCCTCCCCCAATCTTTTCCCGATCGGGGAAATTAGGAAAACGGGAGAGAAAGTCTGCATTCATATTGTCAGAGCCTCTCTGATGCTTGATCTCAAAAACAAAAGGTTGTAGGGACAGAATCCATCGTAATATACAGGGGTTGTTTCCTTTGTTCCGACTCATCCACTGTAACAGTGCATGGCCCGTATGTAAAGTAAATGGAGATCCCTCCAGGTAATATCAGAATTTATCTATAGCCCACTTAATGGGGAGACATTCCTTCTCGATTACTCAGTATTTTTGCTCGCGGGGATATAGTTTATGGCTAATGAACAATATCGGGAGTTCAACACCATCTTTAGTTTTCTGGAAGAGAACGGCACCAAAGCCTTTGTCTGCTGCGTCAGTTTGTAGTATAATGGCTTGTTAAAGTTGGGGGATATTAAGATGGGGTTAGACATTATGGTTGACTTAAGGTTTTGAAAAGCAACTTGGGCAGATGGGGGGGGTTTAATAGGTCCTTCATTTTCACGTTCTTTTTAAAAGGTCTGTCAAAGGTGCTGCTATCTCGGAGTATTGGGCTATGAATCTTCGGTAATACTCAAGTAAACCCAAGAAGGCTTGACCATCTCTCTTAGTAGTAGGGAAGGAAGTGTCTAGAATTGCCTTGACCGGTTCTTGTTGAGGTCCAATGACACAGTTACCTAGGAGATATCCCAGATACCGAACCTTAATTGAAGCCTAATCTGGACTTTCTTGCATTAATATGGAGTCCCGTAGATCTTAAGGCCAGAAACACCCTCTGGCAGTGTATAAGGTAGTGTTCCCAATTGGGGCTAAAGATCACAATTTCATCTAGATAAGCCGATGAATAAGACTGATGATTGTGGAGTATTTATTCATGGGCCTTTGGAAAGTAGTGGGGAGCCCATGTAACCCAAAAGGTAGTACCATGAACTCTAAAAGATCGTCTGGGATGCTAAAAGCTTTTTTTTCTTGGTCTTCCGCTTTTAAGGGCACCTGCCAATACCCTTTGGTAAGGTCCAGGGTGGAAATATATTGGGCCTCTCCAAGTTTTTCAATCAGCTCATCTATCCTGGGAAGAGGGTATGAGTCAAATTTTGAGAAGGCATTAACTGCTCTAAAATCAATGCAAAAACAAATCGAGCCATTTGGTTTTGGCTAAATTGCAATGGGTGAAGACCAATTACTATGGTATGGTTTTATAACTCCCATCTTCAGCATATTCTCTATTCTGTGGATATAGCACCTCATCTGGCGACTGGGAGTTGGTAAGGGTGCTGCTTTACTACTTTCCCTGGAGGAGTATTTATGGAATGTTCCATTAGGGTAGCTTTACCCGAGAGATCAGAAAAGATGGGAGAAAAAGTGGTTAGGACTTCTTGCAGGGAAGTTGTTTGGTTTTATGTCAAGGCTTCATTAGTAAAAGTTGGTTAAGGAAAGAAGAACTTGAGTCAGTGAGTAACAGATTACCATTTTTGGGAGTAGACCCTATCAATTTTTTAAAGAGATTAATGTGGTAAATTTGTGTTTTTCGTGGTGAGATTCATACCTTGTATGTTGTAAGGTCAATCTTACCTATAACTTCATGAGGGCCCTTCCACTCTGGTTGTTTCTTTGTCAGAGTAAAAGTACTAGTACCCAGTCGTGGAGTTTTAGGTGTCTCCATTTCTTTGCTCAGTTGTAGAAGGCTTGTGGTAGTTTTTGGGCCTTTTCCAGATTAGCATGGGCAAAGTAACTTAATTTACACAGGCGGGTTTTCAGTCCCTGAGTGTAATCTAGGGGACTTTGATTATCTACTGATTTTTCTTGTTCCCAAGCCTCTCTTGTCATCTCCCGCAGAGTCTGTGGCTGTCTCCCATATAGAAGCTCAAAGCGAGACGCTCCAAGACTGCTATGAACTTGGCTTCTGATGACAAAGAGAGCAAGGGGTAGGAGAAGGTCCCACTTCTTTCCTTCAGTACTCAGCATCTTTTTAAGAGTTAGATTAAGAGTGGCGTTATGTCTCTCACATAGACCGTCTGTTTGGGGATGATACACGGAAGTCTTTATGTGGGAGATATGAAGGGTTATAAAGATTTGTTCCATAAGACGGGACACAAAAGGGGTTCCCTGATCAGTTAGGATTTCTCAGGGAAACCCCACCCTGGAAAAGAGGTCTAGAAACTTATCCCTGATGTTAGTGGTAGTAGGAGCTCGTAGGGGAAAAGCTTCTGGGTACCTTGTCGCGTAATCTACTATCATCAACGTGTATAAGTTCCCCTTTTTGGATCTAGGAAGGGGACCTATAAGATCCATGCCCACTCTCTCAAATGGTTTCCCTATTATCGGAAGGGGCTGTAAGGGTACATAAGGAGGCCTGTAAGGGGTTCTACTTCTAACAGACCTCACATTGCTGACAATATTTGATTATGTGGAAAAGATGCAGGCCAATAGAAATATCTCAAAACATTTTTAGTGTTTTTAAGGCCCCTGAATGGCTGGCCAGGAGGTGGATGTGAGCATAAAAAAGCACTTGTTCACGGAAGGGTTGGGGCACCACTAACTGAGGTAAGTTGTCTTGTTTCCTTAGAAGGTATAACAAGTCATTTTTAATGAAGAAGTTGGGGTAAGAGCTTTTGGAGGAATTTGATGGGTTTCTCGCTTGCTGCTGAGCCATATTCAGGGTAGGATCCTGAGTCTGGGCATAATGGAAACACCTGTCAGAATCCCACGGAGCTTGGGTAAGGTTGGGGTAGGTGTCTGTTTAGTCCCTTGATTTTGGAGTTTTCTGTGATGAGGTTGGGGAAGGTAGGATTATCTGTTCCCAGGATGATCTTCTCAAGGAGACTACCCATTACCCCTACTGTAACCTGCATCGGTGACCCCTTTGAATTTTGAACAGGAATGTTTGCTAGGGGATATGTATTAACGTCCCCATGAACACAGCAAATGGGTATATGAGCGTTAGGGTATATTTGGGAGGGTTTTACCAGGGACTTTTGTACAACTGATTGACGAAAGCCTGAATCCAATAATGCTGAGACCTTCTCCCCATTAACGAAGAGACTTACATAGAAGTATGATCCTAAATCTTCAGTATTCAGGAGGAACTGGGGTAAATAGCTAATATCCATTGTTATGTTATGTTATGTTATGCGTTTTTATTAGGCGCACAGATGCTCCAGCGAAGGAGCGTCCTGGCGCCCGACAAGGCAGCAGCACAACACAACGAAACAATAAAACAGAGAATTTAAAACTAGGGAAATAGGAAGGTTTTCACCGCCCGGCGAAAGGAAAGCAGATCCCTGAGGGCGCGGATGGCCGGGGGCAGGGAGTTCCAAAGCACCGCCGCGCGGACTTGAAAGGAGCGTCCGCCGGCCCTGCTCCGCTTAAAACGAGGAACAACAGCCAGTTCTAAATCAGCAGATCTTAAAGCTCGGGCTGGGATGTGATGAACCAGGAGTTTAGAAAGAATCGTATCCGGAGACCCCTTGAGTATTTTATAGGCAACACAAAGGACCTTAAACTGAATCCGCTGAGCCACCGGGAGCCAATGCAGCGAGCGCAGGGTGCTAGAAGTGGGACATAATCTAGGTAGCCCTACCACCGCTCTTGCTGCAGCATTCTGAATCCGCTGTAGGCGACCAATTTCTGCCTGATTCAAGCCTACTAATAGGGAGCTCGCGTAATCCAGCCTAGAGATGACAGTGACTTGGATCACGAGTTGCCTAGTAGAGGCATCGAAAAACTTAAGCACGGGACAAAGCCCCCGTAAGATGCCGAAACAACAGGCTGCCGTGCGTTTGGTATGACAGACAAACGCAAGGGAAGGATCCAGCCAGACCCCGAGATTTTTAAGCTCAGAAACTGGGATGGGTGTAAGACCCAAATCCCCTGGCCACCATCTCTCTCCCCAAAGTTCCGGCTGTTTGCCAAAAACCATGACCTCGGTCTTACTAGCGTTCAGCTGGAGACAGTTGGACGTCATCCAGCCGGCGACCGTGGAGTTCTGGACTTTTTGGTTCCGTCCAGAGGTGTCAGGGTACAACACCCGAAGACCCCGGAGTTCCACCTGCCTTGGTGCACAAATGAACAGAAACACGGGCTTCTCGATGGTGGCGTCAAAGACCAAAGGTTTATTACTGCAGGGACACAGAAGTCACAGAATCTACACACGGGCAGAATCTAGGAGACTGTTCGTTTTGTACAAAGTGGGTTGCTCCTTATATACTAAAAATTGTGCTCTAGGCAAATATTTCACATGTCGGTACATTCCCAAACCTTTTGTGTCTCTAAACAATAAATATTTGGCGTTACACAGGAACTGTCGATAATATCTGATACCAAACATCACGAAGAGGGGTTCCCACCAGTCCATCACAATCCCTTGTCAATATTGCATTCAAGACCCGGACCGCCTCATCGTAAAGTTCGTTACCTCCCCCTAATAAAGGCCCAGAAGGAAAGGAGCAGAGCCAGGTGCAGAAGATAGAAAAGCGGGATAAGAGATGTTTGTGGGTTGTAAATGGGCAAGGCTACCGGCTTCGGCCGCCTAATCATGATCAGGTACAATGGACACGAAGACCAGTTTGGCAGGACTGGCCTCGGGCAGAGGAGGCAGCCTTTGTCGAGTCATGCAGCTACAGCGTGATCTGGTTTAAGGTGCACGTGTCACGTAAGAGGTGAATCTCCGGCTAAGGCTACGTGTCCTTAATCAAAGTGAAGTGAATGAAATGATCAGAGGCTATTGCATATGTGAGGGCAAGGAACCACAAAATGGCGGCCATGATCTTAAGATGGATGCCGTGTGTATATCAGAAATGTGTCAGTGGAAGGAGTGCTCTTGCTCGTAGCGTAGCGAAAACACTAGGATATACTAAATGGATCATTTGCGGTTCGCTGATACTAATTTTATGTATTTCCGACAAACTTGAAAACACGGGTTCAAGTCGTCACGGAACCGTCACGGAACCTCAGACCCTCCTTTTGCCCTTACATAGGCAATTACTCAATCTATGTCTGAATCTAGTTCTATGCTCATCAGGTCAGTGACATGCTGTTGTATCATCATCCTTTCTCGTGTCTTTTCTCCAAATGCAGGTGGTTTCCTGAGACAAGTTGCAGCACAAAGACTACACAGAGCAGGACCACACTGGATAATCAGACAACATGAGAATAGGAATACTAGGATGACACCAATGACCATTAGAACCTTCCATCCCCACGCTGAGATCAGAGTCCAAAACCACTCCATGAAGGACCAGTTTCCCTTGTCTACATGTATGGAGTCCGAAATCTTGTGCAACTTAGAGATCGCCTCGTAAACTGTTGGAGCATTATTAGGCTCGACAAATGAAATAGGTACCCCTAGCAGTAAGAAAGGCAGGGGAAGAGTTAGCCGGAAACACATAAGTCTCTACGCACTCACTCCTCCCTAGCTGAGCTCTCGGATTTCTCCCATTACCTTGCAAACAGACCTGACCTCGGTGAGGTACGACCCAGATTGGAGTTGAGCTTTTACGCTTGCTTTCTCCTAAACTAAGGCGATACTCTGAAGTATTCCAACTTAAATATACTCGCAATTCGTCTCTAGGGTATGATGGAGTATTATTGACGTCTTTGACCATGTCAATAATTCCCTGGACTAAAGCTTTGTTGGCAGAGTTATATTTAGTGGAACGTGGTGGACGTGGAGGATAGGTCTCAAGAGCATAAGCAAAGATGGTTTGAAGGGCCTGAAATGATCCATTGTAGCTGAAAGGCAAAACCAGATAGGGAATACCTTTATCCATAGTGTGGGGTATCAAGCCACACACCCAACAGTCTGTCGTGTTAACTACCAGTTGGTGTTGGTGCAAGAGCTGTACAAAAGTATTATTAATGAATTCTGAGCGTCGAGCTTGCTCATGTTCCGGAAACGAGTGAAAAGAGTGTATAGAAGAAACAGTAGAAATAGCAGGATCAAGGGGAGGTACTGTAGATACTGGCACAAAAATCAAATTTATGCTAAAGACAATTCCACCCACCAGTGTTGCTAAAACAATCAAAAATGTAATGGCACATTGCATCAAGAAACATTTGCTATGAAGAATTCTATTTAGTCTGTTTCTGCGAACGTAAATCACATTTTCTCGTTGCAGCGCAGGAAGTTCCATCTTCTACAATCCGCTCGCGACCACTGATGATGTGTACGTAGATGAAAATGCCTCCGTCAGCCCTGGGAGTTCCCAGTACTAACAGAAAGATCGACCTTGTGTCAGACCCCTGCAAATTCAAACTAGGCACACAGCCACGACCCTACGGCTACCCAGACGGCAAGGCAATTTTAAAAACAATAAACAATAGCAAACTTCCTGGCTGAAGGCAAAAGTTCAAAATATATATATATATCAAAATCACAGTATGCAGTTGCCTGCTTTATTAGTCCTTTTTATGGCTTCTAAGGTTGTATTTCTGCTTCGCTGGTACTGTCTGATCGGAAAATAGTGTATCACTAGCAGCTGTTGCAGAGTTTACGTTCGCAGATGGCAAAGTTTCTTCTGATGCTGGAGACAAATTTTCAATGTTCAAAGCAGTCTTTTCAAGAGGAGAGTCACGTTTCAAAGTGTCAGAAATCAAATCGGCATCGCTGAAAGGGACAAATTTCGGAGTTGTTTCAGCTTCGGAGGCACCAATTCCCTTCTTCACCCAGTCGTCGTAGGGCAGCGGCAGTGGAACACGCTTTACGTGAGAAGCGTGGATCCAGTGCTTGCGACCAGCAACACGTACAGCTGTCCTCGTCGCCAGCAGGATTTGGAAGGGGCCGATGTAGCGAGGCTGAAGATTCTTTGTCCTCGCAAAATTTCTGACCACCACGTGGTCGCCGGGTTTCAGCTGATGCCCTGGACTCTCCGGAGGTTTTGGCAAAGCATCAAAGACCTGTTGATGAATAAGACTTAATTTAGCAGTCAAGTCGTAAAGATAGTCTATCAACATAGGATATTCAATGGAGCAGAATTGTTTAGGCCTTGGCACACCCCAGACATTTGCCGGGCGGCCAAATACAATCTCATATGGAGAAAGCCCCATTCTAGAATGCACTGTTGCTCTCGTTGATAACAAGGCCAAAGGAAGTGCGTCTGGCCAAGCCAAACCTGTGGATGCTTGAATTTTGGCTATTTTAAGCTTGAGGGTGCCATTGTAACCCTCAACTAAACCAGCAGACTGGGGATGGTTCGCACTATGAAATTTTTGTTTCAATCCTAGACCAGCACACACACTCTGCATAACTTTCCCTATAAACTCACTTCCGTTATCTGACCATACAATCCGTGGCATTCCAAACCTAGGGAAAAATTCTTTGAGAAGAATTTTGGCAGTTGATAAAGCAGTGTTGTCCTTTAGTGGGTATGCTTCTATCCACCTGGAAAAAGCACAAACCACCACCAGGACGTATTTTAAATTGTTGCAGCGTTCCATGTGAATGAAGTCTAACTGTATTACTTCAAAGGGACAGGAAGGAGGAGCAAAATGACCAGCTGGAGTTGGAGTTCCCTTGCCAGGATTATGCATCAAGCACACCATACAATTTTTCACCACTCTCTCTGCACACTTACTGATTCCCTCATTCTTCCAAACCGGAGCTAACATCTTACATATCCCTTTAGAACTTATGTGCGCCACTCCATGCGCCATCGTCACTACTGCAAGCACATACGCATCAGGCAACATCCAACGCTGCTGTTCTGTCAAATCGATCCAACATCCATTCGAGTCCAATTTGCCCGTACTTTCTCTCCATACGCGTTTCTCTTCCTCAGTCGCTTCTTTCTGAATCTCTTTCACACTTTCCATTGTGTCCTCACACATTCCAGACTCAGCAATCCATCTTGCAGACGTAGCAACATACATTCTACTCATCATGTCTCTAGCTGTCTGTTTAGCGGTTTCATCAGCAAAGGCATTTCCCCGACCAACATCATCCGTGATTGCTTTATGAGCACTGCACTTCACAATCGCAACTTCAGTCGGTAAGGTTAGAGATTCTAACAAGTCGTTAACTAGCTGACCATGTTGAATCTTAGTCCCATGGGACGTAATGAAACCCCTTTCTCTCCACAACCGGCCAAAACTATGGGCCACGCCAAATGCGTACTGACTATCTGTAAACACATTCACTCTCTTTCCCTCAGCTAAAACACACGCTCTCGTAAGAGCTATTAACTCTGCAGCTTGGGCAGAATTCTGACTCACTCTTGCAGTCTCCACAATCGTCTTCAAAGTCGTTACCGCGTAGGCAGCAGTCACATCACCATTCTCCAATTTAAAACATGACCCGTCCACATACAGCGTACCATCTGGGTCGGATAGAGGAGTATCTCTCAAGTCGATACGACCTTTTGTCTCTTCCTCCGTTTTGAAATAACAGTCATGTGGCTCTGAATCACTCGACTCTTGATCAGTCGGCAACAATGTTGCTGGGTTCAATACATTGCATCTTTTGATCTGAATATGACTCGCTAATAACGTCAGCTCGTAACCAGATAATCTCGCACTAGTAAGGTGTTGTGTCTTCGTTCGGTTCATGAGTGTGTCCACTGCATGAGGAACCATGACCACTAGCATATTGTTCATCACCAAACCAGCAGATTGTCGAATGGAAGCTGCAGCTGCCGCTGTAGCCCTCAAACAACTAGGCAATGCTCTAGCTACCGGATCTAATGTTGATGAGAAATACGCACAAGGGCGTTGTTTATCACCAAACTTCTGTGTCAAGACACTCAACGCGCAACCTTCTCTTTCGTGAACGTAGAGCGTGAATGGCTTACTGTAATCAGGTGTGCCCAATACAGGAGCTGAACACAAAGCTTTTCGTAATTCAGCAAAACTCTCTTGACATTCATCAGACCATGGCACCGGACTCGGAACATTTTTCCCAGTCAAAGCTACCAACGGCTTTGCTAAAAGTGAAAAATTTGGTATCCATTGCCTACAGTAAGAGGTAATACCTAGAAAGGCACGTACTTCCCTCTGTGTGCGTGGAACACTCATTTGCATAATTGCTTTTATTCTTTCTGGGGTCAACTTCCTTCCCTCCTTTGACAAGAGATGACCTAAATAGGTTACTTCTTGGCAGCAATATTGCATTTTGGAAGGTGACACCTTATGATTCAAATTAGACAAATGATGCAATAGTGAAATTGTAGCTGCCTTGCAAGTTTCCTTGTCATCGGCAGCCACCAAAAGATCGTCTACGTACTGTACTAGGGCAGAGCCTGGAGGAAGGACAAAAGAATCTAGCTGACTTTTTAAAGCTTGACTGTAAATAGATGGACTTTCACAGTAGCCTTGTGGAGCGCGTTTAAATCTGAAACTGCGACCTCCTAAACAGAAGCCAAAAATATCTCTGCTTTCCTCGGCTATCGGAATGCTGAAAAAGGCATTCTTCAAGTCGATGACTGAGAACCATGTAGCTGTAGCAGGAATCAATGTTAATAAGGCAGTAATGTCTGGCACTACAGGAAACTGCGGAATTACAATTTTATTAACTTCTCTAAGGTCTATGACAAACCTATAGACTGGAGGCTTTGTAGGATCTGTTCGTTTCAAAATCGGCAATACAGGACTATTACAAACATTTCCTCGCGTTTCTTCAACCACACCTTTTTTAATCAAATCTTGCACAATCAATAAGAGTGCACGCTCACCTTCATTCGATATTTTATATTGAGGAATTCTTGGAAATTTCACATTCGCTTTCAAAGTTACTACATACGGTGGAATCTCTAGTAGACCTACATCATTGGGACCAGTCGCCCAAAGAGAATCAGGGAGTGAACGTAGCTCCGGCGGGAGTGCGTCCATTGACAAGTACATCGGAGAGGTGAGTCTTTTACCCAAAGTAAGCTGTACTCCTTCCGGAGAACAGTACAATGTCGCATATAGTCGTTTTAACAAATCTAAACCAAGCAGATTTTCATTACAACCTGTCGTCAAAATTAAGGGTGCTTTCAATTGACACGGTCCAACAGAAATAGACAAAGGACCAGATATCGGGTTGTACACAGGGGCGCCTGAAAAACCTACGGAAACATTTGTTGAGCCAGACAAAGGTGCGCCAGGGAGTTTCGCATGCATGATAGAACTTTTTGCGGCACCAGTATCCAACAGAAACGGTTCGACTACACCTGATGTTGCTACTGCGACATAAGGCCCACTCTGATCCACTGGAACTGATACTACTCCCTCTCTCTGTCTATGGCTGTCCTAGTACCCATTTTGTTGAAATCCCTCTTCAACTTCACAATAATCCTCAACAAGATATTGCTGAGATCTATTCTGTTGAGCTGACTGTACATTTCGCTGATCAAAGTGATTAGAAGGACGATCATTAGTTTGTGGAGGCATAGCACCTCGTCCTCGTCCTCTAGAATTCTGTGCAAAACCACCACGACCTCTCTGAGCTGCTGCCGCATTATTTTGCGCTAAAATCTGACAATCATTTTTATAGTGACCCTCTTTCTTACAGTACGCACACTGATTCCACTGGTATTGAGGCCTGGTCGAATTATAATCTGTCTTTTGATACGAATTCTGTTGCATATTAGTCTGATTCGTGCGAGGCGGATACGCCTGCTGTAAAAGAACTTTAGTCTTTAAATCTTTCGTTTTCTTCTCTGATTTCTCCTTTTCCTCTTTATCCCTATTTTCATAGTACTGTGCAGTCGCAAGTATTTGCGCTGTCGTAGATACAGCCCACGCACTTTCTGAGTCTTTCAATTTATTGCATAATTCGGGTAACAAATTATGCACAAATTTATCGACAAACAATCTCTGTCCTCCTTCAGTGCTCATGTCCTGACCACTATGATCCACAAAAGTCTCTTCGAACCTCGTGAAGAAGTCGGAGACACTTTCGTCTTTCTTCTGCTTGCATGCGGATAATTTATCCCAATTAACACGCAATGCTGGCATCAGAGTCTTCATTAAATCTATTATTCTGCCAGGAAGATTAGCAATTAGGGGTTCGGGTTTCGCACCACCTATTTGTTGAGCATCTGCTGCAGTGATAGCTGCCCAATCACCACCTAAAGCAGCCTGATGATCCTCTCTACGAATTTTAGCCCACACTGGTTGTGGAACTACATTACCAAACAACATATCAATGTCGGCTAAGTTCATTATACAAGCCTCAACTGTCTGTGTCAATTCCTTGTAATATCCGGCTGGATTCTTACGTGGATCTGGCAAGGCCTGTTTCACTGCTAACACTTCTGCTCGCTTCCACGGAATATGTATCCATACTCTTTGGAACTGTGCTGGAGCAGCTGCAATACCCGCATTATCATCACGTTGTACTGCTTCGCGCCAAATTGGAGGAACTTCCCTCATAGGATACTGGCGACTTAGCTTCATTCTACCTTTCTCTAAATCTCTCGGCGAACGAAGAGATGGATCATTCCTAAAACTCAAAATGAGTTCCATCGCTTCCTTTATATTCTCACCCACTATCATTCCAGCAGCAAACTCTTTTTGAATCTTAATTAAATCTTCCAAATCTGATTCGACATCGTCTTCTTCTATTTCCTCACGCAACAACGAGCACATCTCGTCGAAGACGTATCGCTGTGTTGGCTCTCCCCATTGCATAAATGTCTCTAACACATCTTTCGTACTATATCTTCTAACTTTTGTAATCCATCTGAGAGCCGTGGAGTCTAAAACTCCCCGTTCCTCAGTACTTGGAAGCTGACTCCGTCTCTGAACAGAGTCAGGAGTAGGAGTCTTAATCAAGGTTTTATATATAGGAGACAGCATATTAGTAACAGAATCAGTAATTCTTCGACGAACAGAAAGTGGAGTTAGTACACTCGCAGACATAGAGAACGCAGTAGAGGTAGGAATAGATGACGAAACAGTAGGAGTATCGAGGAAAATAGTTTGAGGACCAATAGGTACAGTGGTAGGTATAGGAGCGGGCAGTGCAGGAAGAGGAGGAGCTGTAGGAACATTTACATTCACCACAGGAGGTATAGGAACTTGATTCTGAGGAACAAGAACACCAGGTTGTCCAGCAACCGGCAATTGAACATTCGGTATAAGTGGAGCCGCAGCACCTTGTGCATACGGTGGAGGCGACCGTAACAGATAAGATAGCAGAGGATCGTTTTCGGAATCCTCCAGTATCTTAGCCATTTTCGATGGCAAGGCAGGATAGCACTTGTCAATCGCTAAGTTACGCTCTCTAATGGCTACATCTATGGCTTTCTCACACTCGTTAGCCTGCAACTGCTTAGTCGCTTGCTCTAGAGTTAACTCTTCTAGTTCTTTTTGCTCTTTTTTCAACCTTTTCATTTCTCTCTGTTTGGATTCTTTCCGCCAATAACGAAAAGAGTCAAACATTGCCGGCCGGGCTTTCTTCCTAAACAATTTCGCTTCTAAATTGTCGAGAATCTCTTGTTCAAAACTACCATGCAGTGGCCAACTAAGGACACCATCCTTCTTACAATAACGGACCCATATCTCATTATAAGTTATAGGACCCACACCATACTTACAATATAGGTCATATAGGGGAGTCCCAATCGGAGGAACCAGACAGGAATCCTCTAATTGTGAGTCACTGTTGCAACTAAAACAAGACAACATTTTCCGACTTACCATTCTCAGTCCGGAACACAAAACAAACAAAACACGAAACAAATTGTGCACTTGAACCAAGAACTTAGGCCTACCAAAACGAACTGATGTATCGATACCCAAAACTGAACCAAATAGATTATCGTAACCAGAACAACTAGTGATAATCTTACAAAACCAAACCAAACCAAGAACCGATCAAGGATTTTTAACAATCCTCACAAAAGTAACCAGCTAGCTATCACTAAATACTTAACTGAGGCACTGAAGACGTCACCAAGGAGAAACCCGTCACGTTTCGCCGTACTAAGGACTGCACCACTTCGGGTCCAAGACAGGGCGACGGTCAAGGCAACGGCCCACTGCAGCCGTCCTGAACGGGAACCCTCGTGGAAGAGAACTTCAGGGCCACTTTTGCGATATGCCGGGATCGATGAAGTGGGGCGCCTCCCTCAGGAATCTTCACACGAAGCTTCTCGAACTCTTCAGGCTTTTGGACCGGTACCGAATGACGTCGCCCCACGTTGGGCGCCAATTGGAGTTCTGGACTTTTTGGTTCCGTCCAGAGGTGTCAGGGTACAACACCCGAAGACCCCGGAGTTCCACCTGCCTTGGTGCACAAATGAACAGAAACACGGGCTTCTCGATGGTGGCGTCAAAGACCAAAGGTTTATTACTGCAGGGACACAGAAGTCACAGAATCTACACACGGGCAGAATCTAGGAGACTGTTCGTTTTGTACAAAGTGGGTTGCTCCTTATATACTAAAAATTGTGCTCTAGGCAAATATTTCACATGTCGGTACATTCCCAAACCTTTTGTGTCTCTAAACAATAAATATTTGGCGTTACACAGGAACTGTCGATAATATCTGATACCAAACATCACGAAGAGGGGTTCCCACCAGTCCATCACAATCCCTTGTCAATATTGCATTCAAGACCCGGACCGCCTCATCGTAAAGTTCGTTACCTCCCCCTAATAAAGGCCCAGAAGGAAAGGAGCAGAGCCAGGTGCAGAAGATAGAAAAGCGGGATAAGAGATGTTTGTGGGTTGTAAATGGGCAAGGCTACCGGCTTCGGCCGCCTAATCATGATCAGGTACAATGGACACGAAGACCAGTTTGGCAGGACTGGCCTCGGGCAGAGGAGGCAGCCTTTGTCGAGTCATGCAGCTACAGCGTGATCTGGTTTAAGGTGCACGTGTCACGTAAGAGGTGAATCTCCGGCTAAGGCTACGTGTCCTTAATCAAAGTGAAGTGAATGAAATGATCAGAGGCTATTGCATATGTGAGGGCAAGGAACCACAAAATGGCGGCCATGATCTTAAGATGGATGCCGTGTGTATATCAGAAATGTGTCAGTGGAAGGAGTGCTCTTGCTCGTAGCGTAGCGAAAACACTAGGATATACTAAATGGATCATTTGCGGTTCGCTGATACTAATTTTATGTATTTCCGACAAACTTGAAAACACGGGTTCAAGTCGTCACGGAACCGTCACGGAACCTCAACCGCCCGCAGTCCTTGTTGGAATCTGGGGGCATCCACATCGGCATCCCCGCTGATCGTGACCGCTATCATTGGTTCATCTGTCTGTTTCTTGTGCGGACAGAGTCTAGCTATGTGGCCCCATTTGCCACAATCAAAACATTGGGGTCCTCTGGTGGGTAGGAGCTCCGTCTTAGGTACTCTGCCTTTAGGTGCTTCTGCCAAGGTCTTGGGGTTCTTTTTTTCCCCTTTCCCATGTACCGTTGAGGGACATGGTTGTCTTTCTGATTCCTCAAAAAGTGGTTTTGGTTGAGCCCGAGCAAACGTGGTTGCCATCTCAACGGCTTGACCAACCGTAAGATAAGGTTGTTGTCTTAACCAACACTGTGAGGTAATAGAAATTTTCAGGTAGCTAATGTGTCCCCCACTCGCACCCTATCCATGCACCCATGTTCCTTGTATGTTGTGTAACTTCTTTTCCGTACATACTAGAAAGACGCATATGCTTTTGCGTCCAACCTTAACATGTCAGCTATCCAGTCCTGCAAGAAAATCCCGTTAATTAGGCTTCTAGGCCTATGGTGCCAACGTCTTTACATGGTACACTTTTGAATCTCGCACACGTTTTCTCCATGTTTCCTGGCTCAGTCGAGCTAGGCCCTTAAACGAGGCCCCGAGTCTCATCTCTCCTGTCTCTGAAAGCTGTATGCATCCCTGACCTCTGCCTTACTTCCTGCCCGGCGAAGCGGTGCCCGGCTCAGCCTGGCCTGCCTGCCAAAATCGTATTTTGCCTACAGTTATCTGCTCAGCCTCCTCGAAAACCCATTCCAGTCTAGTGAAATAGGTAAACATATTCCCGGCTACAGAGCAAAGGGCCCGGCCTTCCTGTCCTCCTTGCAAGTGATTTACTGAACCCGTTTCCATGGTAGGCCCATGGCCCCGCGCATTGCACCAAGACACGTATGCACGCACTAGCATTCAGTATTGAACGGCCTCTGCCCGAGAGACCTTTTACTTCAGACACTACATCCTCCAAACATGAGATACCAGATATGCTATAGGTACAGGTTGCCCTGACATCCCAGATACCAGTCTCCTCTACTAGTGCTAAAGTCAAAGCCCCCTGTTCTCCCCAGTTACACGTCATGCTCAGTTGCGCGCGCATATAGGTCATAAGTTTCTGCTGATCCTGCAAACTTTCTCTTTTCACCCTCCCACTTGTGACGTTTCTTGTGACGTTTCTCTGACATGTACAGTGCACGTCCATGTGTACGCCTTTTTACACGCCTCCTGTTACGCACATGTGTTCTTATCTCTCTCTTTTCACCTGTTACGCCTACTACATTCATTTCAATTATACTGTTTTACTATATATAATGTGTAATGCTAATAAAACGTTGAATGTCCCTTCCTGAACCTTAGCGGTGATGGAACATGATATCCTGCAACTCGAGTCGCACAATTAAAGCCCGTATGACTCAGATACCACGGACTCTGCCTCTCATTTGATTGAGCTGTCCTTTATTGATTATTAATTATATGGAAAAATGATACGGTAAAATTATTTACCACAACTGGGTAGTGTACGGTAGAGCCTCTATCTAGGTACTGCTCCAAGCACATAAGGTTCATAATGTCTTGTTTGCTGCCTTCTTGCGGACTAAGCCAGTTGTCTGTCGCAGCCTTTAATTTAAAGAGAGGGTTTTTGAGTTATCCCCTGGAGAGCCTCTTTCTTTTCTTTCCTGAACCTCACCCTATAAGCCTCTTGGTCTATGCCAAGACGATCCCGTATTATCATCCTTGTATGATGCATTTCTGTGGAATTAGCGACCTGATACGCCGCCTGAGCTTAACCTGTTAAAAGGGGAGCGTGGAAAAATGGCCACTTAGCCTCAGGCCAGCCACAGGGTCTTGCTGCTCTTTCAAAGTTCAACAAAAACGCTTCTGGATCCTCTCCAGGAATATATTTTTGAAGGGCAACATTGGGGTATCCTGCTTGGCTGCCTTGAGGGGCATGTATCCGAGTACTTAACTGTACTTGCTTTTTTTGACCTTTTAAATACATTCTACCTGGTGAGTCATTGAGGCCCTCAAAAGGTCACAATAAGCTTGTAAGGAAGTCATCTGTTGATCCAGTGCCAACTCTAATTTCTCTTGTCCTCTAATTAGGTGCTGTATAAGGTTCTCCATTTTAACAATCACACGGATTTTCCTAGGTTTCGGCACCAAGTTTGTGACACTGCAGCGATGTGAGAGACATGCAAAGACTCTGAACCTGACTGTTTTTTAAAAAGTTTTTCTTTATTATTCCTCTCTTTCTTTCTCCTTCTATATGATAGGGTTTATGGAGGATAACTTTTCTCATCTTTCTTTCTTAGAGTCTTCAGAACATCCTTCTGTGGTTCTGGTCCCCGCCGATACCCCTCGGAGAAAAAAATCTGGCAAGTCACTGGTCTCTGGTAAGTTGCTGGTCTCTGGTAAGTCGCTTCTTTCTTTTCTTCTTTTTACCTTAACGATTATTAAGGTCTGGGAGTGAAGGGGGGAAGAAAGTCTCCAATATTCCCAGACCTCTCCCTCTTCTCTATACTGGGTCTATTTAAATAACCCTTGAAACCTGCCATGCACCTGAGATAGCCATGTCCCTCCTGGAACGTGGCGGGGTACCGCTCAACGCTGCTCACTCCTCTGGCTGCCTTCTTCCTCTGCGGGCTGCTGTAGAAGGTAAACTTTCACCGGTTCACCTTCAGATTCAAGGTTTCTTTCGACCTCCCAACCTCCCATTCTTCTCGGTGTCCCGATCTCCTGTCTCCTCCAGCGTTCGGAATCCACTCCCCTGCTTCCACTTCCAGCTCTCTTCTTAAAGGTCCCCTGTCCTTTTCAGCAGGTTGACAGCTTCACGTCCGTGAGTCCGGCTTGTGAGGAATCGTTTTCATCAAGTGGGCTGTGATCCACGCGTAGGTTGGCTTCGCTTAGAGGACTTGCGGGCTATAAGGAGGAAAATGGAGAAACGAAAGGAGGTATTGTATCAGTCTCCTCCACTTCTTTTTCGACCATATCAGGATTGAAGGGCACTTCGTGACAACAGCCCAAGAGCGGGGCGTTGAAATGCAGAAAGATGAAGTCCTCAATGAGGTGATGCACATTATAACACAAGGAAGTAGAAGAGAGAGTTGTTAGGCTGTACAGGTATGTCCGTTCATCAAGATTGTGGACATGTTATCTATGTGTGGAGACACGATGATTATGAGTGGAGACAGGTGTGTTCCTCCTTTTGGTTTGAGGAGATTCTTTTTGCATGGCCCATGAGGGTCACATGGGCCAAACATTAACCCAACGCCGTCACAAAGCACATTTTTGGTGGCCACAGTTGGCCGACCAAGTAGTATCATGGGTTGAGGAATGTTCTATTTGCAAAGAAGGAGAGAAACGGCTCAAAGTGGGGTCTACCAAATCCAGTGGGCATATTGAGAACCCAGGTAAGCCATAGCATAGTATCTGCCTTGATTTTATTGGTCCCATATGCGAATTATCTTCAAGTGACCATTTTGCTTTAATGGTGGTGGATGTTTTTTTCAAAATGGTTGAGTGTAAACTTCTTAAAAGAAATCACTACACAACCTACCATCAAGGCTTTGGGTTGTTTCTTTTCAAGAAGAGGGAATTCCATTTGTCATCATCATGGACAAAGGCACACAATTGGTTTCCACAGAAGAGTTTTTGAGAAGTTGCAGGATGTTACATCACGTACCATACTGTATAACCCACAGGAAAATGGCCTTTGCGAGAGGCTGAACAGAATGGTTAATGGTGTGATACAAATGGTGTGTGCTAATAGGTTGGTGGTACGCAAGTTAGTGGATGATATGGTCTGGGCATACTGCATCACAGGCAATCCCCCTGATCCTAAATCTCCATTTGAACTTATGCTAGGTAGGCCTACTTGGTTCAAAATGTGTTCCAGCGTGGATGGAAATAAGGGTGGAGAGAGTGATGAGTCTTGCAAAGTTGTTCCCCATAACAGATTTAGTCAAAGTCAAGTCAGGGGGAGTAGGAAATAGCTCCTTTAAATTTGTGGGAAAATTCAAAGTCAAGAAAATATTCAGATATGGAGTGGAGCTGGACAATGGTCAAAGGTGGAATTTTAGATGTGTAGAATTGTAACAGAAATAAAATGCGTCAGGTGAGATAACGTTGTCCAGAAGCGATGAATGTGCATTCAGGAATAATGGGTATGTGTTGGCGAGTGACGTAGATGATGCGGGGTCACAACCAGTGAAGGGGTTGGTCACGGGGAGAGTGGTGTGTCAAGCAGCTCTGCGTCGGCTTGCTCCACCATGTTTCAGGAAGGTGATGTTATCAGGAAGGGGTGCAGAGACCGCAGGACACCTGCTTATCTTCAGGGCTTTGTGCAGTAATTTGTTTTTCCATGTAATCCATATTGGTTTTTTTTAAATTTTGTTTGTGTAGAAAGAGAAAAGGTGTGTTGTAAAATATTTCCCGAGTCTTTTATTTCTATACTCGTGGAACCCTGTCCCTGGAGGTTCTGTGTGTTGGTTTGAAAGGTAACGTCGCTTGTTGGTCAGTTTGTTGCTGGCCAGCTGAGGAGAAGTCCGTTCAAAGTTAGTTCGGTTCTTAATGAAGCTATCATCTTATCTGATGCTTGAAGTTCCTGAAGAGTATCCTACTAGTCTCTAACCTCATATTGTCTGCAACATCCATTGATAAAATCCCAATTCGTTGAATGGACCGGGTCAGTGCTTAATTTGCGCTGGTGGTTTCCAGTGCTCAGCACTCACACTTAATTGCCAACACCAGCGGTTATGACAGTCTGCCACATGGTGACGCTGTTGGTGTAATACAGACCCGAGCACTGCAACAGGAGGTTATTAATTCAATATACCTTAAAATGGCTATTACCTGACATCCAAACCATTCCTACACATCTGGGGGCCTGCAATAGTTCGAATTGTCACACTTGTTAGTAGTTGTGTTGGTTCTGTCATAGGCGGCGCCGACAAGAGCAATGGGCAGGTGCAAGTTGCAATAGCCTCCTGACTTATTTTTTCACAAATTAACCACTGGACCAGACAGGGTATTCATCATACCAAGCAAACACCCATTAGTTACTTTTTTTTATTCTTACTTCATTTAGTGGGATCTTGCCCCATATGCAGTGCTGCTCATTTTCAGCTGAAAGCAAATACAACTCTTGAATCTCCCTTTCAGATTGAAACCACAGACGTGTTAAGCACATTTGTTGCAGCCCTGACTACAATGGAGCGTCTCTTCTGGCGCCTCCACACCTGACGCTGCCAATGTTTGGTTGGATACTATTTGCTCAGTCACTTGCCCATGCTGACAGTTCATAATTCATTTAGTCACTGAATGTTCTTTTTCCTCTTTTCATTGTGTTGATATCGATCAGTGTGTGTTTTTACCAGCACTATTTCAACTTCGGACTATAATTTTAGAAAAAAAATAATAACCCTTCTTAAAAGAAAGAAGCAGTTCTTTGCTTCCAACTTTGAAGCTTTTACCTGGAGGTTAAAAACGTGAATTGGCTTGGTCTTTGTAGTCAAAATACTGGGCATTTGGCAGGTCTCTTATTTGTAACCCAGTTTCCACTTCCAAAACTTCCTGCCACTGTTAGGAAAATCACACTAATTAGAGGGCAAACATAAAACCTCCCCTTTGTCATCAAATAAGATTGTGCAAGCCCTTCACATTCATTTACAGTGAACAGAACATTCTACAAAAGTATGCAACATTTCAAAATAAGTCAGAACATTTCCCTTAATGTACACAGACATCTAAAGAGTGCTTACTTGGGAAAAATTAGAGTTACAAATAACAAGGGTGCAATCTCTGCCATTGTATTATTAGCAATGGAAGTACATGAAAAAAGTCTGGATTCAGAAGGTGTCATTGTGAAACACTGCAAACTCTAGAAAACTTTTCTTGTGAGTATAAGTGTGCATTTAGAAATGAAGGTGGGATTTCTGAATGCTGACTCTTTGAGCATTATCGAAATGGTATTTCTGTGTTTCCTATTCCACAGGAAGAAGAGGGTGTTAATGAATGCAGGAGAGAATAGTGTGAATGACATCTATGTGTTTTTCACACCCCAAATTGCAGGGCTCACTAGTGAGATCCAAGTTCCTGAAGAAATTCGGAAAAATGGACACCAAATGAAACATGTTGACCTTGTAGATGTAGACGGACAATAAATGCTCCAAGGACATCCTCTGTGTTTTTAATCTTTTCAAGGTGAACCCTTTAATAAACCCTCCTAGTGTCTTATCCTAGGCTATATTAACCTGTGTATGAGATTTCCCTTGTAGAGGCCATCACCATAGACCATAGGATTTGCCTTTGTGACATGTAAGTGCTCCCTGCATGAGTGGGGTTCACTACTAAACTGGGTGCGGACCTGAGGATGAAGCAATCCAGATGATTAGTATGTCGGCGAGGGCCCATATACATGAAGTCTGGAGTAGAATTTAAGAGGTTTCACTATCGACAGACCTCGATGTTTAGGGAAAGCTGAGGTTCTCTTAACCCGTAATAAGTTTCTCCTTTCCTCATTTGTAAGATTATTACTATATTTACTACTCAATGTTTTACTGTTTATATCTTTTAAGTTCACCACAAACAACACAAACTTTATCTACTGACTACTTTTCGTCGTGATCTTTTTGATGCTCCAGATTAACTCTACTAATGCAGTCTACCTCTCAATGGGGTCCTACTACCAGCTTAAATATGGTTGTAGGAATAGAAGTTGGTCCCTTATGGGTTAGCCTTACTAGGACATATGAGATCTGCACACTCAAAGTCACCCAGCTGGTATCAAATGCTTCTTGCAACAAAATGCCAGAGCAATTAGCTTTCCCAATGCTTGTTTTTTTTTTGTTGTTTTCTCTTTTTCCTGGCGGGCCTGGCAGCCAGGTCCAGACTGGCAGGAGTGGGCATAGGGCAGTTACCTGGGAGGCAGGAAGGGTGAGGTCAGTTGTGCTGCTGTGGGGGGCATTTTTAGGTTTAGTTGGGCAGCATGCGCTGCTCTTCTAGGCATTCTGTATTTGAGTATGGACTTGAAGCTCCTCCCACTCTCTGCCCATATTTTTCATTGGCTTCTGTCATTGTCCTTTGTAAATGTTGGCTTCTGATTCGTTAATAGGCTTGTTAGTCCCTCGGTAGTCCTGCCTTGTCTTCATTTGTAACCACCCATGAGGACTGTCCCTCTTACCTCTGTTGTTACACAGTGTGTCTAATTTACTCTGTATGCACTATTTTCTTAAATGAGTTTCTTCTGCTGCAGGCATAACATGCTTTCCTGCAACATTCAACGCGCCATGCACACTTTCACTTTCCAAGCAGCCTGGGACAATGGTTGCCGCTTCTTTGAAATGAAATAGGTCTTGCATTTATAAGAGTTTGAGCTATTGTCATTGTAAATGACAATGCTTTTTATTTATGGGTATATTATCAAAACAGAGAAATAAAAGGCATTGTCATTTCCAATGGCAATAGCTTAAACTCTCGCAAATGAGAGATCTATTGCATTGTAAATGCTTGTTGTTACTGGTGGCCAGTTTCGCAGCGGTGCTGCAATATTGCCCCCAGTAACAAAAGCAGCAGTGCTTAACACTTGCAAATCCCCCCTCCCCCCGCTCCATTGGGCTTTTCCGTCGAAATTGCCAGGGCTGCCATTGGGTTCCTAGTCAAGCCCTGCTGGCGGCTGCAATTTGTTGAGGATCGCACTGTTTCCCTTGAGATCAGTGTCTCTCCAGAGCACTCGATGCAGAGATGTTCATCAATTTATTCATGAAATTGATGAACATCTCTGCATCGAGTGCTCTGGAGAGACACTGATCTCGAGGGAAACAGTGCGATCCTCAGTATTGTTAAACCCCAAGTACAGGAGGTGTTACTCCACGGGCACCACCTACCTATATAGACTTTTTGACTACACCCAACACTGGTGTGCGTACCCTACTAACCGCTTTTGGCTGCAATTTGTTACCACTCCATTCCTTTGTTTGCACTTTCACACCTTTTTGATTTTTAAATTTACAGCTCCAAGAAGGGCATTCGCCATCTTCCAATAGTAAATTTTTTTTTTTTTTAAATGTGCGTATGTGCGCATGGACGGTAATTCATTCACACACCTAGGTCATCATGCTGAGGTTGGCTGTCTTTCATTGTCTTCTATCTTTCTTTTTTCTTTTGTGAATACTAACATCAACACCCTTTTTCTCTTCCTTTTGCCTTTGCAGCACTGACATAAAGCATTGGCAAAGCTAAAATGTCAGCTAACACCTTTCAAATGAGAGACCCTTTGTCTTTTCCAATGATAGACCAAATTACATTTTAACTAGGCATTAAAATATATTTGGAAAATGGTTAAGATACCAGGACTGGATTTGAGATAACTGATAAACATTTTGACCTGTTTTAGGGAACAAACCCACAAAAATATTTTAATACTATTGCTACAGTAGTAAACAGCTGCCTCACTGTCTGTCAAACCTCTGCTGCCATGAGAGTGCATCCACTGTCTCCATGCTCATCACCTATCCTTCATTTGGAGAGTGTCACCCTCCTTTCAATGATATTCTTCCCCCGTAAAAAGCAACTTGCGTCTATAGACTTCCATAGAGTCACCCTCTATGCAAACCCTTCTAAAAGGGGGACCCTTTAAAGGCCCCCCTCTTTAATATTAGACTTCATCTCCGTCAAGACCCAACAGGTGACAGCTAAATTATCAATTCTTGCAATGGTCCATAAAATTTTTCCACCAAGAATAACGCATATGAATAGAATTCTTGAACATACTGACTAAAATAACAATTAGGTACATGTGGGAGGTGTATTTTTAGCATCTGTCTACAGACAGCTTTAGTTGTCTGTTGCAAGCACTCATGTTATCAATACAGGGTCACTTTATTATGTAGAAGGGTATACTTTACCAATGACTTTACATTACGGCTTTGGTGAATTGGTAAACCAGTTCCTCCTAGCACACACAGCCAGAGCAGATATGTCAGTAGCATAAGCGGCTTCTCCTGGGACGGGCCTTCTCACTGTAGGCTTGTAACTCCGATAGCCACACTTGCCCAGATCCTCCCGCTGAATTTGGATCTCTCTGGATAACTCCCCGTACAGCTCTCCACATAATGCATGCCAGAGATGGGTGCTTTGCCAATGCTTGTTTGAGGCTGATTTGATTTCTCTATAACGCCTTTAATGCGACTGATGAACAGTTTATGTCCACCGCTTTACCTTTGTAGTGCTGTGGGCATTAATGGCTTGTCCACCTCAGTGCAAGACCAGAAGGATTTGCTTGTAAAAAATCATAATCTCAGATTGTGAGGGAGTGCTTGGCTTGCTCTATGGAACTGTTGTTTTTTTTCTTCATTCAGCAGGAGTGGCCAGTACAGGTAAGAGTGCAAGGTAAGTGTTTTTTTTTAACATTTATTTTTCCTATCCCGTCTTCTGTTGACTTCCACCCACCCCGCCCCCACTGATCTTACCTGTACCGGCCGCGCCTGTCATTCAGTGTCTCATACAGCGCATTAATGTTACACCGGTTGACTGATTTTACGCAGATTGGTGCTCGACAATGATCTAAGCTGGAGTGTGACTTCTGGAAAAGGGACAATGTCCACTTTCCAACTGTAACACTCCTAAGTGGATCCCTGCTCACGGATTCCTTTCAGAGGGTGATAGCCAACCAGGGAAGCTCCCACTGGACACCAGGGATTCATCTGGGGTGGGAGCACAACTCTCTGGGCAATAGGCAAGTGCCTCCGCCCAAAGGGAACATTGGTCATCCTGCCCCCAGGGGCTCAGGACGCCGACTAGACACCAGGCATTGCAGCAGCGTCAGACAATACATTGTATTAGCAATGCGAAGAATAGGAGATCAACAAAGCAGTATTGAAAGGAGCAATGCAAAGAAACAAGTTGCTATGTATCTCCCTGTGCATCAAGTGTCAAAGAGCCATCAGCCTGGGGGCCAACGTAGAGGAGGGGAGGAGAGGGGTTCTGGGCAACCAGTCGCTGTTGGGGAGCGCGGGAGAGAGGACTCGTCCCTAAGATCCAGATGGGGTGGGCAACTGGATCGGATTCACACTAGCGAAACGGCGGAGCCCCATGTTATTGGGCTAGTGAATTCCATAGGCCACCGCCAAGAGAGGGAGCAAGAGGAACACGCTAGGATGTGTAGAGGGTGGTGGGAATTGTAGCAGCAGTTTCCCATGTTAAGGGGATCCACAGGCCTGAGTGTCTTGGGAGGCGGGGAGAAAGGCGTGGGATGGGGAAGGAGCAGAGGCGGCAGAGAAAAGGGGCTATGGGAGATGGGAACATGATGGGGGAGTTAGGGCAATGGGTGGAGGCAGGAAAGGAGGTTGGTAGAAAGGTCACAGGAAGAGGTTGGGGTGGGGGGGAAGTATAGAAAGGGCATGGTAGTAGAGAGGGGGGAGTCCATGGAGGAGTAAAAAGGCAGGGGGCGGTGGAGAGGGGCGCTATGTGGGGGGCAAGGCTAGGAGGGAACACACAGGGACTCCCAGGGGTATGTCAAGGGTTGCCCACTCGGCTCGTGAATATACCAGCCTTCGGGACGATGGAGTGCAATGGGGGGGATGGAAGTAATGTCTCCCATTTCAGGGGTCATTTCTTAGGAAAGGAGCCCATGTTTGCGTGAACACTTCTGCTTGGTCCTGCAGGTTGTACATAACATGCTCATGCGACGCTGTTTGGATCATGGCCACTGTCCAATCCTCTTGGGATGGTGGCACGGGTGACCTCCATTGGCGGAGTATACAAATCGTGGTTGTGGCCAAGGCCATGTGAATGAGACGGCCCTGTAGACGGGAAGGTTCTGGAGAATCCCCAATGTCATGGTGGAGAATGACAGTAGGAGTGAGGGGGCGTTGCCGTAGCGTGGACGCTCCCAAGGTGTCCCCAACATATGACCAGAAGGACCGAATCGAGGAACACTAACAGAGGATGTGAGTGAGATCGCAGTGGGCATCCACACACCTCCAGCAGTTCGCATGGGAAGTCCTGCCCTGTTCAGTTTTGTTGGTGTCCAGTGCCAATCGTGGAGCATTTCGAAGTGACAGAACTTTAAGCAGGCTTCCCGGGTGCACCTGTCCAAGGCTTGCAGAATATTAGCCCAGTCCTTTTCCTCAAGAATTGTCTGCAGGCGGGCCTGCCATTTGGTGTGGAGGCTGCGTAGAAGAGGTGGCTTATGAGTGTGCAGTAGAGTCCCAACATCACTCCACTGTATTGGCCCCACATAGTCAGGTAAGCCACCACTGGCGAGGACTGTACGGACCATGGACGTGGAACTAAGCGACACCTCAGTCTGTGCTGCAGTTGCAAGTAGTTGCAAACAAAACAGGTGATGGACAGAATGTGGATCAATGTCACACATTCACCCCAGTCCAAAGATCTGGGCCCAAATCCATCGTTTTTTTGCACTCCACACCACCCTGGGTTAGACAATGGTGATATGCAAATCAGCTCTGACCCTGTGCCCCATGGGAACAGTCCAGTCCGAACTACAAAAGCCATGTCCTTCCCAGAACGGTAACATTGATCCACATTCTGTCCATCACCTGTTTTGTTTGCAATTGCCGCCATAAGTGCGCAGGGGATGCCCAGACGAGGGTCCCAGGCACTCCACACCACTGGAGTCAAGCTGGCCGGGCTGATGAGAGGTGTTACCTCGAAACCGGTCCGGTCCTCGGATGCTTGATTCCGTTCTGGGAAGGACATGGCTTTTGTAGTTCGGACTGGACTGTTCCCATGGGGCACAGGGTCAGAGCTGATTTGCATATCGCCATTACCTAACCCAGGGTGGTGTGGAGTGCAAAAAAACGATGGATTTGGGCCCAGATCTTTGGACTGGGTTGAGTGTGTGACATTGATCCACATTCGGTCCATCACCTGTTGTGTTTGCATATTCCGCGCTAAGTGCGCTGGGGATGCCCAGACGTGGGTCCCAGGCACTCCACACCACTGGAGTCAAGCTAGCCGGGCTGATGAGAGGTGTTACCTCGAAACCGGTCCGGTCCTCGGATGCTTGATTCCGTTCTGGGAAGGACATGGCTTTTGTAGTTCGGACTGGACTGTTCCCATGGGGCACAGGGTCAGAGCTGATTTGCATATCGCCATTGTCTAACCCAGGGTGGTGTGGAGTGCAAAAAAACGATGGATTTGGGCCCAGATCTTTGGACTGGGTTGAGTGTGTGACATTGATCCACATTCCGTCCATCACCTGTTGTGTTTGCAGTTGCAAGTAGTGCCAGTGCCAGTCTTGCTGTGGGTGGAGACCAAACTTCTGTCAGACAGTCGAAACATTTGGTCCCAGTTGTGTATCCAGGGGGTACAGCATAAAGCCTGGCCATCAATGCACAGACCTTCATTGCCCCACAGTGGCGATTTATCTTGTATGCATGGTTCCACCACGAGCAGTCAGTGAGCACGTAACCAGGCCTTCTGCATGGCCTGCAGCATGGGGTGCGAGAGGCATGGCTGTAGGGAATGGTTAGGAACTGCATACTCTATTACTTTATTCTGTACCGAATGGTCACCATAAAGAAGGTCGAGCCCCTCGCCTCCAGAGAGGAGTGATCATTTAGTGTGGGCCCACTGTGGTCCAGGGTACCAGGGAGCATGTATGCAATTTGGGGTAGGTGGAGAGCTAGGGCCCGATGTAGGTGGCCATTTACCGGCCGGTAACGGCCGATTCGGCCCTTACCGACCGGTAAATGGGTTTTTTGGATGTAGGGGGCCTATTTTACCGATTCGGTAAATTTACCGAATCAGTAAATTTACCGAATCGGTAAAATACCAAATAGGTATTCCTACCGATTCGGTAACTCCTATATGTAGGTGGGACTCTTCTGAGTCCCAAAGGCCTGTCAGATTCGGTATTTTACCACCCAATCCAATTGGATGGTAAAATACCGAATCCAGGTGCGCATGCACATGTGTGAATGCACACCTATGCCATGTGACAGACAGACATGCCCTTAGGGCATGTCTGTGTGCCACATGGCACACATGCCTGTATTTGGGGTGCTAGAGGGTGTCAAAGTGACACCCCCTGCACCCTTGCTGCATTCGGTATTTACCGAATCGATAAATACCGATTCGGTAATGCCCATTGATTCCTATGGGCTTCAATGCCCATAGGAATCAATGGGCATTACCGATTCGGTATTTACAGAATCGGTAAATACCGAATCTGTAATACCTACATCCCCCCCCCTCCATTTTACCACTTCTTAAATACCGAATGGGTATGATTCGGTATTTAAGAAGTGGTAAAATGAAATTACCTACATCGGGCCCTAAGGGTTTAATGTTTCACTGACTAGAGGACTAAGCCTCCTCAGGAGCAGCGTGCCATAAGTTTGGATGCCCCCAGCCAGGGCCTCAAGGAACCCAACACGAAGGACCGAATCTGAGAGTTGATGAGTTGGAGAGTGGTTAAAGGCACCAGTAGAGTGAGCATTTCCAGCATGTAAGTGAAGCACGGTAGTGTGACCATCCTCACCGTCTGCACCCTGCCCCACATGGAGAATCACATTAGGGACCATTTCTCTATGTTCAGTTTCATCTGGGCTATCAGGGAGTCTAAGTTGTTCAAGACCATCCAGTGTATTCCTCTATTGACTAGTATCCCCAAGTATTTGAGACTCGAGGACTTCCAACAGAAAGGATAGCCGTGGATTGCCGCTTTCATGGTGCCCATTGAAAGTGGCAGGGCCTCGCTCTTGGCCCAGTTAACTTTGTAACGGAGAGGGTCGCAAAATTGTTGATGACTTCCAATAGAGCCGGTAAGGAACCATGGAGATCTGTGAGGGTGAGCAGAACATAGTCTGCATAGAGGGAGAGTTTGGATATTCCATCCACGAGAGGAGCACCCGTAATGTGTGGCGAATGACAGATAGCAGAGGCCAGTGGTTCCATGGTCAGTCAAAAGATGAGGGGGGGAGAGAGGGCATCGCTGAGGGGTACCCCTCCAGATCGGGAAATGGTCCAATAGGAATCCCCCAGAGTTGACCTGGGCTGTTGGACAATCATACAGCAGTAGCATCTTGGCAATGAATTGGTCTCTGAGGCCAAATTTTCTCATAGTGGTGAAGAGGTATCCCCACTCGATGCGGTCAAATTACTTCTTGGCATCCAGGGAGAGGGCCATTGCGTCTACTGGATGGTCCTTGTTCGCCGAGAGGGTGTGTCCCAGAGCGCGTAAGTGGTTCCTGAAAAAGTGGCCTGGCACGAAATCGACCTGCATGTAGTCGATCAGAGAGGGAATGACTTTACCGAGGCTCATCGCCAAGATGCTGGCGAGGATTTGAATATTACCATTCAGCAGCGAGATCGGTCTATAACTGCCGCATAGTATTGGGTCCCTCCCAGGTTTGGGTATGACTGCGCTCACCGCTTTTTTGAAGAGAGGTACCAAGGAGGATGTCCGTTTCGCCTCCTGGAATGTGGCATGTAGGGTGTCGACTCTCTCCTTACCTGACCACCTATAAAACTCCACAAGGAAGCCATCCTCCCCGGGGCTTTGTGATTCAGCAATTTAGAAATGGCCAGTGCTATCTCCTCTCTGCTGATTTCTCCCACTAGTGGTTCCCTACCCACGTCTGACAAGCGGGGGAGATCTATACCCTCCAAGAAGGTGGCCACTCGGTCCACGCTATCCGGAGCATCTGGGGTGTATAATATCTTGTTAAATGAAGCGAACTCATCGACGATGTCCTGTGGGTGCATGAGAATCTCCCCGCTCATCGAGTGTATGGTTGGGATGGCCATGGTGGCCTCCCGTTGCTGCAGTTGGGCCGCCAGTAGGTGACCCACCTTTTCCCTCTGTTCATAGTGCACTGTAGTGCATAATGAGCTTTGGAGGTAAAGAGGCCATTGAGGGCCACGAAGGTGCTGTTCCAAGAATCAGCGGTTGGGCAAGGGAAGCTATCTGCCCCTCCAATTCGGTCCGGCAGAGTCGCTAGTTTATTGGACACAGCAGCATCTCTCATGAGTTTACCCCTTATTGTTGCCTTCGCAGCAGCCCACAGGACTCTGTGGGTGTCCACCAAGTTCTTGTTGTCCAGCATTTACGTGAAAACATGAGCTTTTAGTTGGGATTTGCCCTGAGGGGTGCGATATCGCTGTACATTCAGGCACAATTGGTTTGCGACCCAGGGACACCAGGCCCATTACAAGGGATAGAAAAACGGGGAATGATCGGAGTGGGCGGCTTCCAGTATTCAAGACTCTCCGATAAGTGCCACTGTTTTCTGAGAGATGAGGAAGTAGTCCAACTTAGATTACGTGCTGTGGACCAGTCGCCACTGGGTGGCTGAGATGCCAGTAGTCTACCATGCCGTGGTCTGAGGCCACGTCTCCTAGCAAGGCCCTGTCCACGTAATTGCTTTTGTCTTGAGGGCCTTTTCTGTCGAGAACTACATCCTGGGTTAGGTTCCAGTCCCCTCTAATGACATACTGTGACACCCCGATCTCCACAAACAGGTGGTTCAGTTAAAGAAAGAAGGGGTGTTTTTCCCCAATCGAGGCGTTTACTGATCCCACACAAAGGGATCTGTCCCCCAACCGCAACTTGGCAAATGTATGTCTGTCCTCCTGGTCAGACCATGTTTTACAACGGTAATGGCCAGTGATTTTTGGATAAGGATAGCCACTCCGCACTTGCGGGGTGTCCCTCCCTCACTGGATGGCGCCATCACAACGCTACTATGAATCACCCTTCCCACCCATTCATGGCGCAGCTTGCGGATTCTAGGTTATCCAGGTGTGTCTCCTGCAGGAGAGCCACATCCTCTCTCTTTGTCCGTAGGTAAAAGAGCACTTTTTTCCATTTGATTTAGTGTGTGAGACCGTTAACATTCCCAGATAGGCCACGAAGAGGGTGGTGGGGCACGTACATCGTGGGCAGACATGGGTTCTCAGAAGACCCGCGGTGGTGTCGGGCTGTGATGGAGTGCAGGAAAGAAGATCCAGGTGTGGGGACGGAGGGGGGGCGTAATAGGGAGGCATTCAGAGTTGCAGGGAGGAATGTGCTCATCGAGGCGGTGCAGTCGGCTAGGAGGCCGGGGTGAGGAGGAGGGGCTCGGAGGAACAGAGCCAGATGAGAGGATGGGGTGGTCAAGAGGATTCAGGGGAGAGCGAAGAGTGAGGGAGGGGAGGTTGGGATGCCTTATGGGGGATGGATGGGAGGAGGATGGGGGAGGAGGGGTCGGCTAGCGGTGTACGGGACACGCATGGTGGGACGCTCCCAGGGAAGCCCTAACCGGTGTGGGGTGCGGGCTGCTAAGGGACACCTAGGATGCGTACCGTGGGGGAGTAGGGGAAGGGAGATAGGGAAAGAGTCAGGATTAGATGCAGTAGTCAGAACTTGCGGCGACAGCATGCAGTACCCTGGGCCGAGGCTTCTTGCACAGCGGCCCCTCAGCAATGTGTGTCAGAGTTGGAGGAGCGGACACCACCACAGAGTCAGCAATGGCGGCCAGAGGACAGGAGCCAGGTGCATCACAGGATGAGTGTAACGGGCATACAGGTCATCAACCCCACACCAAGCAGTATGTGCCACTGCTGACGTCCGGGGCCCGTCTCTGAGCGGAGCTCCAGAATCAAGCGGCCATCATCTTTCGTGGCTAGACCATGCCCCCGGCTGAACATATTTATACAGAAAACCAGCAATAGTCATGAAAATTAAACAAAACATATACCTTCTCTAGGGATATTCTCAAAGGGTTTGAAACACAAGAAGATTGACTGAATTAGGTGGGGCAATTGAATAGGACTATCACTTTTCTACATTTGTTTGTTCATTTAGTGATATTAACACCTTGGCTGCTAGGCGTTTCCCCCCCCCCCTGTGCTGGAAATTGCTTTATTACTTTATTTATGACGAGCTCAGCTCGTCATCAGCACAGCTCAACTGTGCATCATGACGAGCTGAGCTCGTCATGAGCATCGAAAGGGTTAATGGAAACATATACTAAAAACCTGAACAAGGAACTCACTTCGGCACAATCAGTGGGATGCTAGCCTTATAAATGAATCCCATGAGACACTTATAGCATTTACTTCTAAATGAGCCTAGTCCCATTTGGGCATACAGGGTTCTGCTCTGTCCATATTTGTAAATACTTCAATAAGAAGAGAGCGGAAACATTGCCTCCTCACAGACCATAGAATTGTTCAATTGATCTACAATCATGTGCTAAGATACCGCTTTGTTGTATCTATCATTTAAACCTTTGAGAAAATCAAGGGGCATATTACCAAGCAATAGCGATAATTATCGCTATTGCTTGGTTAGAGACAAAAATTTACCGCTGAGCTGCGGCGATTTTTACCGCAAATAAACCTTGGTATTACCAAGGTTTATCGCAAATGCGATAAAAATCACCGCAATGCATGAATATCGCTGAAAAGTCCGCGATATTCATGCATTACCGAGCTAATGTTCTTAGCCATGTTCTCCACCTCCCATTGGATAACATGGCTAAGAACTGCTCAGGGCAGGTCTTAGCTTTTGGAGATATTCGCGCTTAGCGCGAATATCTCCAAAAGTTGGGAATAGGAGATAGCGATGTTAGCGACTGTTTCCAGTCGCTAACATCTTGGCACGCCCACTTTTCATGTCATTAGTGATAAATATCACTGACATGCAAAGCGGGGCCCAAGATGGCCGCTATCTCCTACTAGCTGTCGCTAACTGGTGTTAGCGACAGCTAGGTAATAGAGAGATAATTTTATCTCCGCTTTCTTGGCTTTTAAAGCCAAAAAAGCGGAGATAAAACCCCTTGATAATATGCCCCCAAGTTCTCAAATAATACCTAATTGCGAATATGAAAAAGGGTTTTCTTTGCCATTCCACCACTCTAGCTGGTGCGCCCAACTTCCTTAATTCAAAACCAGAGGGAGAGTACTGCTCTTGTATTGATTTCAGAGTCCCAAATTAGTTCGCAATCGAAAACTGGTACCCTTTGCCATTTTTATAACTACTACTAGATCAAATTTAAGTTAAATGAATTTTTACACAACTCATTTAAAGAGGAGCCTAGATTCTAGTATACATATTGGAGGAAAATGAGTAGAAGATAGCTATTAACACTTATCTTGGACATTTTGAGTATCTTGAAATGCCATTCGGGTTGTGCAAAGCACAAGCAGCCTTGCAGCAGTTTATAAATGATATAATCTGTGACTTGCTAGACTCCTTAGTCATCATCTGCCTGGACAGTATATAATTTTTTTCTACCGCCTTTGGGCACTGCTTACATTTGGAAACCGTCCTGGATGTTTGTGGGCTCATTCTCTCAGTGTCAAATGGGTTAAATGTATATTTGAAGCCCAAGGAGTCCCCTATTTGGGGTATGACATTTCAGAAAATAGGTATCCACATGGAGATGAAAAGGGTAAAGCAGTAAGGGACTTGCCTACTCTCACCACAGTCAAGGAAATTAAGAAGTTTCTAGGATTTGCTAATTTCCACCACCAATTTGTTCAGTATTTTTCGACCTTTGTTCTCTGGATAAGTAAGCTTACTAAAAAGGACGGTTCCTTTTCGTAGCGGCTTTGAACAAGAAAAGTCTCTTGTCCATTTAAAAGAAGCCTTTACTACTGCTTCCATCCTCTATCATCTAGACTATTCCTAACGGCCACAGAGAAAACAAATGCTCTCTTGCTCACTATCCATTTTCAGAGACATTGACAGCCTTAGGCATCCCATCTGGTGGCATAATTTTCATGCACCCTAATAGTACCCTTTACACTATTTCTGAGCATGCGTTACTCTGGCTTTTACATTCGAGGCAGTGTACAGAATTGGCCTCTTTTCCATCACTGTCTGGAATGATCACAGTAAATCTTGGATATCCTAAAGCTAGGAAGTGCAAGTGCTCTCATCATGCACTGAAGTCATTCTTTTTCAACATGATATCTCTTATCATCCTTACCATGAGAAGGCTGGTGCTTTTTCTAGAAGTTCTGGAAAATCTATTTCAGCAGCAGAACCTCCTATGGTTCTGATGTTACAAGGGAAGCCAGAGGATGAAGTTGAAATATTACAAACAGAGATACAAAGACAACAGGAATCTATTCAAAGGAAGAATATATTGATGAATTCTTAAAACATGAAGATACACTTTTTGTACCTGATGTATCTTCACAACAGATATTAAGGGGGTGTCAGGACATTCCTGTTTCAGGTCAACCTGAAGTCCAAAGTACCCATGAGCTGATCCATCATTTTTGCTGGACCAAAATGGAACAACAGTTTAAGAACTATGTGAGACTTTTTGAAATTTATGTTCAAACCAAGAACTTGCACACCAGCCTGCAAGTTTTCTATAATCTTTGCTTAATCTTAACAGCAATTGTCAAATTTGAATAGTTCTTACTGTTGAATTACCTCGATTTGATAAAAACACAGCCATTTTAGTAGTAGCCCACTAAGTCTTTAGGCTGCATGGGTCACCGGAAGTTATAGTTATAAATAGAGGGCGTCAATCCATTGCTCATTTCAGGAAATTGTTCTTACAATGATTAGGAATTTAGTGATATAAATCCAGTAGTTTTCACCCACAAATGGATGGCCAGATAGAGTTAGTCAAGCTTTAGAACAGTACTCAAAAAGTTGTCTCATGCAATGACAGTGAGAATGTGTCCATTGGTTTCATCTGGCCAAATTTGCTCATATCATGTCTGTGAATTTGGCCTTAGAGTATTCCCCAATTCTGCAGTTCCTGTAGATATCATCCTCAAATCTGGACATAAGTCTTTTCTCCTCGAAAGAACTCCATTGTGCAAGTGTGGTTACAGAACTTTTAGAAGGCCCAAAACGCAGCCCTGCAATAACTCTGGAAGGCAAACACAGCTTATTTGAAATTTGCTAATCATCATTGACAGTTGCCTCAATCACAAAAGGTTGGCCATTCGGTTGCCTTTCTTCCAAGAATCTGTCCATCCCGATCTCCCCCATAGTTTACTTCTTGTTTTATGGGCCCTTTTAGGATTACAGAGGTATTAGGTTCAAGAGCTATCAAGTTCACCCTTCCCTCTCATAGGCATTTTCAGACTGTGATCCATGTTTCATCTGTTTGGCGTTTGCATTGCTGCACTTTTGTTATGTTTTCCTTGCTTGGTATCTCTAGAGTCAGGTCATGTGAGGCAGGTTTGTGTGTGCTTCCCTAACCTTGCTCTTTTAATGAAGTACCATCATTGGTAGCAGAGACGTGCTCAACCTACTCCTACCAGTTCACTGACAAATGAAGACACACCTGATCTGACTGTTGCCATTCAGTTTGGTTCTCCAGCGGTATTCTGGTAGATGGGGTGCCAGTCACAGCATATCCTAATCCCTTCCTGGGTAAGCCACCCATCTTTGGGTGGACCTTTGAGTAGTTATTGTATAATTTGTTGGATAAATAAGTAACAAAGGTTAGATAAAGGGAGTGAGAGGAATTTAGGATATACACTACACAACCTACCACATAACAAGACCACAAAAGTATAGCAAATTCAAATTAGATGAAGATCATGGCACCAACTTTTTAAAAAATATCTTTTATATTGGTGTTTATATTTATAGTTAGAAGAGAATCAGCCCAATTACTGAAGCATGGCAAAAGCCTGTATATTACAACATATTTGGAATACATCTGGTATAACATTACAGGTGCCTCCTGCAAAACAAAAAGTAATCGTTAACTCAGTATCTCTCACACATACAGTAGTACATGAAGAAGTAATTTCTGGTGGATACAGGCATTATCGTAACAGTCAAAATATTGGTAACTCCACTTCTGTGGGGAGTTGGTGAGCATCTATTGTTTGTATCTGGTTGCCCATAGACATACCCTTGCTGTCTACATTACCATCTCTGTAATATATAGTCAATCAGTGCCAAGCCGATAAAATATGCCATTCCAAAAGATAAACCATACAAAACAAACATTCAACAACTTCTAAATCCAAACCACCAGAGGTCCATGCATCTAAAATACGATTTTAATTTACAGAATCGCAGTCAATATTCGACAGGGGAGGGGCAGGTAGGAAACAGGCTCCAACCTCGATAGGGAAAAAGTGAAGAGTCGTGATATCTAACTGAATATCCCCAGTTATCCTTCAGAGTCAGTCAAGGAGGGGATCTGAGTCTGCTCCGGTGTTCGTTGTTGTTCCCACATTCTCACCATATCTGCCCAGGGTTCTGCCAGCGGTTTACGCCATTTTGTAACCCTATCCTCTTGGAGCAAGGCTTGTTCCTCTGCTCTGGCCCAGTGAGTAAAGTCCTCCTCCCAAGCGGGGCATGTTTTGATTTCCAACCAAGAGCTATCCACCTCCTGGCCAGGATGAGAGCCAGATCTATAAACCTATGCCCTATTCTTTGCGGCTTGGGTCTCGGAAATAATCCCAGTAGACAAATCTCCGGAGAGCACGCTAGGGATCTAGTGAAGACACTATTACGCATATCTACAATTTTGCACCAGTAGTCTACCAGCTGCCCACAGGACCAAATCATATGGTCAAAGTCTGCATTCAATTGTGAGCACCTAGCACAGGCCTGGGCTTCCCTGCTATATAGCACATTTAACCTGTGTGGGGTAAGGAAAGTTCTATGTATAATAATAAATTGTACTAGTTTAAAAGCTGTATTCCGGGATATCTTTTTTGGACCGCCCAAGACCATTCCCCACTCCTTCTCAGTCAAATTTCTATTTAGTGTGTTCTCCCATTGCTCTAGCAGTCTAGGCAAGCATGGTGGTGCTAGTTCCCTTATTGCCAAATACAACCATTTTACCAAATGCCCCGCCGAACCCAGAGTCAATAGCGCCTGTAGGGTGGGATGTGTACCTGGCTCAGTCACTGCTATACCCCAAGGTTCTGTCATCGCCCCTCAAATTTTATGGTAATTCAAAACTTTCCTAGTGGGAGTTTGTGAAATTCCCAAAACTCATTCAATGGCAAGAATTCGCCGTCTCTGTAACAATCAAAAACTGTCTGGATACCCACCTCCTCCCATCCCACCAATTGTCTGCTAGTAAGGGGAGGACCTCTTCCCGCCTGAGGGATACATGTAAGTGGAACACTGGGTGCGTAGAGCAGGGTTTCCTTGGAACATGCTATGCATCTGTCCCAGCAAGTCACCTCCACGGAGAGCAACACCCCCATTTGATTAATTTTCTGGTGGCGATTAAGCAATCTAGGCAGCAGAAACTTGAATATGGCACTAGGGGTGAAAGATAATGTAGACAGGTCTCTCCCATCCAATCATCTAGCAAGCCACTGGAGAATGGGGGTTGGGAGCACACTACCTCACAGTCCCAGCAGAGTTCGCCCCTTTGCATCCTGGTAAATGCAGTACACAGTTCAAACTTACTTCAAAATTAGCTGGAGTTTTTCACCAAAGTTGGTGCAGACATTGCTGTATATCTCTAGACACGTGTTTCTGGGTTGAGCCCGTCATCAGTAGAGAGCAGCAGTATTAGAGAGCAAAGGAAAATCATCTGGGGTCGCTGGAAATGCTGCCAAGTTCCTCTAAGGTAACAGTACCACTCACAGGCACACAGGTGCATCTCCAAAGCTCGTCAGCTTGCTGGCTCAAGGGAGCCTTTAAAACAGAATGGGGGTTGGGAGCACACTGCCTCACAGTCCCAGCAGAGTTCTCCCCTTTGCATCCTGGTAAATGCAGTACACAGTTCAAACTTACTTCAAAATTAGCTGGAGTTTTTCACCAAAGTTGGTGCAGACATTGCTGTATATCTCTAGACACGTGTTTCTGGGTTGAGCCCATCATCAGTAGAGAGCAGCAGTATTAGAGAGCAAAGAAAAATCATCTGGGGTCGCTGGAAATGCTGCCAAGTTCCTCTCAGGTAACAGTACCACTCACAGGCACACAGGTGCATCTCCAAAGCTCGTCAGCTTGCTGGCTCAAGGGAGCCTTTAAAACAGAATGGGGGTTGGGAGCACACTGCCTCACAGTCCTAGCAGAGTTCGCCCCTTTGCATCCTGGTAAATGCAGTACACAGTTCAAACTTACTTGAAAAGTAGCTGGAGTTTTTCACCAAAGTTGGTGCAGACATTGCTGTATATCTCTAGACACGTGTTTCTGGTTTGAGCCCGTCATCAGTAGAGAGCAGTAGTATTAGAGAGCAAAAAAAATCACCTGGGGTCGCTGGAAATGCTGCCAAGATCCTCTCAGGTAACAGTACCACTCACAGGCACACAGGTGCATCTCAAAAGCTCATCAGCTTGCTGGCTCAAGGGAGCCTTTAAAACAGAAAGGGGTTTGTGAGCACACTGCCTCACAGTCCCAGCAGAGTTCTCCCCTTTGCATCCTGGTAAATGCAGTACACAGTTCAAACTTACTTCAAAATTAGCTGGAGTTTTTCACCAAAGTTGGTGCAGACATTGCTGTATATCTCTAGACACGTGTTTCTGGGTTGAGCCCATCATCAGTAGAGAGCAGCAGTATTAGAGAGCAAAGAAAAATCATCTGGGGTCGCTGGAAATGCTGCCAAGTTCCTCTCAGGTAACAGTACCACTCACAGGCACACAGGTGCATCTCCAAAGCTCGTCAGCTTGCTGGCTCAAGGGAGCCTTTAAAACAGAATGGGGGTTGGGAGCACACTGCCTCACAGTCCTAGCAGAGCTCGCCCCTTTGCATCCTGGTAAATGCAGGACACAGTTCAAATTTACTTCAAAATTAGCTGGAGTTGTTCACCAAAGTTGTTGCAGACATTGCTGTATATCTCTAGACACGTGTTTCTGGGTTGAGCCCATCATCAGTAGAGAGCAGCAGTATTAGAGAGCAAAGGAAAATCATCTGGGGTCACTGGAAATGTTGCCGAGTTCCTCTAAGGTAACAGTACCACTTACAGGCACACAGGTGCATCTCCAAAGCTCGTCAGCTTGCTGGCTCAAGGGAGCCTTTAAAACAGAAAGGGGTTTGTGAGCACACTGCCTCACAGTCCCAGCAGAACTCGCCCCTTTGCATCCTGGTAAATGCAGTACACAGTTCAAACTTACTTGAAAAGTAGCTGGAGTTTTTCACCAAAGTTGGTGCAGACATTGCTGTATATCTCTAGACACGTGTTTCTGGTTTGAGCCCGTCATCAGTAGAGAGCAGTAGTATTAGAGAGCAAAAAAAATCACCTGGGGTCGCTGGAAATGCTGCCAAGATCCTCTCAGGTAACAGTACCACTCACAGGCACACAGGTGCATCTCAAAAGCTCATCAGCTTGCTGGCTCAAGGGAGCCTTTAAAACAGAAAGGGGTTTGTGAGCACACTGCCTCACAGTCCCAGCAGAGTTCGCCCCTTTGCATCTTGGTAAATGCAGTACACAGTTCAAACTTACTTCAAAATTAGCAGGAGTTTTTCACCAAAGTTGGTGCAGACATTGATGTATATTTCTAGACACGTGTTTCTGGGTTGAGCCCGTCATCAGTAGAGAGCAGCAGTATTAGAGAGCAAAGAAAAATCATCTGGAGTCGCTGGAAATGCTGCCAAGTAACTGTCAGGTAACAGTACCACTCACAGGCACACAGGTACCTCACCTAAGCTCATCAGCTTGCTGGCTCAAGGGAGCCTTTAAAACAGAATGGGGGTTGGGAGCACACTGCCTGACAGTCCCAGCTGAGTTCGCCCCTTTGCATCCTGGTAAGTGCAGTACACAGTTCAAACTTACTTCAAAGTTAGCTGGAGTTTTTCACCAAAGTTGGTGCAGACGTTGCTGTCTATCTCTAGACACGTGTTTCTGGGTTGAGCCCGTCATCAGTAGAAAGCAGCAGTATTAGAGAGCAAAGAAAAGTCATCTGGGGTCGCTGGAAATGATGCCAAGTTCCTCTCACGTAACAGTATCACTCACAGGTGCATCTCCAAAGCTCGTCAGCTTGCTGGCTCAAGGGAACCTTTAAAACAGAATGGGAGTTGGGAGCACACTGCCTCACAGTCCCAGCAGAGTTCGCCCCTTTGCATCCCGGTAAATGCAGTACACAGTTCAAACTTACTTCAAAATTAGCTGGAGTTTTTACCAAAGTTGGTGCAGACATTGCTGTATATCTCTAGACATGTGTTTCTGGGTTGAGCCCATCATCAGTAGAAAGCAGCAGTATTAGAGAGCAAAGAAAAGTCATCTGGGGTCGCTGGAAATGCTGCCAAGTTCCTCTCAGGTAACAGTATCACTCACAAATGCATCTAGAAAGCTCGTCAGCTTGCTGGCTCAAGGGAGCCTTTAAAACAGAATGGGGGTTGGGAGTACACTGCCTCACAGTCCCAGCAGAGTTCGCCCCTTTGCATCCTGGTAAATGCAGTACACAGTTCAAATTTACTTCAAAATTAGCTGGAGTTGTTCACCAAAGTTGGTGTAGATATTGCTGTATATCTCTAGACATGTGTTTCTGGGTTGAGCCGTCATCAGTAGAGAGCAGCAGTATTAGAGAGCAAAGAAAAATCCTCTGGGGCTGCTGGAAATGTTGCCAAGTTCCTCTCAGGTAACAGTACCACTCACAGGCACACAGGTGCATCTCCAAAGCTCGTCAGCTTGCTGGCTCAAGGGAGCCTTTAAAACAGAATGGGGGTTGGGAGCACACTGCCTCACAGTCCCAGCAGAGTTCGCCCCTTTGCATCCTGGTAAATGCAGTACACAGATCAAACTTAATTCAAAATTAGATGGAGTTTTTCACCAAAGTTGGTGCAGACATTGCTGTATATCTCTAGACACGTGTTTCTGGGTTGAGCCCGTCATCAATAGAGAGCAGCAGTATTAGAGAGCAAAGAAAAATCATCTGGGTTCGCTGGAATTGCTGCCAAGTTCCTCTCAAGTAACAGACCACTGGAGCTGGGCCGCCAGATAGTAAGCCTCAAAGTCCGGGGCCCCCAGTCCTCCGTTCACCAACGGGATCCTCATGGTCTGCAGTGACACTCTAATCCGGCCTCCATCCCACACCAAATCTCGCACTATCCCATCGAGAGACTTGAACCAGTGTTTTGATGCCACAACTGGTAGGTTGACAAAATAATACAAAAGTCATGGCAGTATTACCATTTTGGACAACACTATTCTAGCCATGACTGTAAGTTTGAGCGTCTGCCAAAAGGCCATATTCATCCGAAGTGTTCTCAAGGCACCCCCCAGATTACCGTCAAAGAGATCAGTTTGTGTGTGATAAATCTGTATCCCCAAGTATTTGAAGGAGACCGATGCCCATTCTAGCCTAGGCGAGAAAACTTGTGGCCTCGGGAGTGCGGGGTGCAGTTTCACAATAGAGGCTAGTAGACTAACCTTACAAAGCCAGATACAGCAGGAGCGATGCAGAAGCTAACTTCTCCCTTCCTCCTTAGCGGCCACACCCGCGAGCTTGTAAATACACACTTGTCAGATGGGACCCCAACAGGGGAAGGGAAACAAGCATTTGCAATGCAATAGGTCTCGCATTAGGAAAGTTTGAGCTATTGGTCTTGTAAATGACACTTGGAGGGTGGAGTTGGGGTTGGAGGGTGAAGTTGGAGGGTGGAGTTGGAGCTGGAGGGCGGAGTTGGAGGGTGGAGTTCAGTTCAGTTCAGACAGGCTTTATTCGACGATAGTCATAAAAGCAAACAGTACATACAAATAGAGTTTAGACATTTTTTTTTTAAAAGCTGTACATATATACATAAAAACCCTCAAGTTCATTTTGCAGATAAAACCATTTCATCTATGGAATTAAAATGAATATGTACATAGTTAAAAATTGGTTTCAGTACAATGATTACATGTTATTCTTTTTGAGCATTCTACTTCTAATAATCCAGGCCCAGCCCAAGTATTTTGCCACGGCTATACAAACAGTCATATCAGTACAAGAGCGGATAATACGAACTGCCACCGACCCCCGGTCGGTGCCCAATAACCTGCACATCGGGCGAAGCCAAATTCTCCGGGGCTCCATGTATACTGGGCATTCAAAAAGCAGGTGTCCAATGGTCTCCGGTCGGGCTAAACATGATGGACAGACAGCTTTAGTCCCTGGAGCCCACTTGCTGGTGAATGCCCCTACTGGAAGGCTCCCAATCCTCAATTGTAAGTATAGTTTACGATCCAAAGGTTTCGAGATAACGTCCCAAAAGGGTTCCAGTTTTGGTACATCCTTAATATCTAGGAACATTCCGGTCAAAGACCCAGGATCAATAGACCGGTAGGCCCCAGAAGCCACAAACTGCCAATACAGAGACTTTAAAATCTTCTTAGGCGGAAACCTTGAATTTGTAGGATCCTCCCATAGATTCCTCAAGCCCATATTAGTCAAGAGGCCCCGAACGTGCTCTAGCCACTTGATCTTATGAAAGATGTCACTATGAATAATATCAAGCAGGCCTCTTGCAAAAATCTCGAGTTCCGGCGTAGTCCAAATCCTCCTCCAGTATAAAACTGGACGAAAAGAAGCTATAAGCGCTATTGGGGATAACCCTAGATCATAAAAGAGGGGATTCATAGGAGTACTCTGAGGGAGTTTTATTAAATTCCTTATAAAGGAATTTTCTGAGATTGACATCCCCCTGAGGGTTTCACATCCCCATATCTCAACCCCGTACAAAGCGGAGCTGACTGCTTTTCCATTATAGACCGCCAGTACCGGAGATATAGGCTTTGTGAAAGACTTCTGGTGTTCCAAACACAGAGCTCCAGTTAACTGCCTATGTCTTAGGGTGGCCAATTCAATTTGTTGTTTCCAAGACAAATTGCGGTCAATACATACACCCAAATAGGTAAAGGCTTGGACCCTTTCCAAAGGACGCTGGTTCATGTTCACAGTACCCTTAAGAGATTTAGAAGCGTTAAAAGTCATAAACTTTGATTTCTGCACGTTTACTTCTAAACCCCGAGCGGTACAAAAATCTTCAAAAAGCTTCAAGCCCTTTTGAAGCCCGCTGGGAGTTTTTGAAACTAAGAGACAGTCGTCGGCAAACATTAAAATAGGGACTTTTGCTCCAGCAAGAATCGATGCATCGATATTGGAGTCAATTAAAATCTTTGCCACGTCATTGATATATAAGGAAAATAGAGTTGGTGCCAGGACGCAGCCCTGGCGTACTCCAGTTTCCACTGGGAACTGCGGCGTAACATTCCCTGGACGCCCCCACCTAATCTGCGCATAATTTTTCTCGTGGAGTCTTTTTACCAACGATAAGAGAGGCCCTGGCAAGCCCATGCCACCAAGGACTCTCCATAAAGTAGAACGAGGAACCAGGTCAAATGCCGCTCTTAAGTCTATAAAAGCGGCATATAAACTTCAATGTCCAATCAGCAGGGTCTTCCAGTACAGCATAGCAAAATGAAGCACCTGGTCGACCGTGCTGATTGAAGTTCTGAACCCTGCCTGCAAGTGGGATAAGAATAGATCTTGTTATTGCGTTCCCAATCAAGAATTTTATTTAAAACCAGCCTGCCAAATATTTTTTGAGAGGTGTCAATCAGGCTGATGGGGCGATAATTGCCTGTCAGCGTCTTATCACATTTTTTATAAACGGGAATGATCCTAGCCCCGTTCCAAGAACTAGGTATGGGGGCTCGCCTGGCGACCATATTTGCCAAAAGAAGTATATAACACCCCCATGAATTCTGGTCTTGCAGAAAAAGATCTGCGGGTATGCCATCAATACCTGGAGCTTTGCCAGGGACCACTAGGTCTAGTGCACACTGAACTTCCTTCAAAGTAAAAGGATCTTCAGCTAAGGGCTCAAAAGGGACTTCCACTGTTAATTGTGGGTCCTGGCCCTTGGCATATTGTGGCTGAAAATATTCTACCCACTTTTCGTGGGGGACCCAATTCTGTGGCTTATCCGGGTTGCCCTCCACGCCCCACTTATAAACAGTCCAAAACCTATGGGTGTCTTTGCAGGAACCTGCTTCCTTAAGGTCATTCCACCTTTTCTCGTCCCAATCACGCTTGGCTCTTAAGACAGCATTTTTATACTTCAGTCTGGTTGCCCTAATATTCTCAATGGACTCAGATTTGATTGCTTTTCCCAAATCAAGGCGGGCTTTCCTGCATTCACCAGAATACCAGCGTGGTGGTTCCAGTGCGCAGGAACCTTCCCTCCTGCAGGGCTTAACAAAGAGGCTTTTAAGTTCGTCAAAAAGAGCCTCGTGAATCCTAGTTCCATCTTGTAATTTTAAAATGTTATTGTCCCCTTCCGATAACATTAATAAATCAAATTTCGCCTGCCCAAGCTTACTAGTTATAAAATCCAAATTCTCTTTATGAAGGGAAACTTTGGGCCAACGAACGTGGCGCATGTCATTTGATGTCACAATATCAAGAGAGGGAGTGGGAGTCAATACGGCCCCAAGATGATCAGGAGATTCCCAGTTGGTAAGATTCATAGACAAGGGGTTATGGTCGCTCTCAACCCTGTCTATAATCTTCATGTGCTGAAGATATTTCCACAGGCCCATGTTAAGCAGAATATAATCTATTCTACTCTTACGTGTGCCACTTCGAAATGTGAGTGACCCGGCCTTATCACCTTCAGTCCTTCCATTAACTGCTCTTAGGCCTTTGTTTAGGCAAATAGAATTCATTTTAACCGCTATGTCTGACCATTTATTAACTGGTTCGAGGTCCAATTTAGGAATCCCCCACTCTCTATCCTCCTCCCCCGACACATTCCAGCTTCCCTTCATAAGAGGCTCAAAGTTTACATTAAAATCCCCCCCACGATTATATTGAAAGGAGAGCAGTAGCTTTCCAGTAAGCTTTCCAAGAGCACAAGAACCTCTGATTTTCTACCCCCGTACTTCTCGCATACAAATTATAGATGTAGACTGGTACAGAATTTGGAAACTTAAGTCTTAGGACCTGGAGATCTCTGTGGTTAGTGGGAATGGTTTTTACTACTACCCCCAGGTCCTGTCTTAACCAAATAGTTAATCCTCCGGATGGCCTGCCCCTCCCTTCCTTCACTGCAGGGATGCTATAGTTTAAATATCCAGGGACATACACTTCCTCCATTGCCCATGTTTCCTGGAATAGGCATATTTCATGATCTCTAATGAATGATGCCCACTCAGGTGACTCTAGCTTAGTTTTTAGGCCCACTATGTTCCATGAAAGTAGAGATCCCGGGTCACTAACACAAGGTACAAGACAGGCCTTCCCTGTGGAATTTTGACAAGTATTAGGGGGAATAGGTTCATCAGCGAGATAGACGAGTTGGGTCTGGTTTATGGGAGAATTTGCTAGGGTACAACCAGATTCCTCAACTGGGGTATCGCTGATGTCTGCTTCACTGACTAGTTCAGTTGGCGATGGAAATATAAGTCAATCATTCAAATCTAATGTCGAACTTTCCCCATATGAACTATCAACCTGTCTCCCTCTTACGAGTTCCCAGGATTGACGGGGAGTTGCTCTCATCTGAATCCTAGAGTGATCTGGGGAACAATATCTAAATTCCAAGTTTAATAGTTCTCCAGCTACCATTGGGTTTTTAAAAGTAAGTTCTATGCAGTCTAGGGATCACCCTGGAAAATTAGCCTAGTTGCACACTGTATATCCTCCCTAATCACTGATCTACATCCCCTCACATATCTAATCCAGTGGATAGCTTTGTTGGAGAGAGAGTCGGGGGTTTCACGTTCCCTACCAACAGGTAACTTGGGTATATTGATCAAATATACTAGGGATGATTTGGAGGGGTTAAGGTTAGGTGTAGAGAAACCAGTGTTTGATCCTAAGTGGCCCATTTGCTGCCTGCTAGGTGGAGGATTTTGCCTAGCTTGAATTAATCTAGATGGTCGATTATCCGCAGGTTGCCATGTTGCACCCTTTGTTGGAATTGAGCTGTGCCCATTGGATTGGCGTTTCTCCACAGGCCCTAAATTCCCTGATCTAACAGGTTCATTTATTCTGCTATCTTTGGGTACCACGGTATTTCGTAAGAGATTTTTACTTGGTAAGGCGCTGACATTTCCTACATGAGTTGGTACACTTGCCTGGTTAGAACTAGGGGCTTTGGGAATTACAGCATTTTTAGATTGTTCCACCTTTAGGTTGTTAACGACAGTAGTTAAATTATCAATCTTAACTTGCATACCCTTAATTAGGGCGCATAAATGGGTCACTAAGTCAAACAATGGTTTGTCATGATAATCAGGTGCACCGGGAAATATCTCAGGGGTACTTTCTGCTAAACTTAAACCAGTTCCTATCATGTCCTTCCTGCTGTCTAGATTGGAATTTTCAATATGGGCTAAGACAGTAAACCTATTAGTACAGGGTAAATTTGGTGAGCTTTCTGTATTCTGACCCACATCTAATTCACTCTCATTTAGGTTGACCTCGGTAGTCTTAGATGCTGGTGGATTTTCCCCTATGGGAGGTTTTCCCATAAACATTCTAGGAATAACTGCTGGCCCCCTTGATTTGATCTTTCTACCCTTAACCACCCCTGGACTAGCTACATCACTCGCATTTATCCCTAGGCTAGGGGTGTCTACTAGCAAATCAGTACAATCAAGGATCAAGTCATCAATTCTGTCCATCTGTTCCATAACACAATTTTCCCCGGCATTTGGCTGGCGCTTTCTGGCGGTCTTGCATTTCTGTCTCTTGGCATGCTTTCCTCCTTTGGTAGCCCCTCCAGCAGCATCAACGGGATCCTCCGGATTTTTCCTTTTCCCCATTGTTCCAGAGCCTCAACCCCACAAACAATCAAAGAACTATAGGTGTACAGTACCTTTTGCTGATAGATGTAAGGGGGTGTTATGGCTGGATTTTCTGTTTAGATGGGATCAGCCCCCAGGGGCCCCTATGACCCAGCCAAAACGTACTCACCTTCCCTCCTCAGATCGTATTCACAATGGATAAATTTACAGATATATATATATAGGTCGCACCTAAGGATGGGGAATGATAATATACATATATAGGAATTTTCTACAATATCTTATTCACATCAGTTGGTCTCGCGGCCACCCCGACCCAGACCGGTCTACCCTAGGGCAGATATTGCGCACAATCCGGTGCGACTACACATGGGCCTGCAGAACCCAATGCTCCCGCTTCCAAACGACCAACAATCCTGTCGATCTACACGCTAGTTCGACCCCCTAGCGCCCTCACTTATTCAAGCCACAATCCTGTGGGTATCGGCACTGGTAGTCCTCCCCAGTGTTCTCACTAACGCCGTATATCAACGACGACCACATTCCTATGAACAGTTATCGGGACCAAATCTCAGTTACCTACCCGGGGTAAAACTATAATAATAATAACTTTGAATATAATTCCAAATCGTATAGTGTACTCCCTGCTCTTGACATCACAGGTCCACTCACTCCCTCTTTATTTGATCACCATTTACCTGATCGGGATTTCTCATCCGTTCACATAAACAACTCTCAACTAGGAATGCAGTTTACCAGGATTGAACATGAACACCAGGTACACAATAATTCTATAAGAATTAGGGTATTTATTAACAATAGACACCGATCACATTACTATGCAACAGACATTCTGCAAAGAAAAGGTAAAGATTAGAGTGCACATTCTATTAAAGTTTAGACAGAGGTCACCTTATTAGTGGGAAGTCTGGACTCGGCAGTCATCTAGGTTCCCTTCTCGTCTCTGTATCCTGGCTCGCCTTGCAGTCACACCCCAGCCGTCACAAGTACACGTCTGCACCGCTAGGCTCAACCTCGTCTGCTTCCCTTCAGGACACCGGAACCTTGCTGATTATTAGCTACCGTCTCTCTCTCTCTCTCTCTGTCAGTGCGCTCCGCGCTGCTTCTCGTTCAGTCTTTCTCAGAGAGTTTCGGTCTTAAATCTTTCTCCGACTTCAAAGATGGCGACTTGTCCACCATGAGATGAATAATGGCAGAGATGCTAACGGCTAGATGCCGCCTACGGACTAACTGACAAACTGACTAACACCTTCGCTAATATCAAAGCCCGTTCCTTCATGGAAATTCACGGCCAGTAACCTGCCGCCCACCAAATTCTTGTACCTCCCCGTACCAAGGACACTTTCCCAGCCGGCCGGCCTGAAGTTGTGTCTTCGGAGTGGAGAAAAATACATTCCTTCGATAAGGGTCAGCCTGAACCGGTTCTCTCCAAGCGAACAACAGCTTGAAACTAAAACATTACACTTCACCTAGAAAGCCTTCTCGAGCTACCGGGCAGAAAGCAAAATGGAGTCTGTCTCGTTTAAGGCCTACGGAGCCCACAATATGCATAGCTCCATAGATAATAGCCCAGCATGTTAGTAAATGAGCAAATCATAACTAATACTTATATATCTATCCCCTAACTTGAATTCATAAGCCTTACTTTAAGGAAAATGGCACGAAAATGCCCTAATATATGTAAGAAAGGGTCCCTGTCTATCGGCCTAATCCCTATGCTATGGGGGTGATAGGCTGGAGTCACTCTCCATCATTCTCCTTCTCCAAAGAGCTAGCAAAGAGGCAGCCATTACATTACACCCCTTGACTCCAGTCTATTAACCACAAACTAAATGGAACTAACATCGGTAGAAGAATAATATGAAACAAAACTAACTGATCTACGACCCTTACTAAGTCTAAAGAATTGCAGCAGGGAAGGGATGCACTGAATCAAGCAACAAATAGCTATCAGGACACAAATAGCGACAATAATCCCCCCTAAAATCTGTCGTAAGGAATGCATGTCAGGGAGCCAATTAAAAAGCCAGTCAAAGAAACCCTGATCTATATGTTGTCTAATTTCTGCAGTCAAGTCATGGAGTTTGTCAATATGGGATTGGATAGCTTTAGAATGGTCAGACAAATTAAAACAGCATAGACCTTCAAAATCAGAACATTCATGTCCATGTTTCAACAAGAGATAATCAATAGCGGCCCTATTCTGTAAAATAGCTCGACGTTCACCTTGGGCGTCTAATAAGAGATCAGATAAAACAGTAGACGTTTGGTTAATGGACTTAACCATCCAGCAGGCCATTTTGCCGATTGTTTTGGCATTATAAACGGCCAATGCAGGCACTCCAATAATAGAAAAAGCTAAACCAAGGTACTCTGATCTAGAATAGAGATGAACAGAGGAATCACAATCTTCATGCAATGACATTGAATCACGTACAATACGGGAATGTGAAGGAGGATGTGAAGAAAACATTAACAAACTCAATCTAGTGATGGCACATGGGCCACCAGAAATATTCGCAGGAATATAGGGCCAAGATGAATTTCCACAGGAAAAGAGCCATCCAGCTGGTAATAGCATTGAACGATAATGGCTAGTGGCTACTAATAATCGTTTACATGTCATATTATTTTTAACTGAAAGACATGAATTCGGAAGTCTCTTTGAACATAACAAACGTTGATGAGCTGAAAAGGAAGTAGCGGCTCGGAGCTTAAGCTTCAAGCACTCAGTAATAGCTTTTGGGTCGCAAGTCATGATAAAGCATAGGTCTCCAGGGGTAATATTAAAAGTAGTAATACGGGAATGAATAGGGATATCAAGATCTGGAAGAGCAGTACATGAGGGACAAAATTCGTGGGCCGCGAAGTCGCCCAGAATAACATTAGGTCGAGCATTAGATATATTAAAAATGTGACGTAGAGTTTCAGTGGATGCAGGGACAGCAACCAAACAGGTCGCTAAAATGTCAGTGACGGATTTCATGGGGGTAAGGCAGAAATGTGGAGAGTTCGTCACCCGCTTTGCGAGTGTAATCCAAAAGTTTGATGACTTTGCCCACGCAGACCGCGGGGCTCGAATTATCCCATCAACCGGCGTCGGTGGATCCTTCCCTCTTCCGGCGTAGCAAGCCAAAAGGAGTCCAGCGCCGACACATCCTGCAGCAGCAATCCAAAGAATGATCTGAAACAATACAAACACAGGCCTTAATCATTCTCGTAAGTAACATTTATCAGCTGGGACAGCCTCCCAGCCATCTTTCCCTGGCTTCATCACCAAAACGGTGTTGTCATGACCGGTCGCAATAATATCAGCCTGTTCAGGAGGATTTTTAGGCGATTGCACCCATATCTTAGCTCCAGGAAGATCAGACGATCCGAAGCCTTTTTGTCCTCGCACAGTTAGCAACGTTGGGGCAGAGCCTTTTTTGATCTCACCACTGAAGACAGGCATAATCAATAACTGAGCAACACGGTCAGACTTTTTGATGAACAAATCCGTCTCACTGCTATTAAGCAGGAGAACCTTAATCTCTCCCTGATAATCACTGTCAATTACTCCTCCGAGCACTTGTACACCTTTCAGGGCCAGGCCAGATCTAGGGGCAATGAATCCAAAGCTACCGGCAGGTATACAGACACCAATGCCAGTTTCAACAATGATTCGATCCTTTCCTGGGAATTTAGCATCATTTAAAGCATGCAGGTCGAGGCCTGCAGAACCAGGGGTAGCTCTACATGGAGCCAGAGCACCGGGGGTAATTTCCCAATACATAACAGTATTTGATATAGAATTCGGTTTCGCATCAACATGTGGAGGAAACAAACGCATTAAAGGAGATTCAGCATGCAACAAAGGACGATTATTTAAAATTAACAAAGCTTGAAGTAGGACATCTCTCCACTGGCTGTAACGGTCATCAGTCAACTTGCGCAACTGTTCTTTCAACAAGCCATTCATTCTCTCAATCAATCCTGAAGCTTGTGGGTAATATGGAACATGAAACACCCAATCAATATTATTTTCCGCACAGAATTCTTGCACCAATCTTCCACGAAAGTGGGATGCATTATCTGATTGAATCTGGAATGGGACACCATAGTACAGAATAATTAGCTCCAGGGTTTTAATTGTATTCACTTGGGTAGCATTCTTGCAAGGGAAAGCGACCAAAAGGCCACTATAAGTATCAACCACTGTGCAAATATATTGACAATTTCTGCTCATAGGGAGCGGACCAATGTAATCAATCTGCCAAATTTGGGTGGGCAATTTACCTCGATGTAAGTGACCTCGAACAATCTGAGGCACCTCTTTTTTCCTAGAATGCTGACAAATGGGACAATGTAGAATGACATCTTTTATTAAAGAAAAAGGAATATGAATCCCTCTATCGGCAGCCCACCTGCTAGTGGCTTTCTCTCCAAAATGTCCTGCTTTCTGATGGGCCCACTTCGCCAATCCCGCCAAATCAGAATCCTGCATGTCAACCACTGCCTCAGAAATTTTAGACTGCTCATCTGCAATATTATGGAAAAATTTGTCAAGGGAGTCAATTGGAGTATGAGCATCCACGTGAAAGATTGTTACAGTACTCTGCGGGAGCAATTCCCAAATTTCTTGCCACAGCTCCTTGCCCCACAGTTCCTTCGAATGCAATTCCCAATTATGAGAATGCCAAGTTGGCAACCACACCGCTAGTCCATTTGCAGTGGACCAGGAATCAGTGAAAATATGACATGTACCAGGTAATTCCTGTTTCAAAACCTGGTAAACTGCATAGAGTTCTGCATATTGACTACTCTTACCGTCTCCAGTTGTGCTCAACAATTTCTGTGTGATCGGGTTATAAGAGACAGCTTTCCAATGTCTTTTGTCACCAATGAATTTCGCAGAACCGTCCGTAAACCACACATGTTTTCTATCCTCCGCGGACAGATCATCAAATGATTTACCCCACGTCACGGGAGACTCCTGCACTACGGGCACCGAACACTCACTTTCAATCTCATTGGAGGGCGCCTGCGCCACTCGCTCATGTAAAACCGCCACACCTTTCGGACCCACACGTGCCCTGCCCTGAATGTAACATTTCCATTTAATCACACTAGCCTCCTGAGCATGTCCAATTCGATGGGATTTAGGTGAACTCAAAACCCACTGCATAATGGGAATTTCGGGCCTTAAAATCACAGCATGGCGTAAGGTCAATTGCTCGGTATCCACCAGAGCCCAATAACAAGCAAGCAACTGTTTTTCAAAAGGTGAGTAACGCTCACCAGCCTCAGGTAACTTTTTAGTCCAAAAACCCAATGGCACTTTATGTCTGCCCTGCTTTTGCCACAAGCTCCAATTGGCATACAGGCCTTCCACAGACACATTCAAATCCACATCACCTTCACTCACAGGCCACAAATCCAGAGCATACTGAATAGCTTCTTTAGCCGAATTAAAAGCAGTCTGTTGAGGTTCACCCCATTCAAACGCATTCTTCTTACGAGTGACTCGATACAGTGGAGCTAAAATTTGACTCAAATGGGGAATATGCTGACGCCAAAATCCAAACAAACCAAGAAAGCATTGAGCTTCTTTCCTGTTTCTGGGAACAGCAAAATCAAGTATTTTTCGTTTAACCTGTGGAATCACCTCTCTGTGACCCTCATGCCAATTTATTCCCAAAAATTTCACAGCTTGGGATGGAGTTTGTAATTTGTCAGGATTAATTTCCCAGCCTTTCGCTCGCAAACAGTCAATGATCTGATCTAAATGGGACTGCACCTGGTCTTGCGTTTCACCTTGAATCAAAATGTCGTCAATATAATGACAAACCTGAACTTGTGGATTCGTGGGCACTTCAGACAAATGTTCCGCCACCAGCCGGTGACAGATCGTAGGACTATGTACATAGCCTTGAGGAAGACTCCGGAACGTCATTTGACGTCCATTCCATGTGAAACTGAATTGTTCTTGACATTCGGGGGCAATCGGAATCGAAAAGAATGCATTAGCAATATCAATGGAAGCATACCACGTACCTGGATGCTTTTGAATTCTCTCAATCAGTGTGACGATGTCAGGCACTGCAACAGTCAATTTAGGCGTATTTTTATTCAATTCTCGATAATCAACAGTCATGCGCCAAGAATTATCACTTTTGCGCACGGGCCAAACGGGATTATTCCAAGCAGATGTGACCGGAGTAATGACTCCTGCGTCAACCAAATCCTGAATCGTAGCGGTAATTTCTTCATGACCACCTGGGATGCGATATTGCTTTTGAGAAATCACTTTCGTTGCTAAAGGTATTTTAATAGGTGGCATGCGTTAACGGCCAACCCGTACGGGTCTGGTCGAAATGTACTGTCGTGTACCAAATTGATAGTATCCATCATCCAAATGCAAAGACATACCTTTCAAAATGTCAATTCCAATAATGTATTCCAAAAGTGGCACAACCAACACAGAGTATTCTCTACGAGGGATTCTACCAATTTTAATTTCGAGTGCAGTCTGAACCGCGGGTGTTTCTTTACCACCCAGACCAGTAATCGTAAAGGATTGTCCATGAAACTTTCTCGATTTACCATGAATTAAAGTGGCCTCCGCCCCAGTATCAACTAACGCTCGGGCCCTTTGGATATTACGATGTTTCCAAAAAATCTCAATATCTACATAGGGTCTGTAATCTCTGTGGGCCCACTTGCGTACCGGAGCTTGACCTATTTCCTAGTCATGTTTCCTGCGCTCTGTCAACCAAGACAAATCAGGGTAAATACTCTCGGTTTTCTTTGGTATTAGAATGTCTTGTTCATATCCGTCTCCAGTACGAAACGGATTAGTGTCAGGCTCAAAAAGTTGTGAATTACGGTCAGAGAGTCTGTTACGATCCTCCCTCTTTTGTACGTCAGGGGAATAACTCCTTGCATCTCGTCGTCTGCTAGAAACACGATCATCACTTCCTCTTTCACGATCATCCTCTCTCCCCCTTCCATCATTACGACGAGGGGATCCATCACGTTCATAGCGCCGATCATCACGGCGATCAGAATTCACACGTCGTCTCTCATCACCACTGTCATCCGAACCACGATCATACTCATTCTTTCGCACACGACGGGCACCCTCCTTTCGATCCAGACCACGCTTACGAAACATGTCCCATAAGCGATTATTAGGTTCACCATCAATGTCTTCCTTTTTGACACCATCAGCAATGAGAGCAAGGAACATGTCACGTCTAGAGAACTTATAGTCACCACCAGTACGACCCTCAGGCCGAGATTGTCTTTCAGGTTTAAACCATTCACCCAGCTCACCAAGCTGACGAACAGATTCAAGCACAACAGACAAAGGGTTGCCAGTTTGGTTAATCAATAATGTCATCATGACCTGCTTATAAGCAACAGGAGAAGAACGTATAATGCGATTACGCACACAAGATGTTAAAAGACCATCCAAAAGTTTATCAGCAGTACTAAGAAAGATAGCCGTTTTCATGACCTCCTCTTTTAAACGTTGCGACGCATCGCGCAGAGTGTACCACGGTTTCTCATCAGTAGGCCAATCAGATTCAGTTGGATATTTATGATTACAGCCGTCGGACGCAAGCTGGAGCAAAGAAATTTGACCAGCACCATTATAATTCCGAAAATGATCCTGAATCGTAGAATCAGAACTCAAAGAGCAAAATCGTAAGCAATCAACAGCATCGAGCATAATACCGGCAGCGCCAAGTTCATAAAGACGCACCATCCAGGTAAGCAAGGCCTCACCAGGCCGTTGTCGAAATCGTTGCAAATTGTCACTAACCTCCTGTTGAGTAAAGTCTTCAATACAATCAAGAGCAATACCACCCGGATTACCAGGGGCCTGTTGTAACTTTCGTCGAAAAATCGGGTGAGCAGAAACTGCAGGAAGAGCTTCCGAGGAAGCCCGCATCTTAGATTTAGTAGCACAATCAGTGCAAGCCACGTCATCCGAACGGGAAGAACGAGCACGGTCGGTGTCAGGACCCATATCAGTACACGAAGCAGATCTACAATCACGTCCGGAGCGAGAAGACTCGCGCTTATCACCCTCCTCTGCCGAGGAGTCAGAAGTATGAGAATCCCAGATATTACCGTCCCACTCATCGGGGTTCCAATCCATTCCAGCTTTCGCTACAACCATACGCACTTTGCGTGTAGATACACGACCACAACGATGTTTATACTTATATCGTGCAATACGGACCGCAGCTCTTTCAGCAATGGTCTGATATGTCTCAAGTTTGTCGGCAAGCAATTTATTTTGCCAACGCAACAGAGTATGTGCATTTTGTAATTCAACACACTGTCCTTCCATATCTTTAAACCGCTTCTGTAGCTGAACAAACTTCTCATGCAATATTCTGTATGCATTAAGAACAATCCACCCTCTGTGTCCTAAAATAGGAAGCTCAACACCCTTCACTACTGGCGCTTTCTGCAAGCACGATACCACATCGGCAGGCTCCGCCTGCTCCAAGCATGAAGACCAATTTTCACTCAAACCAGTAGAATCAGCCCACTCACGGGCCAAGGCCTCGTAAGGGGTACATTCCCAGCCGGGAATCTGAATCGGTAATTTGAAAACCGACGATGATTTTTTCGCAAACATAATGACACACAAAAAAAATTATATACACAATTATAAACAAAATTAATACGTACAAGCCGAGCGCAAACCAACAAGATTAAAACAACACAATGCACACAGGCTTCGTAAACAGTTCGTGACGCCAGATGTTATGGCTGGATTTTCTGTTTAGATGGGATCAGCCCCCAGGGGCCCCTATGACCCAGCCAAAACGTACTCACCTTCCCTCCTCAGATCGTGTTCACAATGGATAAATTTACAGATATATATATATAGGTCGCACCTAAGGATGGGGAATGATAATATACATATATAGGAATTTTCTACAATATCTTATTCACATCAGTTGGTCTCGCGGCCACCCCGACCCAGACCGGTCTACCCTAGGGCAGATATTGCGCACAATCCGGTGCGACTACACATGGGCCTGCAGAACCCAATGCTCCCGCTTCCAAACGACCAACAATCCTGTCGATCTACACGCTAGTTCGACCCCCTAGCGCCCTCACTTATTCAAGCCACAATCCTGTGGGTATCGGCACTGGTAGTCCTCCCCAGTGTTCTCACTAACGCCGTATATCAACGACGACCACATTCCTATGAACAGTTATCGGGACCAAATCTCAGTTACCTACCCGGGGTAAAACTATAATAATAATAACTTTGAATATAATTCCAAATCGTATAGTGTACTCCCTGCTCTTGACATCACAGGTCCACTCACTCCCTCTTTATTTGATCACCATTTACCTGATCGGGATTTCTCATCCGTTCACATAAACAACTCTCAACTAGGAATGCAGTTTACCAGGATTGAACATGAACACCAGGTACACAATAATTCTATAAGAATTAGGGTATTTATTAACAATAGACACCGATCACATTACTATGCAACAGACATTCTGCAAAGAAAAGGTAAAGATTAGAGTGCACATTCTATTAAAGTTTAGACAGAGGTCACCTTATTAGTGGGAAGTCTGGACTCGGCAGTCATCTAGGTTCCCTTCTCGTCTCTGTATCCTGGCTCGCCTTGCAGTCACACCCCAGCCGTCACAAGCACACGTCTGCACCGCTAGGCTCAACCTCGTCTGCTTCCCTTCAGGACACCGGAACCTTGCTGATTATTAGCTACCGTCTCTCTCTCTCTCTCTCTGTCAGTGCGCTCCGCGCTGCTTCTCGTTCAGTCTTTCTCAGAGAGTTTCGGTCTTAAATCTTTCTCCGACTTCAAAGATGGCGACTTGTCCACCATGAGATGAATAATGGCAGAGATGCTAACGGCTAGATGCCGCCTACGGACTAACTGACAAACTGACTAACACCTTCGCTAATATCAAAGCCCGTTCCTTCATGGAAATTCACGGCCAGTAACCTGCCGCCCACCAAATTCTTGTACCTCCCCGTACCAAGGACACTTTCCCAGCCGGCCGGCCTGAAGTTGTGTCTTCGGAGTGGAGAAAAATACATTCCTTCGATAAGGGTCAGCCTGAACCGGTTCTATCCAAGCGAACAACAGCTTGAAACTAAAACATTACACTTCACCTAGAAAGCCTTCTCGAGCTACCGGGCAGAAAGCAAAATGGAGTCTGTCTCGTTTAAGGCCTACGGAGCCCACAATATGCATAGCTCCATAGATAATAGCCCAGCATGTTAGTAAATGAGCAAATCATAACTAATACTTATATATCTATCCCCTAACTTGAATTCATAAGCCTTACTTTAAGGAAAATGGTACGAAAATGCCCTAATATATGTAAGAAAGGGTCCCTGTCTATCGGCCAAATCCCTATGCTATGGGGGTGATAGGCTGGAGTCACTCTCCATCATTCTCCTTCTCCAAAGAGCTAGCAAAGAGGCAGCCATTACAGGGGGGTGGCCCAGCCCTGCCTCCTCCTGCCCCGGACGGCCACAGACGGCCCGCCCTTTGCCCGGGCTTCGCCCGGCACGTCCCGCGCGCGTCCCGTGGCGCGGGAATTGGTCGATGTTAAATAGTGGTGATGAGGATATGGGCGGTCCCAAGCACAGGTGGTGACCCCCACGGACTCCTGGTCAGTGGAGTCCCGTGCAGCTTCGAATATTGGCCCCACAGCGCTTGCAGCGCAAGTTCTTTACCGCAGACCCCCCTCCTGGGGCTACAGTCGGCTCTGGTGGCAAAGGGCAGACTCGACGAAGCGGGACCCGCGCCAGCAGGTTCCGCGAGCTCCTTTCAGGTGGCGATGAGGATGTGGGCGGTCCCAAGCACAGGTGGTGACCCGCACGGACTCCTGGTCAGTGGAGTCCTGTGCAGCTTCGAATATTGGCCCCACAGCGCTTGCAGCACAAGTTCTTTACCGCAGACCCCCTTCCTGGGGCTACAGTCGGCTCTGGTGGCAAAGGGCAGACTCGACGAAGCGGTACCTGCGCCAGCGGGTTCCGCGAGCTCCTTTCAGGTGGCAATGAGGATGTGGGTGGTCCCAAGCACAGGTGGTGACCCGCACGAACTCCTGGTCAGTGGAGTCCCGTGCAGCTTCGACTATTGGCCCCACAGCGCTTGCAGCGCAAGTTCTTTACCGCAGACCCCCCTCCTGGGGCTACAGTCGGCTCTGGTGGCAAAGGGCAGACTCGACGAAGCGGGACCCGCGCCAGCGGGTTCCGCGAGCTCCTTTCAGGTGGCGATGAGGATGTGGGCGGTCCCAAGCACAGGTGGTGACCCGCACGGACTCCTGGTCAGTGGAGTCCCGTGCAGCTTCGAATATTGGCCCCACAGCGCTTGCAGCGCAAGTTCTTTACCGCAGACCCCCCTCCTGGGGCTACACTCGGCTCTGGTGGCAAAGGGCAGACTCGACGAAGCGGGACCCGCGCCAGCGGGTTCCGCAAGCTCCTTTCAGGTGGCGATGAGGATGTGGGCGGTCCCAAGCACAGGTGGTGACCCACACGGACTCCTGGTCAGTGGAGTCCCGTGCAGCTTCGAATATTGGCCCCACAGCGCTTGCAGCGCAAGTTCTTTACCGCAGACCCCCCTCCTGGGGCTACAGTCGGCTCTGGTGGCAAAGGGCAGACTCGACGAAGCGGGACCCGTGCCAGCGGGTTCCGCGAGCTCCTTTCAGGTGGCGATGAGGATGTGGGCGGTCCCAAGCACAGGTGGTGACCCGCACGGACTCCTGGTCAGTGGAGTCCCATGCAGCTTCGAATATTGGCCCCACAGCGCTTGCAGCGCAAGTTCTTTACCCCAGACCCCCTCCTGGGGTTACAGTCGGCTCTGGTGGCAAAAGCAGACTCGACGAAGCGGGACCCGCGCCAGCGGGTTCCGCGAGCTACTTTCAGGTGGCGATGAGGATGTGGGCGGTCCCAAGCACAGGTGGTGACCCGCACGGACTCCTGGTCAGTGGAGTCCCGTGCAGCTTCAAATATTGGCCCCACAGCGCTTGCAGCACAAGTTCTTTACCGCAGACCCCCCTCCTGGGGCTACAGTCGGCTCTGGTGGCAAAGGGCAGACTCGACGAAGCGGGACCCGCGCCAGCGGGTTCCGCGAGCTCCTTTCAGGTGGCGATGAGGATGTGGGCGGTCCCAAGCACAGGTGGTGACCCGCACGGACTCCTGGTCAGTGGAGTCCCGTGCAGCTTCGAATATTGGCCCCACAGCGCTTGCAGCGCAAATTCTTTACCGCAAACCCCCCTCCTTGGGCTACAGTCGGCTCTGGTGGCAAAGGGCAGACTCGACGAAGCGGGACCCGCGCCAGCGGGACCCGCGCCAGCGGGTTCCGCGAGCTCCTTTCAGGTGGCGATGAGGATGTGGGCGGTCCCAAGCACAGGTGGTGACCCGCACAGACTCCTGGTCAGTGGAGTCCTGTGCAGCTTCGAATATTGGCCCCACAGCGCTTGCAGCGCAAGTTCTTTACCGCAGACCCCCCTCCTGGGGCTACAGTCGGCTCTGCGGGTTCCGCGAGCTCCTTTCAGGTGGCGATGAGGATGTGGGCGGTCCCAAGCACAGGTGGTGACCCGCACGGACTCCTGGTCAGTGGAGTCCTGTGCAGCTTCGAATATTGGCCCCACAGCGCTTGCAGCGCAAGTTCTTTACCGCAGACCCCCCTCCTGGGGCTACAGTCGGCTCTGGTGGCAAAGGGCAGACTCGACGAAGCGGGCCCCACGCCAGCGGGTTCCGCGAGCTCCTTTCAGGTGGCGATGAGGATGTGGGCGGTCCCAAGCACAGGTGGTGACCCGCACGGACTCCTGGTCAGTGGAGTCCCGTGCAGCTTCGAATATTGGCCCCACAGCGCTTGCAGCACAAGTTCTTTACCGCAGACCCCCCTCCTGGGGCTACAGTCGGCTCTGGTGGCAAAGGGCAGACTCGACAAAGCGGGACCCGCGCTAGCGGGTTCCGCGAGCTCCTTTCAGGTGGCGATGAGGATGTGGGCGGTCCCAAGCACAGGTGGTGACCCGCACGGACTCCTGGTCAGTGGAGTCCCGTGCAGCTTCGAATGTTGGCCCCACAGCGCTTGCAGCGCAAGTTCTTTACCGCAGACCCCCCTCCTGGGGCTACAGTCGGCTCTGGTGGCAAAGGGCAGACTTGACGAAGCGGGACCCGCGCCAGCGGGTTCCGCGAGCTCCTTTCAGGTGGCAATGAGGATGTGGGCGGTCCCAAGCACAGGTGGTGACCCGCACGGACTCCTGGTCAGTGGAGTCCCGTGCAGCTTCGAATATTGGCCCCACAGCGCTTGCAGCGCAAGTTCTTTACCGCAGACCCCCCTCCTGGGGCTACAGTCGGCTCTGGTGGCAAAGGGCAGACTCGACGAAGCGGGAGGGTGGAGTTGGAAGGTGGAGGGTGGAGTTGGAGGGTAGAGGGTGGAGTTGGAGGGTGAAGTTGGAGGGTGGAGTTGGAGGGTGGAGTTGGAGTTGGAGGGTGGAGTTGGAGGGTGGAGTTGGAGTTGGAGGGTGGAGTTGGAGGGTGGAGTTGGAGGGTGGAGTTGGAGGGTGGAGTTGGAGTTGGAGGGTGGAGTTGGAGGGTGGAGTTGGAGGGTGGAGTTGGAGTTGGAGGGTGGAGTTGGAGTTGAAGGGTGGAGTTGGAGTTGGAGTTGGAGGGTGGAGTTGGAGGGTGGAGTTGGAGGGTGGAGGGTGGAGGGTGGAGTTGGAGTTGGAGGGTGGAGGGTGTAGTTGGAGGGTGGAGCTGGAGGGTGGGCAGCGTGTGAAATCAGACTGGGGTTGAAAGTGTGAAAGAAAGGTTAATTGATAGAAACATCCGAAAGGAAAACATTTTCACAGATAACATTAAAAAAATATTAGAACGCCTGACTGAATTGAACTTGTGCAGTTGAAAGAAGATGTGTTTCAATTGCAAGCGCATCAAGAGATAAACCTTACACTTATGGTATGTGTAAAGTGCATTCACAGTTGGAGGTGCACGTCAGCCACACGATCTGTGAAGGTGAAGAAAGCTTAAAAACTTGTTGGTATTAGGCGCTATAAAAATAAGCTGCACGCTTACATCATGCTCAGGGGTTAAATCTATAGAGCGAGGCTCCTTTCTCACCAAACAAAATACATTTAAATAGAAATTGGATTACCCTGCCAGGACATCACAAAACTGAAAATGATCAAACCAAAATACTACATATGTAAGGTGCTATTAAAACACATTACCAGGTCCCTTTTAATTTAGATGAGGCAGTAACAGAAGCTACAGACCGAACGACAATTAGGAGACATGCTGGGCAACTCCGAATCAGGTTTGTTTCACCCAGAGATGTTAGTTCCCAAAAGCTGCTGATAGTTCTGAAAAGCAGCTGAAATCTCTGCGTGAAACTACAGGGGGGATTGGGAATTGCCAATTCCCATGGTAAATTTATTTTTTTAGTGCAAGATCAGGTGTTAACCAGTGACCCCATTAACTCTGTGACAGTAATCCTATTTATTATCTGCACTTCACGACACTTGGGGAGGGGGAGAACAGAATTAGCAGGAGGATTACCAGGGCACTGAATATAACTTGGCTCTATACATGTGGTATCTGTATAGCGCAAACCCGATGAAAGGCTTCGGGGCGCTGTACAGAGGCACCAGGTAAACACACTGTTAGTGGCTGGAGGGACAGCAGTGTTTTGAGAGTGGAAGTGGAGTGCTACTGCGCCATGATAAGAGTGTTTGACCGCGCTGTGAAATAGTGTTCTTTAAAGGGTTCTAAGAGGTATGCATCCTGTTTTACAGGTTTAAAAAGAACGGTCTCCATGATGAAAACAAGAACGGTAGAGAAAGGTTAAATATTACACAGAGAGCGAGTGCATGTCTGAATAGTAGTATAGGCTCTACGCGGAAGGAGGGAGGGGGAGGGGGAGGGGGGTGGGCAGCCATCGCTTCCGAGGGCTCAAGGCCCCAGGCGGCCGCTGCAACTGGCGGCGACTGCAGAGGAGGCCGGCTGTTTCTCAGTGATCGCATTAGGTTGTTATGGTAACGCGGGTTTACTCCGCGATTGAAAGGAGCAGAGGTCACGGGAAGAGTTGGGTGATTAGAGGAGATGGAGGGCAGAAAGAAAGAAACCCGTGCCTGGAAACAGGTCTGGAATAGCAATGAAGGAGGGAGTCAAAGATGGAGAAATGGAGCAAACAGCTATGGGCGAAGGGAAGAAAATCCAGGGCAGGAGGAGAGTGTTATGGAAGTTAGTGAAAGATTGATAGAAGGAAGGAACGAACGACAGAATTAAAAGAAGGGGGGAGGAACGAGACGAAGGCAAACAAGCAAGAAGGGAAGAAATCAAACAAAGAAATGACAGGCAAGGTAAAAGGACAAGCTCTTGGCATTGCTGTGGGGAGGGGGAGGAGAAATGCGAGTCACAGCCGCCAGGCCGTGAAGTGTGAAGCAGTGGGCGGGGAAGCAGATCCCTTTGAAGCTGCTGGGCAGAAATGAGAGTCACGGCCTGGCGGCCGTGAAGTGTGAAGCAGTGGGCGGGGAGGCAGGAGCAAGCAAATGGTAAGGGGAGCCTTTGAAGAGCAAGGCAGGGTGATGGAAGCGCGTTCACGAGCATGTGCACTTCTACAAATCCGCATCGTGAACTCAGCTTTGTGGTTTGACGGCAATAGGTCTCTCTGCGAGACCTAAAAAGGGAGAAATAAACCAAAACACTGTGGCAGCCAGAAACCATCTACAGCTTGGGTTGAAGGAAGGGTTGACTTCACTCTAAGGTCTGTATCTGGTACCTTTAAATAAGAGACAAAATAAACAAACATGAGACTTCCCCCCTATGCCCCTGTGAATTGACAGGATATATATATATATTCTTTAAGAGCACTCACTTATATATACTGCCACTAGCATCCAAAGAAGAAAGGCACAAAAAGGAAAAATAAAGAAAAAACAAGCAAAAGAAATCAAGGTCTACTATAGTCCTGTATTCGAAAGGAAAGTCACCAGTTGTCTAAAGGCAAGGAACCTTTACTTATCTGACAATGGTTTCTTCTTTTCTCGATAGGCTGGTGTTCCGTGAATCACTGTGTTCCGCTCAGTCCTGGATGTGGATGAACTCCAAGCCACGCAACAGTTCCGCGTGAAAAGGAAAACCCAAAAATAACTCAAACGCCATAAAACAGCAATCCAGGAAGTGCCGCAAGTTCCTTCACAAGCGGGACTCAAGGAACTCGTGGGGGGGGGTCTTAGAACGGGATCTTGATTCCGTAATACACTAGGCAGAAGCTCTCACCATTCCGCCCAACGTAGGTATGAAGTTTCTTGCAGCGCGGATCCCCGATGCTGCTGTACAGGTTAGAGGTCGCTTATGAGCTCCAGCGCATTCGCGGCTTGCAAAGAGAGATATTCCAAACGGGAACAGAACTCAAATGTAATACCCGCGGCTCCAGGAACATGCCGCCGGGTAACAAAAGCACTACCTCTGAGAAAGCTGGTAGGCAACAAGACAACTCCAGGCTCCGCTGCACAATCCGGGATGGACTTCACCGTGAAAGAATAGGTGACAAGCACCGAGCAGAAGATGAGGAGGAGCCTAAATAGGAAGCAGGTGAGTGAGCAAGAAAAGAGAAGACAGACCGAGATTCAGGTATTCTGGGAGATGTAGTCCCAATGCACCAATCTCGCATTCAATCCTTCCTACCTTGCTACGATCGTGACATGCAGCTGGAACACAGAAGTCTTTCGACGATTCACGCGCAGACCAGTGAGTTCCGCAAATTTGTCAAATATGCGCATCACAGTGTGGATCCCATTGAGGCGGTCCCGTAAATATATCAACACATCATCCGCATATAGCGATATTATGTGTTCGGGCATATCAAGGGGGATCCCCAAACTACTCCCTTCTTCTCTAAATCGTTCCGCCAATGGTTCCATCGCTAGTGCGAAAATCAGGGGCGACAGGGGTCATCCCTGCCTGGTGCCTCTATGAATAAAATACGAAGTCGATATTACGTGGCCAGTACGCACGCGGGCTCGAGGTGTTGCGTATAAAAGGCGAATCCACTTCTGCCACCCCTCCCCCATCTGCATCTTACCCATTACTGCAAGTAAAAAATCCCAGCGCAAAGAGTCAAAAGCTTTTTCCAGATCAATCGCGACTACTACAGCATCTGGGAAATTTGCTATATCGGAATGAAACATGACGTGATATAGTCGCTGAAGGTTATTAGACGTGGATCGTGTGGGAATAAAACCGTTCTGGTCCTCATGAACCAAGCTCCTCATATGAGGCAAGAGCCTAGTCGCCAGTGCCTTACTCAGGATCTTAATACCCATATTTAACATGGATAATGGTCGAAACTCGGTCAAGTGGGCATGAGTGCTTTTGGTTTTGGGCAGTGGGATCACCAGTGCCTCCCTAATTGTGGGCGGTAGTTGCTGTCCCTTAAGAGCAATGGCATACACCTGTTCTAATTTTGGGGCTAGAAAATGCACAAAGGTAGCATAAAATTCAGCAGGGAGGCCAACAGGTCCCGGTGTTTTCCCTCTAGCCATATCTCTGATAGCCACTCTAATTTCTCTCGCTTTAACTGGTAGCACCAACGAGGCTTCGGTTTTGCGGTCTAAGCTCAGTAGTCTCAAGCCCTCGAGATTTAAAAGTAGGTCTCCGTCCGGCTCACCTCTGGCAACCCATAAAGCATCTCATAATACGTTAAAACGCAGCGTTAATAGCCTTTGGAGAGCATCTGGCCCTGTGCGTCTTTTATACTGGGAATAGGAATACCCCTGCTTTCTGGCATAATCAATTCAGAAAAGGGGGTGGTGATGAACAGAGTGTCTGAATTAAGCAGACCACTCTTACCCAGTCCAAAGATCAGGGCTTGATCCATCACCGTTATTTAACTCACTGCCCCATCCCAGCTCAGAACCTGGCTATATGCAAATCAGTCTGTCCCTGACCCAGTGCATCATGGGAACAGGGCAGACCAAACTACCAAGCCAATTCTTCACCAGAAAGGAGACAAGCTTCCGGGGACCGGTTTCTGGCATTTCAGCCGTCGTCGGCCCAGCTTGCTTGAATCCTGATGGAGCAGTGAGTAAGGGACTCATGTCTGAGTATACCCTGCCACACCTATAGTGGCCAAAAACGATTCAGAAAAGGGGGTGGTGATGAACAGAGTGTCTGAATTAAGCAGACCACTCTTACCCAGTCCAAAGATCAGGGCTTGATCCATCACCGTTATTTAACTCACTGCCCCATCCCAGCTCAGAACCTGGCTATATGCAAATCAGTCTGTCCCTGGCCCAGTGCATCATGGGAACAGGGCAGACCAAACTACCAAGCCAATTCTTCACCAGAAAGGAGACAAGCTTCCGGGGACCGGTTTCTGGCATTTCAGCCGTCGTCGGCCCAGCTTGCTTGAATCCTGATGGAGCAGTGAGTAAGGGACTCATGTCTGAGTATACCCTGCCACACCTATAGTGGCCAAAAACGATTCAGAAAAGGGGGTGGTGATGAACAAAGTGTCTGAATTAAGCAGACCACTCCTACCCAGTCCAAAGATCAGGGCTTGATCCATCACCGTTATTTAACTCACTGCCCCATCCCAGCTCAGAACCTGGCTATATGCAAATCAGTCTGTCCCTGGCCCAGTGCATCATGGGAACAGGGCAGACCAAACTACCAAGCCAATTCTTCACCAGAAAGGAGACAAGCTTCTGGGGACCGGTTTCTGGCATTTCAGCCGTCGTCGGCCCAGCTTGCTTGAATCCTGATGGAGCAGTGAGTAAGGGACTCATGTCTGAGTATACCCTGCCACACCTATAGTGGCCAAAAACGATTCAGAAAAGGGGGTGGTGATGAACAGAGTGTCTGAATTAAGCAGAGTACTCTTACCCAGTCCAAAGATCAGGGCTTGATCCATCACCGTTATTTAACTCACTGCCCCATCCCAGCTCAGAACCTGGCTATATGCAAATCAGTCTGTCCCTGGCCCAGTGCATCATGGGAACAGGGCAGACCAAACTACCAAGCCAATTCTTCACCAGAAAGGAGACAAGCTTCCGGGGACCGGTTTCTGGCATTTCAGCCGTCGTCGGCCCAGCTTGCTTGAATCCTGATGGAGCAGTGAGTAAGGGACTCATGTCTGAGTATACCCTGCCACACCTATAGTGGCCAAAAACGATTCAGAAAAGGGGGTGGTGATGAACAAAGTGTCTGAATTAAGCAGACCACTCTTACCCAGTCCAAAGATCAGGGCTTGATCCATCACCGTTATTTAACTCACTGCCCCATCCCAGCTCAGAACCTGGCTATATGCAAATCAGTCTGTCCCTGGCCCAGTGCATCATGGGAACAGGGCAGACCAAACTACCAAGCCAATTCTTCACCAGAAAGGAGACAAGCTTCTGGGGACCGGTTTCTGGCATTTCAGCCGTCGTCGGCCCAGCTTGCTTGAATCCTGATGGAGCAGTGAGTAAGGGACTCATGTCTGAGTATACCCTGCCACACCTATAGTGGCCAAAAACGATTCAGAAAAGGGGGTGGTGATGAACAGAGTGTCTGAATTAAGCAGAGTACTCTTACCCAGTCCAAAGATCAGGGCTTGATCCATCACCGTTATTTAACTCACTGCCCCATCCCAGCTCAGAACCTGGCTATATGCAAATCAGTCTGTCCCTGGCCCAGTGCATCATGGGAACAGGGCAGACCAAACTACCAAGCCAATTCTTCACCAGAAAGGAGACAAGCTTCCGGGGACCGGTTTCTGGCATTTCAGCCGTCGTCGGCCCAGCTTGCTTGAATCCTGATGGAGCAGTGAGTAAGGGACTCATGTCTGAGTATACCCTGCCACACCTATAGTGGCCAAAAACGATTCAGAAAAGGGGGTGGTGATGAACAGAGTGTCTGAATTAAGCAGACCACTCTTACCCAGTCCAAAGATCAGGGCTTGATCCATCACCGTTATTTAAATCACTGCCCCATCCCAGCTCAGAACCTGGCTATATGCAAATCAGTCTGTCCCTGGCCCAGTGCATCATGGGAACAGGGCAGACCAAACTACCAAGCCAATTCTTCACCAGAAAGGAGACAAGCTTCCGGGGACCGGTTTCTGGCATTTCAGCCGTCGTCGGCCCAGCTTGCTTGAATCCTGATGGAGCAGTGAGTAAGGGACTCATGTCTGAGTATACGCTGCCACACCTATAGTGGCCAAAAACGATTCAGAAAAGGGGGTGGTGATGAACAGAGTGTCTGAATTAAGCAGACCACTCTTACCCAGTCCAAAGATCAGGGCTTGATCCATCACCGTTATTTAACTCACTGCCCCATCCCAGCTCAGAACCTGGCTATATGCAAATCAGTCTGTCCCTGGCCCAGTGCATCATGGGAACAGGGCAGACCAAACTACCAAGCCAATTCTTCACCAGAAAGGAGACAAGCTTCCGGGGACCAGTTTCTGACATTTCAGCCGTCGTCGGCCCGGCCTGCTTGAATCCTGATGGAGCAGTGAGTAAGGGACTCATGTCTGAGTATACCCTGCCACACCTATAGTGGCCAAAAACGATTCAGAAAAGGGGGTGGTGATGAACAGAGTGTCTGAATTAAGCAGACCACTCTTATCCAGTCCAAAGATCAGGGCTTGATCCATCACCGTTACTTAACTCACTGCCCCATCCCAGCTCAGAACCTGGCTATATGCAAATCAGTCTGTCCCTGGCCCAGTGCATCATGGGAACAGGGCAGACCAAACTACCAAGCCAATTCTTCACCAGAAAGGAGACAAGCTTCCGGGGACCGGTTTCTGGCATTTCAGCCGTCGTCGGCCCGGCTTGCTTGAAAAACGGTGATGGATCAAGCCCTGATCTTTGGACTGGGTAGGAGTAGTCTGCTTAATTCAGATACTCTGTCGCTCACCAACCCCTTTTCTGAATCGTTTTGTCCACCATAAGCGTGGAAGGGTATACTCTGATGTGAGTCCCTTGCTCATTGCATTCAATTCAAGGATTCAAGCAAGCCGGGCCGAAGACGGCTGTAATGCCAGAAACCGGTCCCCGGAAGCTTGTTTCCTTCCCAGTAAAAGAATTGGCTTGGTAGTTTGGTCTGTCCATCACCACCCCCTTTTCTGAATCTTTCTGGCATAATCAGCCAAGTCAGCAATCGTCCAGCTTTACCTCCCTACATGTGTTGTTTTGATTGATAAGTTTTGAGGTCTAATGTCCTCAATCTATCCCATGTGGCATTATAAAGGCTTTTCACGTCCGTCCAATTTACCCTGCAGACAAGACCCACCTGCAATTTCTCTATCCAGCGTCAGAATTGTTCCTTCTAAATCCTCCAGTTCCTGGGTCACCATCCTTCGGATTCCCACCTTCTGTCCCATGCAGTGTCCCCAGATTACCACTTTAAACGCTTCCCATTCTACTAAGGGGGAACTCGCTGTCCCCTGATTTTCCGTGAAATATTGTCCCAAAGCTGCAGAAAGGAGTTGGCGGAAACCATCATCCTCCAATAAAGCCGGGTCTAGCCTCCACAGGGGGATGGGGGTCTTCTCAGGGGTGGGTGTGAATCGCAAGAGTAGGGGACTATGATCAGAAAGGGACCTACCCAAATATTCAGTCCCCGTTATCATATCGGACAATGTGGCCGAGCAGAAGAACATATCCAATCTTCTGTGTAAATCTTATAAGTGTGAGTAATAGGAGTATTGTCTGCGTTGAGTATTTTGCAACCTCCAAATATCCAACAAATCCCAACCCGCAGCCCAGCTCCTAAGCTCCTTCGCCGAGTTAGCGGCTAAGGTACACTTCAGCGGAGGAGTCGATCTGTTCCACCCCACATCAGACACACAATTGAAGTTTCCGCCCACTACTAAATTTCCATTTGATATTCCTGCTAGTTTACCTGATAAACAGTCGAAAAAGTGAAGTTGCTCTCGGTTAGGTGCATATACACTGCATACTGTCATCTCCTTCACATTTAACGTACCGGAGATTACCACGAACCTCCCCTCCGTGTCTATTATTTTCAGAGTGAGGAAGAATGGAACCCCGAGGCGGATCAATATTAACATGCATATTAACACGCCTCTCACAAAGGCCGGATATGTGGTTGCAAACAGTTGTCCTCTTCATCTACGTTTGAGTCTAATGACCTCAACCTCGGTAAGGTGTGTCTCCTGTAGTAGGACCACATGGGCACCCCTGCATCTGATATAATTCTGAATACTGTAGCATTTCGAGGAAGAACCCATACCTTTAATATTCCACGTTAAGAATCTATACTCCTGGACTCGATCAGCATTATTAGCCATTAACATACATAGGTCTCCTCCTTCACCCATACCCCCCCCCCCCGCCACCCGCAAAAGCATGCTAGACCATCTGGTGTGTAACAACAATCCCAACATAGAACTCCCCAACCCACGAGCGGACTGACAACTGTCAGCTGCCTAAATTTACAGTAATACTGCATAACAATTACCTACAACAGGCAGTTAAGGCACCAGGCTACGAGCACTAGTGCCTACAGGGAAGCGTGGTCTTCACGCACAGATTATTCAGCAGTGAAAGAGTCAGGTAGACTACACAGCTTAATGGGCCGTTCCAACCCCGCCCAGGTGTGCCCACCCTGAGGCCCACCTAACCATTCCCCAACACAACAAAGATATAAAATATAGGAAGAGAAACTTATCACCGGTCACATGAGTTCATTAGCCGTTTGAGGAGTCACAACGGGCATGGAACCGCTATCAACGTGTGAACCATTAGTCTCAGGGTGCTCAGTTCCATATTTTGCTTCCGAGTCCCTGTCCAGGGAGGTGTCTCTGCTACACATCATGACGGACACAGCCTTCAGCGCTTCCGCTCTCTCCATTTCTATCTTAGAAGGACTTGGTCTCGTTGTGGTCTTTCGTCTCTGTCGCTTCCGCAGTCGCTTCCCTTGGGTTGCTGGTCCAGGTCCGTGCTCCGTACATGGTTTAGAATTTCCTTCTGTTCTATGGTCCTCAATCCATTCCCCGGCCGTCTTGGGATCCTCGCAGAAATGAGTTTTTCCATCCAGCATTATTTTGAGTCTAGTCGGGAACATCAGGGCATACTGGATCCCCTCATCTCGTAGTGCTCTTTTCACTTCCAGAAACTTCCAGGACTTCCATGGTGTAGTCTGGGAACAGGGACACCTTGTTATTATCCACCATATAGGGCCCAGCTGTTTGTGCTCTCTTTAACAACAGGTCCCTGTCTCGGAGGTGGAGCAATCTGGCCACCACAGGCCTCGGTGGCCGCCCAGGTGCCTGGCCGGTACTCAATGTGCACATTCCAAAGTATAGAATTGTGAGAGTCCCTCCGGCACCACTACTTCCCGGAGCCATGTCTCTGGGTATTGGACCATGTCTGCTCCTTCCACTCCTTCCGGAAGCCCAAGGACCCTCACATTATTCCTCCTATTGCGCCCTTCCGCATCTTCTGCCTGTCTTTCTAGGACATTGACTCTGGTGGTCAAGTCTCTGACTTGTGCAGCGAGGGCCTGATGCGCAGGAGTAAGCGTTCCCAAGGAGTGTTCGGTTTGTCTCACTCTCTCTGTAAGTTTAGCGTGTTCAGCACTTAACAACCCCAGACCCACTGCCACCGTACTGATGTCCTGGTGTAGGGACTCCTTTGTATCGGTGATAGCTTCTAGTATCTTAGCGAATTGTTGGTGGATGGGTATTTCTGGTTGATCTCCTCCTTCATCAACTATTCCAGTGCCTGTTGCATTCTCCTCCGGGTCTGGGGTGGAGACCAATCTGTTTCCCTCTAGGTTTCCCCATTTGCAGCGTGGCTTGGGCTCTTGTGGAAGAACGAAGGCGCTGCTCCCCAGGAGGGCTTGATGCATACAACAGTGTCCCCGGCCGCCACCACTCAGCTATCCGACCAGAACTTGCCAGGACTCTATTTATCTCAGCTGGTTATAGGCGAACTATAGTTGCGCAATACTGGGGTATAGCTGGGAACAATCTTGCTGTGAAATATTTAAGTATCGTTACACCTCACTCCCACTCTGCCGACCACCTCGATCAGCGTGACGAACCGCCGGGAACAAAAGGAGCAACCCCAAGCCGCGGTCTGGCCGGAGACGGCCCTATCCAGGTCCCAGCAATCGGTCGTTGGAGCCCCAATTCAATCTATCGTCCACCACTACAGCAGGCAGAAACATACGTGGTCACCCCAGCCGATCTGCAATTCGTGCTCACAGCACTTGGGTAGGTCTCCAGCCCCATATGCCGCCTTAGGTCAGGGGAGGGGAGGATCCCTGCAAATGTATTGCTCCCAGTATAGCCATATTCCCAGATAGCAGCGTAGCGGGATATTCATCCGTGGTCCAGCGGGTCCAGACCGCACCATTTCTCACTTCCGCCCCCTCTCACTGCAGTGACCACACATGAGCGAGCACCTTGTTTGCTCCATGCCCACATCAATGCATACCGCAGAGTATGATGCACTTGGCTCCCACCATCTCAATCCATGCCTCACGGCCGGGCTGTAGGCACTCCCGTACTTGATGGATGCTATCGCAGGTCTCACCCCGACAGTAAGTCGAACTTCGCGGAGGCAGCGCTCTGAGCGGCTTCCCAGCGGTGCAGACTGCTCCTACCGGTCACAGTGTCTCACCGGGAGGTTGAGCTGGGTGTTGTTAGGCAGGGCGGCAGACGAACTCGGTTCTCAGCTCCTCACTTCCCTTAGTCCACCGGTGGGTCTGCTATACTCTAGCAGTCTCCCACTCCGCCAGGTGCGCCGAACGGGACCTTCAGGGAGACGGGCGGCCATCTCTATCTGTGACGCAGGTCGTCTCTCCTCCTCAGACCGCCATTGTTGTGCCAGTGCGACGGGCTGCCTCAGTGCTTCGGCTGTTCCCAGCTGTTGTTCGGGTCCCAAGGGGCAACGATGCGCACCCTACAGGGTCCCATGGGTTCTGCTCCCAGGTGTGCGCCCCTTGGCACAAGTGGAATCACCTATCAGCAGCATAATATACCGGCTGGTGCGGAGCTCTCGGCTCACGCGTCCGCCATCTTTGGCTTCAAAACCACGCCACCTCATGGAACCAACCTTGATGTTAGAGACATTGCGGTCCAAATTTATGAAGGGGTTGAGTTGCCCTTGTGTCACGCAAGGTGATGCAAGGCAATACAAGCCATTAAGTCAGATTTACTATGCAACGCAGAACCACCTTGTTTGGCTCTGCTTGGAATAGTAAATCTGGAGTAACGCAAGGTAGCGAAAGACTCTGCCTTGCAATACTCTGCATGGGGAAGGCATGAAATGGGTGGTGCATGGATGATCCCACGCATCAACCCCGTTTTTTGCCGCATTCCCAGAATTACTAAGACCAGGAAACCTGGGAATGCATCAAAATGCTATGCCTTCCCAAGTGAGGTGCAGCATGTTTATTTCTCCTTGTTATTTCGTCTTTCTATGTGTGTTGCATTCTGCAGCACAAATAGAAAGAGAAAAATACCTCAGGGGGATTGTTTTTGTAGTAAGGTGTCTCTTTCTGCTAAAAAAAAACAACCCTGGCTGTAAGACAATAGTGGCATGCTTTGCCATAGAGTTCCCTCCTGTACATAGAACCTGTAAGCACAGCAGAGTGGGTTCTACTTCTACCATAAAGAATGCTCTTATTCTAAAAGAAGGTACATGTATCAAGAAATTGGATTTCTGCAAGAAGGAGTATAAAATTATCTAATGCTTCACTGAATGACTTTTAATAGAGGTGCCACTGACAAACCTAAAATTAAAGAAACAGATGTCAGGAATGACCATTATTCCCAAGGTTTAATGGGTACCTCTTCTGGGCCTAAGGAGGCCCTCGTGGTGGATCTGGATTGTTTACTTGCAGCACAACTCACACAGTCTCTCACAATGTCCTCGGTGTCAGGAAACCAGGACTTTGCTCTTGTCTTATTGTTAATGAGTCTCCTTCCCTGAAGGCTTTTGTGGCAAACATCCGCAATTACTTCTCACATCTGTTTGGGTGGCTCAATTCTTTAGGCCAGTAGAATTGTGTCTCCAATTACACTCAATGAATTCCTTAATATTCAAAAGTTTTTAATATCATCGCACAACTCCCTGCACTTAGTTGGCCATCCACACTGCATCCTTTCCTTACTCTTAGCTAAGAACTCATTCACCCTCAAGCATGACTCACATTTTTCAACAATAGCTGGAATTCCTCAATGTATGCATCCTTAGGTACCTCATTCTGTAGTGACATGCAAAGCAGGCAATCAGCAGCCGAGTTCCACTCACCGGGAACAAACTTAACCTTGAAATTGTACCCTTCCATAGCCACCCTTTTAGCTATTCAGGGAGTTGTACACTTAGCTCTCTTGGAAGTGAAAACAAACCTGTTTGGTTGATGATCTGTTCTCATCATGAAGGACAATCCCCAAAGGAACAAGCATTTACAATGCAATGGTTTCGCCTTTGGAAAAGTTAGAGTTATTGGCATTGTAAATGACAACATTTGTATTTATGTGTTGGTTTTGAAAACAGATAAATAAATGGCATTGTCATTTACATTGCATTTAACTTAATCTCTGCAGTCACTCTGCACTCTCTAGCACTCCCTAGCACTCCCTACTCACTCTGCGCACTCTAGCACTCCCTAGCACTCCCTACTCACTCTGCACTCTCTAGCACTCCCTAGCACTCCCTACTCACTCTGCACTCTACACTCTGCACTCCCTATGCACTCTGCACTCAGCATTCCCTATGCACTCTGCACTCTGCACTCCCTATGCACTCTGCACTCTGCACTCTGCATTCCCTATGCACTCTGCACTCTGCACTCCCTATGCACTCTGCACTCCCTATGCACTCTGCACTCTGCACTCCTGATGCACTCTGCACTCCCTATGCACTCTGCACTCCCTATGCACTCTGCACTCCCTATGCACTCTGGACTCTGCACTCTGCACTCCCTATGCACTCTGCACTCCCTATGCACGCTGTACTCCCTATGCACTCTGCACTCTGCACTCCCTAGGCACTCTGCACTCTGCACTCCCTATGCACTCTGCACTCCCTATGCACTCTGCACTCTGCACTCCCTATGCACTCTGCACTCCCTATGCACCCTGCACTCTGAACTCCCTATGCACTCTGCACTCCCTATGCACTCTGCACTCCCTATGCACTCTGCACTCCCTATGCACTATGCACTCTGCACTCCCTATGCACTCTGCACTCCCTATGCACTCTGCACTCCCTATGCACTCTGCACTCTGCACTCCCTATGCACTCTGCACTCCCTATGCACTCTGCACTCTGCACTCCCTATGCACTCTGCACTCCCTATGCACTCTGCACTCCCTATGCACTCTGCACTCTGCACTCCCTATGCACTCTGCACTCCCTATGCACTCTGCACTCCCTATGCACTCTGCACTCCCTATGCACTCTGCACTCTGCACTCCCTATGCACTCTGCACTCCCTATGCACTCTGCACTCCCTATGCACTCTGCACTCCCTATGCACTCTGCACTCCCTATGCACTCTGCACTCTGCCCTCCCTATGCACTCTGCACTCCCTATGCACTCTGCACTCCCTATGCACTCTGCACTCCCTATGCACTCTGCACTCTGAACTCCCTATGCACTCTGAACTCCCTATGCACTCTGCACTCCCTATGCACTCTGCACTCCCTATGCACTCTGCACTCCCTATGCACTCTGCACTCCCTATGCACTCTGCACTCTGCACTCCCTATGCACTCTGCACTCCCTATGCACTCTGCACTCCCTATGCACTCTGCACTCTGCACTCCCTATGCACTCTGCAGTCCCTATGCACTCTGCAGTCCCTATGCACTCTGCACTCTGCACTCCATATGCACTCTGCACTCCCTATGCACTCTGCACTCCCTATGCACTCTGCACTCCCTATGCACTCTGCACTCTGCCCTCCCTATGCACTCTGCACTCCCTATGCACTCTGCACTCCCTATGCACTCTGCACTCTGAACTCCCTATGCACTCTGCACTCTGAACTCCCTATGCACTCTGCACTCTGCACTCCCTATGCACTCTGCACTCCCTATGCACTCTGCACTCCCTATGCACTCTGCACTCTGCACTCCCTATGCACTCTGCACTCCCTATGCACTCTGCAGTCCCTATGCACTCTGCACTCTGCAGTCCCTATGCACTCTGCACTCCCTATGCACTCTGCACTCCCTATGCACTCTGCACTCCCTATGCACTCTGCACTCCCTATGCACTTTGCACTCCCTATGCACTCTGCACTCTGCACTCCCTATGCACTCTGCACTCCCTATGCACTCTGCACTCCCTATGCACTCTGCACTCCCTAGGCACTCTGCACTCCCTATGCAATCTGCACTCCCTATGCACTCTGCACTCTGAACTCCCTATGCACTCTGCACTCTGAACTCCCTATACACTCTGCACTCTGCACTCCCTATGCACTCTGCACTCCCTATGCACTCTGCACTCTGCACTCCCTATGCACTCTGCACTCCCTATGCACTCTGCACTCCCTATGCACTCTGCACTCTACACTCCCTATGCACTCTGCACTCCCTATGCACTCTGCACTCCCTATGCACTCTGCACTCCCTATGCACTCTGCACTCCCTTGCACTCCCTTGCACCCTGCACTCCCTAGTCACTCTCCACTCCCTAGTCACTCTCCACTCCCTAGTCACTCTCCACTCTCCACCCTCCACTCTCCACTCTCCACTCTGCACTGTGCACTCTGCACTCACTACTCTGCTCACTCACTACTCTGCTCACTCACTACTCTGCTCACTCACTCTGCGCTCATTACTCTGCACACTCACTTTGCATTCTGCACTCACACTCTGCACTCAATTTTATCAAATACCGAGGAGAGGGGACTGCCTGGAGTGTGCTTATGTGGAGAGAGAGAGGCGGCATGCAGCGTGAGAGAGAGAGGGGAAAAGAGGATGGGGAGGAGAGAGGTGAGAAGAGGGAGAGATACAGGGCGCGGGGGAGGGGGGCTGGTCTGACGGACACCGGGAAAATGGAACACCTTCGAAGAACACAATAGGCGAAATCAGGGAACTTTCACGAACGTTTTGTAATTGCAATTATATAGCGCTTACTACTTTCAGTGAGGCGTTGAAGTGCTTTAAGCTGGGCAGCACACTGCTCTAAAATCCAAAGTTAGTAATTAATTCATTATTGTTACTGTTCGTTTGTGCGACTAGTTTTATTTGCTCAAGAAAACCACAGACGGTGGCCTGCTCCCTGGCACAGCCGCTGCAAGGTCGGGCATCTTCGCCGAAATGACGAAAACAAACATTGAAAGAAAAAAAAAAAACTCCGCCCACCGCCGCATGACGTGGCAAAAGGGAAGAAATCGCTGGAACGCCCCCGAATCTGGTCCGGCCTTGACGGACAGATCCGGCTTCCAATGGCTAGCCTCCATTTATGGAGCTAGCCAATGGGAGCCGGGGGACGTTCCTATATCCCATATTGTAATCATTAGATTTCGCCTGCGCGAACTGCTTGCGCAGTAACCCCAGGCGAAACCTAAAAATGTAAAGTGTATGATTCCACAATAGCAAGTAAGGAGCTCTTGGTGGAATAATTGTATTTGGAATTATTTAAGGCATGGGAAGCATTTCCTTTCTTTCTCTTCTACCATCTGGGAATGGGTCAACTACAAGACATGCTCTGTGACTAGAGGGTTGCAGGCTCAATATCGGTAGAGCTTATCCTTGAAGAACAATGCACTACATTGTGAAGTGCCTCTTTGACATGACACACCTTTTAGTTGTATGCACAGGAGACACTTACATTTTATATGCTACTTATTTTCTTTATATATATATATTGTTTTATAGAGTGGAAACAGGACCCAAAGTGTGTCTGAGTGTTTTACATAAAAATAGCTACTATTGTACACCAGCCGTTTAAAAAATAGCAATTGCGTTGTTTTTATTTTACATTAGAATATGAACACAGTTATGTAGGTCTAAACAAACATCGCCCACATGAAAACACACAGTTTACAAGGAGGTCAAAGAAACTGTACGAAGTGGGTGTCTAGACATATAGTTTACTTCATAGCTAGGTAAAAGTCCCCATTACTATTGATCAAGACAGCACCATCCACCATTTCAGGACAGGCAATCCTTCCTCCAGCTCCTTCATTTCAGGGGGGAGCTGGGGCTTGTGTTAAGCGGATTCCCCAATTTGCTGGGGGTTGCACTCCCACTCAGCCTCTTGAGCTTGTGCAGCACCCACAAGGGTGTAGTACTTGAAATCAACGAATTGGGGAGATGCCCTCTCAGGGCTTAATTTGAGCTGGTGTTTTCCGGATCTCGGCACCGGCATTTATATGTCAGCACCAGCTCTAGTGACAGTCCACCACATGGCAGCGCTGTCTGTTTAATTTTAAGATGAGCAGAACAACCGTGCTTATTAAGGTAAATCACATAGAAAATTCATTATACCAACCTCTCACGCCATTATTATAGCTTTGTGTGGCCGGAAATAGTCTGAATTGTCACATTTGCAGGAGTGCGAAAATTAGGTGCTATGTTGGTAGTGTCATTGGCAGCGCTGGCAGGTGCAATGTGCAGAGCAGGCAGCAGTGGTCGTCCGATAGGGGTCCTGGCACTTAATATTTTTACAAAATAAACATTGTGCCGTCTATTCCTTCAGTGTTCAGTGGATACACGGTTCATGAACCAGGACTCACCAGTGGTCACTGTCGACATTAGGGAGGAGCAGCACAACTACAAGGGAGCGCAGTGGTCCTTGCAGCGATCTCACCATACAGAGGGCCGAGATGTGCCACTGGTTTGTTGCTGGTGGAGGAGGATGGTCAGTCCCATGATGGCACAACCCACTTTAGAGTAGAATCAAGGCTGTAGTCGTGGTCCACCGCGATGATTCCTACACAGTCAGCACCATGGATCTGTCACTCAGGTGGTCACCGTCGACAGAAAAAGTCACACCGCCACTCCTGAGGGACATAAGATGTCCTGGTGAAATGAGAGAATGGAAAGTTGTAGGAAGAAGCATTCTGCCATCTTTGTTACTGGGATACAGGAGTAGCATTTTTAGGTCTCGGCTAGCCGCGCGGAAGCGCGTCTCCGCCGAGATCTTTTGTCAGCGAGTGTGCTTCCCAGGAGACACTCCTGGCCGCGCGCAGGCGAATCTAAACTGGCACGTGCATAAGTACAAGCGCTGTGCGAGGCTCCCACACAACACACGCATGCGCATACATAGAAACAGAAGCGCTCACGCACGCACATACATACAGAACCCCCCCCACTCATACACACACACGCGCGCACACACACACACACACACACACACACACACACACACACACACAAGTGCACCGGCCCCCCCTCCCCTTTAACTTACTGTGGCAATCTGGGGACTCCGCTCTCCGCACCGGCAGGGAGAGTTAACGCTGCGGCTCTTGGTAGCTCCTTTCCCGGGACTCCCTCTTGGTCAAGGGAGCCCCGAAACACGTGTGCAACGTCCTGTTGTCGGCCCCGGGGCTCTCCTCGCTCGCAGGAGCCCCGGGCCGATCCACGTATTTCCTCCGCCTGCCTCCTCTTCCGGTCCGGACGCGGCTCCGCCCCCGTCACAGGCGACCTTGCCTGACTTCCGGTGCGGCCGCGGCGGAATTCCGGGATGACTACAGCACTTAGTTAGGTAATGCTCTGTCTTTATAATCTTATTTCTATGTATAAATACTGTCATACGCTTGTTTTGACTGTGAGGAATTTGTGCTTTTCTTTATTTGTCTGTATCTATTCCTCTTTGGCTACAATGGGGCAGTGTTGACATGGTCCTGCCACCCTTTGTAGCTGCAGTGTATGGCTTTGCACTACATTAGTCTTCTTTGCTCCTGCGACAGCCTTTGGCATTGAGTTGGTGCAGTTGCTGTAGAGTTGCAGCCACAGTCCTGCAGTGAATCACTGTGACATCCTGTGAGCTCTTTTGTAGTGAGACACACCTTTGTGTTTGCTTGTGACTGCAGGACTGTGGGATAGAGTTGCCATCGTATTCTGTTTTCCTCTCCACAGTGCTGTGTCCTTCCCGCTCACTGCACATCTCGGATTGCACATTGCACGTCATACATCATATTAATAGATAGTGGAGCAGCTGCCTGAAGTAAGATTGAGCTGAAAAATCAATACCAGTAATTGGCCCTAGACAAAGCGCTTCATTCATCCTATGATGCCAATGGGTGGCTCTCTACAGAGAGACAGGGTGAACGGGACAAGAACAGAGTAGAATACATGTAACAGGCCTTGCATCTTCAAGGCATGCTGGGAACAGGTGGCCCAACCCTACATTTATTGGTAATAACAGTTTTCAGTTTCTATCTCATATTCCGAGTAGTGAGTGCAGAGTAGTAAGTGCAGAGTGCAGAGTAGTGAGTGCAGAGTGCAGAGTAGTGAGTGCAGAGTAGTGCGTGCAGAGTGCAGAGTAGTGAGTGCAGAGTAGTGAGTGCAGAGTAGTGAGTGCAGAGTAGTGAGTAGTGAGTGCAGAGTAGTGAGTGCAGAGTAGTGAGTGCAGAGTAGTGAGTGCGGAGTAGTGAGTGCAGAGTAATGAGTGCAGAGTAGTGAGTGCAGAGTAGTGAGTGCAGAGTGCAGAGTAGTGAGTGCAGAATAGTGAGTGCAGAGTAGTGAGTGCAGAGTAGTGAGTGCAGAGTAGTGAGTGCAGAGTAGTGAGTGCAGAGTGCAGAGTAGTGAGTGCAGAGTAGGGAGTAGTGAGTGCAGAGTAGTGAGTAGTGAGTGCAGAGTAGTGAGTAGTGAGTGCAGAGTAGTGAGTGCAGAGTAGTGAGTGCAGAGTAGTGAGTGCAGAGTGCAGAGTAGTGAGTGCAGAGTAGTGAGTGCAGAGTAGTGAGTGCAGAGTAGTGAGTGCAGAGTGCAGAGTAGTGAGTGCAGAGTAGTGAGTGCAGAGTGCAGAGTAGTGAGTGCAGAGTGCAGAGTAGTGAGTGCAGAGTAGTGAGTGCAGAATAGTGAGTGCAGAGTAGTGAGTGCAGAGTAGTGAGTGCAGAGTGCAGAGTAGTGAGTGCAGAGTGCAGAGTAGTGAGTGCAGAGTGCAGAGTAGTGAGTGCAGAGTGCAGAGTAGTGAGTGCAGAGTAGTGAGTGCAGAGTAGTGAGTGCAGAGTGCAGAGTAGTGAGTGCAGAATAGTGAGTGCAGAGTAGTGAGTGCAGAGTGCAGAGTAGTGAGTGCAGAGTGCAGAGTAGTGAGTGCAGAGTGCAGAGTAGTGAGTAGTGAGTGCAGAGTGCAGAGTAGTGAGCAGTGAGTGCAGAGTGCAGAGTAGTGAGTGCAGAGTAGTGAGTGCAGAGTAGTGAGTGCAGAGTAGTGAGTGCAGAGTGCAGAGTAGTGAGTGCAGAGTAGTGAGTGCAGAGTAGTGAGTGCAGAGTAGTGAATGCAGAGTGCAGAGTAGTGAGTGCAGAGTGCAGAGTAGTGAGTGCAGAGTGCAGAGTAGTGAGTGCAGAGTGCAAAGTAGTGAGTGCAGAGTGCAGAGTAATGAGTGCAGAGTGCAGAGTAATGAGTGCAGAGTGAGTGTGCAGAATAGTGAGTGCAGAGTAGTGAGTGCAGAGTGCAGAGTAGTGAGTGCAGAGTGCAGAGTAGTGAGTGCAGAGTGCAGAGTAGTGAGTGCAGAGTAGTGAATGCAGAGTGCAGAGTAGTGAGTGCAGAGTGCAGAGTAGTGAGTGCAGAGTGCAGAGTAGTGAGTGCAGAGTAGTGAGTGCAGAGTAGTGAGTGCAGAGTAGTGAGTGCAGAGTGCAGAGTAGTGAGTGCAGAATAGTGAGTGCAGAGTAGTGAGTGCAGAGTAGTGAGTGCAGAGTGCAGAGTAGTGAGTGCAGAGTGCAGAGTAGTGAGTGCAGAGTAGTGAGTGCAGAGTAGTGAGTGCAGAGTAGTGAGTGCAGATTGCAGAGTAGTGAGTGCAGAGTAGTGAGTGCAGAGTAGTGAGTGCAGAGTGCAGAGTAGTGAGTGCAGAGTGCAGAGTAGTGAGTGCAGAGTAGTGAGTGCAGAGTAGTGAGTGCAGAGTAGTGAGTGCAGAGTGCAGAGTAGTGAGTGCAGAGTGCAGAGTAGTGAGTGCAGAGTGCAGAGTAGTGAGTGCAGAGTGCAGAGTAATGAGTGCAGAGTGAGTGTGCAGAATGCAGAATAGTGAGTGCAGAGTAGTGAGTGCAGAGTGCAGAGTAGTGAGTGCAGAGTAGTGAGTGCAGAGTGCAGAGTAGTGAGTGCAGAGTGCAGAGTAGTGAGTGCAGAGTGCAGAGTAGTGAGTGCAGAGTGCAGAGTAATGAGTGCAGAGTGAGTGTGCAGAATGCAGAATAGTGAGTGCAGAGTAGTGAGTGCAGAGTAGTGAGTTCAGAGTAGTGAGTGCAGAGTAGTGAGTGCAGAGTAGTGAGTGCAGAGTGAGTGTGCAGAATGCAGAATAGTGAGTGCAGAGTAGTGAGTGCAGAGTAGTGAGTGCAGAGTAGTGAGTGCAGAATAGTGAGTGCAGAGTAGTGAGTGCAGAATAGTGAGTGCAGAGTAGTGAGTGCAGAGTAGTGAGTGCAGAGTGAGTGTGCAGAATGCAGAATAGTGAGTGCAGAGTAGTGAGTGCAGAGTAGTGAGTGCAGAGTAGTGAGTGCAGAGTAGTGAGTGCAGAGTAGTGAGTGCAGAGTAGTGAGTGTGCAGAGTAGTGAGTGTGCAGAGTAGTGAGTGTGCAGAGTAGTGAGTGTGCAGAGTAGTGAGTGTGCAGAGCAGTGAGTGCAGGTGCAGAGTGGTGTGTGCTGTTGAGTGCAGAGTGCTGTGTATTGGCAATGTAAATGACAATGCCATTTATTTATGATTTAAAGAAAAAAGAAATGTCATGAGCAATGCCAATAGCTCTACCTTTAATGATGCCGAGACCATTGCATTGCAAATGCTTGTTATTTGAGGAATAATCCACCCTTTCTATGAGACACTAAGCAACAAACTCCTAGCAGATTTATGTCTCCAGTGCCCACCACATCTTTGTTGTCAACCATCAACTCATAATCCTACACAGAACTGTACTTCCAAAAGAACCACACCCAGCTGTAGCCAAGGCATCTCTCCCCTTTATTTCGATAGTCTTTCCTCTGCGCGTTCTCCTTAACCTCCTTCAATGAATGTTCCTCGTTAGTCTTCTTCAATGTCAAATATCAGAATTCACCGCCCCCCAATCAATGATATTCGTCTACCACTGATCAGCTACAGTCCCAAAAGAAATGTAAACCTTGGCCAATTACCATCTAATTATCTCTGCTAGCACTAGTAGCATATCACCCTATGTATGGTAACAATGTGGTCTAGAAAAACATTTCATTCACTCATTCATTCACTTAAGCTTCAGGGAGGTACACAATATAGAATACCCTGGCATCCAAAAACAGGCCCTGATTTAGACTTTGGTGGATGGGTTATCCGTCATAAAAGTGACAGATATTTTGTCTGCCTTTTACAAGTACATTATTATTATAAGTGTATTATACCCTAAAGTATTTGTAGTACGGCAGACGGGTGCTCCATCACACTTGTGATGAAGTACCCATCCGCCACACTCGAGATTTGGGCCTTAGGGCCAGATGTAGGTGGCCCAATACCGGTCGGTAACGGCCGATATTACAGAATTTCAGCCGTTACCGACCGGTATTGGGTATTTGGGATGTAGGTGGCCTAAATTGCAAATTCTGTAATTTACTGATACGGTATTTTAAGGAATCGGTAAATTACCGATTAATTAAAATACCGAATCAATGAATTACCGAATTTGCAATGTAGGGAGCACTCAAAGGAGTGCTTTTGCCATTTTAGGATTCGTTATTTACCACCAACTATACGTTGGTGGTAAATAAGGAATACCTTTGAAAATGCAAATCTGTGCATTTTCAACTGTGCCATGTGGCAGACATACATGCCCTTAGGACATGTATGTGTGCCACATCTGCACACAAGCACGATTCAGGGGTGCAACAGGGTGTCAAAGTGACACCCTGGTACCCTTGAATGTTTCCCCCATTGTACCGAATCAGTATTTACCAATTCGGTAATTGCCATACATTTTTACCGAAAATGTATCTACATCCCATTTACCTATTCTTAAATACCGAATCGGTAAAATTCGGTATTTAAGAATAGGAAAATTGGGATTACCTACATCTGGCCCAAAGTCTTTAATTATTTCAAGCAAAAAATTAATATTTTGCATGGCAGCTTCCTGCCCTCCCACCGCTACACAACTGATGAGCTGCAGAAACCATTATCTTTCTGGGCAGAGGTAGTCAATGTCTAACTGGCCGAGACAGGCTACAGGAATTTTCAGTTTGAAACAATGGTTTATGCACAGATGGGTAAATTAATATCTAAGAGTGTTGGCCAACAACTCCTAGAGTGACTGTGGCCTGGATAAAATGCTATTCGAATGTGACATCTCTCAGCTGTCATACAGAGTTTTCAATTGGTGAAATATATATCTAAATGTATCAAGTTGTACGTTCTTCTGTCCTGTCCTAGCCAGGAGCAGAATGTGGCTTTTAATAAAACTTGAGTTTGACTTTTTATTCTAACTTTATTCCAATTTGAATCCATGTGAATAAAGGAAAATGGAATACAGGCAGAGCTTTCAAAATGAAAAAAATATATAGCATTGTGACGTAACCAAAAAGCCACATGCAGCAGTCTACAAATCTGAATCCTTTAATGAGGGCATACATTACATTTGATTGTCAAGTCAGAGTAATTCGTCCCCTGCATGTTTATGACTTCTTGATTTGTACATTATTAATTACACACCTAAAACATCACACAGGTGAAATGCAGCGCTGGCGCTGTAAAGTACAATACATTTCATGGCATGGTATCCCTTCATTGCCTCCTGCACTACATACTTAAAACTGCATTTATCAGTTCAATCAGTTAACTTACACCCCCACACCCGCCAGAAGGTAATTCCACGTATTTAGAGCCATCTCAATTCCTGCTCACAGTTTGCATGAAGCTCCGAATGCAGCAGCTCGGCTGGTATCAGTTACTACCGCCTTGCACACGACAGTCCCATCCTTCAGAAACTACACTGGCTTCCGGTCAACAGAAAGGGGCGGCCTTAGGCATGTGCAAGCTGTGCACCTGTGCAGGGCCACCAAACCCCAGGGGCCACCACGCCAATATATAAACCCTCTAAGGATGGATACATATTTGCGTGGCGGCCCCTGGCAGGGATTTGGCGGCCTGCGACTCTGTTCCACTTCCAAACACCTTCCTGAGCTCCGGGAGGGGAGGGGCTCTGCCCCGCCCGGACGCCCTCTTCCGGGGTCCACTACCTACGCTCCCTGCCCAGGGCCACCATGAGCCTAGAGCCGCCCCTGCAACAGCTCCTTTACTCCAGGACCCTCTGTGTAGTGCATCAGGTGATTCTCCAACTATCCTTGGTGTGAGTTTGACAGCTACCGCTCCTGGGGGTCTTCCTGCTGCTCTTCAGCGAATTTACTGATTGGTCCAAGGTTCCCAAAGCTCAGGCGTGTTGATCCCTGAAACTGAGGAACTCTGCCTGTCAGACTGCACCTTGAAAAAACTTTAAACAGGCTTAAGCATCTTCTTAAAACTTGGCTATATGATCAGGCCTTCTCTTCCTTGAGTTCTCTCTCCGATTCTTTCCTTTTTTTTAGACTTTTGTATAGCGCAAACTAGACCTGAGACATCAGAGCACTTTACATGAGCACCAGTTTCGTTACAGAAGGACACATTCATTTTTGTTAGGCAGGGGGAGATTAAGTGATTTGCCCAGGATCACAGGATGTTGAGCGTCATTGCCGAGACTCGAACCCAGTTCCCCAGATGCGAGGACGAACGTTTTAGCTGTAAGGCTACATCTTCTCCCCTTCCCCCTTCACCTTCCTTGAATATTGTCTCCTTCAATTAAGCATCGGAGAGCTTTGGTGGTTGTGCACTCAATAAAATAAATACAAGAATAAAACATAATATTTTATCCAGGCAGCTGGTGAAGATAAAAGGTACCTAAATTTAGATCATCTGCACAAGACATGGGCAAAAACTCAAAAGACTTACAAAGATGAGCATGGAGATTTATATATAGATTAAGCAGTGTGAGGCTGGGCGAGTAACCACATGGGACAGCACAAGAGAGAGTTTTGAGGTCTGAAAAAAGGAGGAAAGTGAACATCTTTACAGGAATGAATGAATGCAGCCCAGATGCCAACCAGGGCAAGATGGTGGCTCAAAATGTCATCCAATATAGTATCAAATGCAGCACTCAAGTTTAAAACTATGAGATTTGCTCTGCTTTCTTGATCAAGTGCTGCACATAAGTCTTCACTAATAATGCAGTACCTGTTCCATGATGGAGTCAAACCCCATATTGAATTAAACTTATTTTTCTTCAATTAGAGTGGTAAAATGCAATAAAGATATCAGTCGGCTATTGCTGGGGGGGGGGGTGCACATGGTTTCTTGAGCTATCAGAATGTCTAAAGCTGAAGATAGCATGATGATTACATATTGCCTGTTAATTAAGAAATACATTGGATTTATGAAGCTGATTTTGGAGGCAAGGGTATGCTCACAACTGGTAAAAGAAGCAGATGATGTCTGAGAAGGCCACAATGGGACACAAAGATTGACTTAATACTCATCTTAGCTTTATAATGCAAGCTTTCTGTGGCTGTAGGTTTCCTCCAAATCTGAATGAGAATTTTAGGTAATTTCTATTGATCAGAAACTTGCACAAATAAAACAGACGAGGAGATGCGGTAGCTAAGGTATGCGGTTCCGGCGTTGTGGAAGGCTTTTTAGGCATACATGAGGAGCTTGCAGGTGTTCATTTTGTTGACCGGGAGCCAGTGGAGATCTCGCTGGTGGTTGATGATGTGGCTGCAGCACGGGATTTTAAGGATGAGTTTGGTGGAGGTGTTTTGGAAGTTTTTCAGCTACTTTGGAGTGTTTTCATGGTGCCGGCGTAGATTGCATTGCCGAAGTCAAGTGACAAGTGCATGGGTGACTGTTTTCCTTGTCTCGGTGGGGATCCACTTGAAGATCTTTCAGAGCAGGCAGAGCTTGTGGAAGCAGGAGGACGAGACAGCCTTGCTCTAGCGGTTCATTGAGAGAGAGGAGTCCAGGTTGATTCTGAGATTTTGTGCGTGGCCCGTGGGTTTGGGAAGTGTTCCGAGTTGTACAGCCAGGCAGTTAACAATATGAAGTGTCTCTGTTTTTCTCTTTCTTGCATCATTTACTTCTCTCTGGGTCTACTTCTGCCCTACAAGTTATTAATGTAAGGTTTCCAGTGGGTTTGGGGAAGTGTAGAAACTCACATCTCTTCTGTTGGATCTGGTTTGCAAAGTTAGTGCATCTTGACACAAGATAGCTCTTAAATAGCTGTTGTGCAGCCCAATATCACTCACTAGCAACACAAACTACTACAGAACACATTAACCATATTTCCAGGCACCATCCTATAAACGACACAGCCCTAAGTCATCTAATAGGCTAAGAGTTTGCCAGCTCAATCAAGCTTCCATTAACTCAGATCCACAGCACATATACGCAGCATGGCATTAAAGACACATTGGCCCATATAATGAGTTGCACATGATGTAGTTGGACCCGGGAACCAGAATTACAGCCCCATGCAATTCTGAATGACTGACAAACACCGCTGGCCCTCGCAGATTTTTCCTGGCTCTCCAGATAATCTAAGGAGCCAAAACTCCCTACTCAAAATCTTTATATTAATGTGGAATAATTCAGTGAAGCAAATGAATTACATTTAATTCACGGTGGTTATTCCCCATTCCTAACCACCCCACCAGGATCCATTTCATAGTAGGCCTCTTTTTCCAACCTCTAGAGATACCGTTCTGGCCAGTAATAGTAATTGCAGGGGCAGTAATCATTACCGACCCACTGGTGGGCAACTCGTTATGAGACCTTGGTGGTATTAGTTTACAGTTTTAAAACTATTCCATTTTATATAGACATTTCTACAGTAAAATATTTAAACCTTCGCTTTCAAATTGAAAATTCACATGAGTGTGTCACTCAGATCCCGCTGCCTCTAATTTAGTAAAACGATTATACAAAAAAGGAAAAGGTGAAAACACAGCAGACGTTTGCATAGCAAATATATTTAAATAAGGCGTATTAAAATGACCAGCAAGTGCACGTTACATCACTTACTTGCGAGATTGCCAGGACTCTAGAAATAAACAAACATGACTAACATCGAGCTAGCATAAAATAACTTTACCCCATGAAGAAATGTAAATGATAAGTATTTAAGTCTTTATACTGAAGTATACAGAGCATTTATTTTGCTTTATGTGAGAGTAAAGTGTGCTTAGCCTCAAGCTAGGTACATATCTAGCTACTGAGACTATGTACAATAGCCTGACATCTACACCCTGGGAATGTTTTTACTTTTAATAAGGAACAAATATTCTGCCTTTACTGTGACCTTGTAATGTAAGTAACCTTGCTTATGTTTGACCTCATAACCATTGTCAAAAGTATCCCCCCCTGATCCACCTTGCTATGTATAGGAAATTAAATGTCTCCTGTTGGGCACTTTTTGGCTGCATTAGTTTTGTGTCATGTTCCTGATTTTACTCCATGTGCACATTTCGCTAGAAAAAAAACTGTATTCGTGGAAGATGTCTCATAACTAGGCAAGAATATGAAGGGATAAGATACAAAATCCTGATTCCCACATTTATTCCCTATCACATGTTTCCTATTCACCAGTGAAAAACGCACACTGCGCTGGGTTTACTGACGCGGTCTCCCCACATCCAGTGCTTTAAATGGGCCTGTACTGTCCGGTACGGAGTACCAGCACTTTTTTTTATTTTGATAGGGAGAGTACTAGCACTTCTCAAGAGAAATGCTATACTTTTAATTGGAGAGTCCTGGCACTTCTCAGAAACAAGCAGGTACAGAGTACCTGCACTTCTATTGTTCCATTTCAAGCACTGCCCACATCACTCTTAATGAGGGCCCTGGTCTGTTTTTTAGCATGTGGCATTGTCATGCCTTGTTATGTCCGATACACATGTTGTTCTGGTACATCCAGGGCTTTAAGTGAAATGAAAAAACTGGGGAGGGGTGGGGGGGGGGGGGGGGTCTTGCAAAGGGGCCTGACCGATAAAATTAATGGTGTGGATTAAAAGCACCTAAACTAATAATCTATGCTTATCTTAGTGTGTCGCCCGACTGGTATTTTGCTACTTCTGTTATGACATCCAGATATATAAATACAGCAAGTAACATTCCACTTACAACAAGCCAGTATTATTGGCTTTATCAATGGGTGTTAGTTGCATAACATGAATAAGAAACAACCATGGTTTCGTTGTATAGCATACTGGAAATGCTTCAGTTCTGAAATGGTGAGACTGTGAAAGAACTATGACGAATCTCTTTGAAGTTACATCACAGACAGTGAAGGGTGGGACTGCTGCAGAGTTAAAGTGTACTTTTTTCATCCGGAGGGTGAGGGCAAAAATGGAGAGCCCGATAGAGACCCGTCTCAACAGCTGCTTTTTAGAACTGCCGGTGCTGAGCACTTGCATTACCCAACCCACTTAAAGCCCTTGGTACATCAGTACGTGATATGGTTGCACCTTGCACCTCACGGGCACCAGATACACAGGTAGAGGAAGGGGGCTGGGTCAAAATAGACCACATGCAAACATTAAAAAACAGAAAGAAGCATTCTGCGCCCATCCACACTGCTGGGCTTCCAAACTAAAATTGCAACTACAGACCTGTCCAAAAAAAAACTGTGAGAGAAGGAGCGAGGTCTTGGAGGGGGTGGAGCCTCGTGCCGAAAACTACCTCCCTCCTCAGGCATTTCTGCTTCTCTTCCCCCAAATTTCCTCTCCACTCGAAAAAAAAAAATACCGATCAAATGCTTGCTGAAGAAGTCCTGGTGCATTTTCACATTCTTCAATGTGCACCGGCTGTTTAGATCCTCTAAACCCACTCTGTGCAATGGTTTCCAACTGTTTTCCCCTCCCACAGGGTGATATTTGCTCCTCACTGGGTGATTGTATGAAAAGAGCTCATATCGTGTGACACACAGTGTCCCTGTGTGTTAACAGGTGTGCAACTATTTTTAGTTATTATCAAAGGATGATGAGAAGGCATAGTACTGCTGTTAATAAATATAATAAAGAAACAACCTTTAAATAGAGATTCTAGTCATCTTTATTCAACCACCAAAACCCATAACTTCATATTGGCAACGGAGGTGGGATTTACCCCGCATGCAACGTACGGCTGCTGCTCTCTACCTGCTGACTCATTTATTTGTACTATAGATATGTACCTATATATGTGTATTGCTTTGTATAAACGTGTAGAATACTTATGTTTATATTTTTTCATTATATTTAGATATTTACTAGTTCTGCTTAACAAATGTACATATAACAGATAGTTACATTATTCTATGTTTTTATCATGTATATAAGTGACTGCATAAATAAGTAAATCTGTTATATATATATATATATATATATATATACTTCGAAGCGCTGGTCCTTTGAAGTACAAAATTATGGCGGCAGTCCACTGTCGCGAAGTTGCACCGCCCGGAAGAGGGGCCACGGAGACAATTGAACTTGCTAAATCTCCGATTGGGAAATTCGGTCTGTCTCAACGTCGGAAGACCTCTGTCCCTGGGGGGCCCACTGGAGGGCTGTTTTAAATGAAATAATTACCGCAATGAAATACACAGGACCCACTATGGTGTATACTACAAAGGAGGCACCACGCCTACTACAGGAAGAACACTAAAGCCTCAGAGCACCAGAATGCACTAGGATTTAATCACGTGCTGAAATGTCAATGAAATAAAAGACAAGCTGGAAAATGCCTCCTTTGAATTCCTGTGCTTTCCTTGCTGGCCTGTGAACAAGGAGCATCACGGCTCCGAAACGCGTAAGGCAGAATCAATTTACCTGAGGGGAGGAGAGACGCTGAGCAGTGACTGAGACCGAGATTCGTGTGCACTTCGAAGCGCTGGTCCTTTGAAGTACAACATATATATATATGTGAGAGAACAAAAGAGATAAAAACGTCTATAACCAGGGATTTAACCTGTTAATATTAAATGAAAGGTAATATGTACAAATTTAGTCAATGTACAAATATTTATGACGTTATTTTGTATTGTTTAGATTCAGGGATTTAACCCGGTATTTTAAATGAATAGCAATACTTATTGAAACAGTGAGTAATATTTATAAATGTTTCTCATATTGTTTACTGTGAATGGTATTGAGTAGCGAACACTCAACATGTATAGTCTGTCTACTATGTCAATGCCAATGATGGTCATTTTAAATGAACCAATCACGAAACAGCACTGTGCACTTTAAAAACTCTTTGAAAATGTGGTTACGCTGTCATGTGATCAAGGCTTTGTGCCGAAACGTTATGGCGACAGCTGAATAAAATCTGAAACCAGCATCTTACGTTTGGTCCGTGTCTGTTTCCAGCGCGATCGAGAGCAAAGGCGATTGCGGTAGGAGAACGGAGGTTGGAGTATATGTGCAGCCGTTACGATATCACACGGCTCAACACGGACCCCTTCCGGAAATCGGCTTGAGAGGGAAAAGCCGATAGGTCGACGCAAAGTGGTATCCTGTCTGGGGTTTCCCCGGAATTTGTTTGGAGCTTCCGAAGAGGGAGATTAGCGTCAGACCCCCGAAGTACGAAGATTGAACCCTGTAAGTCCAGTCCCCGGGAAACCGGCACCGAGAAGAAGGTGCGCGAATCCAGGAACAAGGAGTAAGGACTACAAAAGACATCAATCAAGGCACTGGAGGGAGGAAGGATTTTAACAGATGCGCGGGGTTACCTGTGTTTAGAATTGAAGTATACACAGCGTAACGTGACAACCGCAAAAAGAAACAGTGTAATACAATGTCTGCCGACAGCGTAAAAGAGCGGGAAGCCAGGGCAAGCACAATGTTTTCGGATAGTCAGCCTGTAACAACGACTACCCGTAATCAGTCAGAAGCTCCCAGTGGCTCTAAAAACACCTCCCTGCATGAAAAAATTAAAATCTTGGAAAAAAAGTCCCGCCAGGAACAAAGTAAATGGTGGGAGTCAAAGTCCCTACAAAGATATATAGAGGTCCATAGAATACCCCGTGGACTACGTATATTAACAGCTCCTAGCTATGAAAATCCTAATCCTGACCTAATGAAGGAATGGGCCGATATAAATTTGGAAGCATCAAGACAGCAGGTCCTTGTCCTGATCAAATATGCAGATATTGACAGAGCACGTATATTGGATGAGATATCGAGCATATATGAGGAATTAGAAGCAATGGGTCCGGAGGATGAAAAAGAAAAATTACTGAAGGAAATGAAAATCAGGTTAAAAAAAGAGGAAGATAAAATCATTGACCGCAAAACATATAAATTCCAAAGAGATCGTAAAGACTACGAATTAGGGCAAATTTTTACATTTTCAAAACGCTATGATTCCATGCGTACTGCGTTATCAGGCAAAACACAGGCAGCAAAACGAGATAAAGCACCTCAATCCAAAATGCGCAAAGATCAAACTGACTCTACAATGTCGGACTTTAGTTCTGAAGGAGGAAGTGGGTCAGAGTCAGAACAAAGGGAGGTGGCAGGGGATATACAAAAGAAGAAACCTTCCCCAGGAGAAGAAATCGTTTTTTTATGCCAGGACAGACTACAATCATTAAGACCTGGGACGCGAAAAAACTACAACGAAGGAGGAAGAACTACAACGCAAGGAAGAGGCAGAGGGCAAGGCAGCGGAGGAAACACAAATCAATAATCGTGGAAAGGTCGGGGGAAATGGACCAAAAAGCAATAACCACCCAAAGCCAAACAATAATCAATCTCACCAAAATGGCATTAACGCAAAAAGAGGGAAAAATTCTGCAACTTGGACTTTCCTTTGCTCCTGGAACAAACCTTAATTATGCTAAAGCACAAACTGATATTTATAAAGCGGTAAGAAAACTCAAACTGAAAAAATATCATAAACAAAAGAAAACTGCTAATGATACCAATCAGGAGGAGGAACACGGTACACTCTCCCAGGAGTTAGCTGAGTTGTGGGAAACAGAGGGTGAAGAACCGCGGCCAACCATGGCAAATACTTCGGGAGCAAAAAGTAAAACACAAGGTGTAACAGGACTAACAACTCTAAAACCACGCTCGACATTTTGCCCCATTTTGCCCCGTGATGGGATTGACATTTTTCACGAAAATGTAACAAACGATCTTAAAGAATTACAAAAGCGCATAAGCAAAGGACACTACAAAAGCAACGAACAAACAAGGGAATATGAAAACCTGGTAACAAAATTGAGTAAAGACAAAAACATTGTAGTACGACCTAGCGACAAGGGAGGCAATGTGGTCTTGCTTACAAAAGAAATGTATGAAAAAGAGGCATATATGCAACTGAACAATCGTGAACACTACGAAACGGTCAATATGATAACAGTAAAAGGATGGCAAACAGAGTATCATACCTGGTTAAATCAATGGAAAAGAAAAAAACTAATATCTAAATCAGAATTCCAGTACTTAAAGGTTGACCATCCGATAATGCCCTGCATATATTTTATCCCAAAAGTACACAAAGACCAGAAAAATCCCCCAGGCAGACCCATTATCAATGCAATAGGGGGGCTTTTGGAGAACACGTCGGTTTACATTGATCAATTTCTACAGACTTTTGTGAAGAGCTTGGATTCATATGTCCGTGATTCTAGTGACTTCCTATGCAAAATGCGCAACATTGAATGGCAACCGGGAGACTGGTTGCTAGCACTAGATGTAAGTGCCCTATATACAAGTATAATACACTTGGATTGTATAAATGCGGTAAAACATTACTTATCAAGGAGATCTGATGAATTTAATGAACACAATGAAATGTTGATAAAAATGCTAACCTATTGTTTGGAACACAATGTTTTCATATTCAATAACCTGATATACCGTCAATGTCAGGGAGTGGCAATGGGGGCCAGCTTTTCACCAAGCGTAGCATGTTTACACATGGGGGCTTGGGAGGAACTGGTCCTCAAAACCAACTTTGAGAAAGAAATGAAGGAAAATGTTGTAGCATGGTATCGTTTCATTGACGATTTGTTTGTGGTGTGGAGAGGTACACAAGGGGAGGCGGAAAAATTCATTGAGAGCTTGAACATGAATAATCTCAACATCAATTTCACGTTCACAATGAGCCAGACAAGGGTTCCCTTCTTGGATATAGAAATATATACCCATGAGAACAAGTTAGCGAGCAGATTATTTCGCAAAACAACTGCAGGAAACACAATCCTACATGCCAGTAGCACTCACCCAGCCCATCTGATACGGAGTATTCCGTATGGTGAGATGCTAAGAATCCGTAGGTTATGTAGTGAACCTGATGAACTGAAGAAAGCTCAGGATTCCTGCGCTCAGCGATTTTTGGAGCGTGGGTATCGGGAAGTGACCATCAAACAAGCGATCCAAAAATCCATGGCCAAAGACCGTATGGAGTTATTGGGTATCAAAGAAGTCTCGGCTGAGACATCAGATATTCAACCGAACAAACACACCACAGACACCAAACAAGCGGAACCATTCCGAATTATAATGGGCTACTGTAATCAGCACAAGGAAGTGCGTAAAATAATAAACAAAAACTGGCCAATAGTCAGCAATGATCCCATTATAGGCCAGAGTCTCCCTAGGAAAGCGTCCCTAACCTTTAGTAAGGCACCTAATATGAGGGACAGAGTGGTCGTAACATGTCCAGAAATCCTTGACAGCACTTCATGGTACCAAAACAATCAGGGCTTCTTTAAGTGTAAGACTTTGAATGCCTGTGTCCATGCTGTCAATAAAAAGGTGTATAAGGACGGATTTAGTGAACGAGAACATCGTATCACTAAGGTCTTAACATGTAAGACGGATTACGCCATATACGTCCTAGAATGCCCATGTAAGCGGCAATATGTGGGGAGCACGAAGCTCCCCGTGCACAGAAGGATTCTGCAACATTTAAGGGCCATAACTACACAAGACAACACCTACCCTGTAGCGCGGCATTTTAAAACACACCACCAAAGCAATAACAAAGAGTTAAGATACTATGTGGTAGATGCTGTCACAGCTAGTAGGAGGGGAGGCAATAGGGAAAACAAATTACGCAAAATGGAGACCAACTATATATTAAAATTCAATAGCAAACAACCCGTAGGGCTCAATGTATCTGAGGATTTGTACACATGTTTACATAAATAAAACCAACGAGAAAGGAATTAAATAAATGAAATATACAGTTTGAAAATTTTCAAAAAAGACAATAACATGTAAATAGAGTGTATATAGATGAATTGTAAGGAGAGGCTTTTTCTATATGGTTTTTTAAAAAAAGAGATATTTATATATATATTTTTGTACAACACTGTATATATAATGAATTGTGAACTGGTAACGAAGACTGCAGAAAATGTCCTACTGGTTGGTAGATAAAATAGATTCAAGATAAATGTGTGTTATATGTAGTATGGTTAATCCTAGTGCTCCTCTGATAAGCAAGTATATCATTTGATAACCTGAGCAAAAATATATTCTATTGAAATTCATAGCGTAAGGACAAGCGCATGTAAATCCGGATAATTGAATAATGCAAAAATAAGGGAGGATGTGTAGAATCCTGGTATAGCTAAGAAAACTAAAATGATAAGACACAAAATAAGTCAAGTGAAAACAGCTTAGTCCTTGGTAATAGTATAAAAATTATGTTTTTTTTTTATATACACAGTAGCACTTTACACGGGTTGGGGGGAATAATGAGCAGGACAGAAAGCGATACTCGATAGGATTTATTCACAGTTTAAACCAAAGGGATTTAACCTACAATTGTGAGAGAACAAAAGAGATAAAAACGTCTATAACCAGGGATTTAACCTGTTATTATTAAATGAAAGGTAATATGTACAAATTTAGTCAATGTACAAATATTTATGACGTTATTTTGTATTGTTTAGATTCAGGGATTTAACCCGGTATTTTAAACGAATAGCAATACTTATTGAAACAGTGAGTAATATTTATAAATGTTTCTCATATTGTTTACTGTGAATGGTATTGAGTAGCGAACACTCAAAATGTATAGTCTGTCTACTATGTCAATGCCAATGATGGTAATTTTAAATGAACCAATCACGAAACAGCACTGTGCACTTTAAAAACTCTTTGAAAATGTGGTTACGCTGTCATGTGATCAAGGCTTTGTGCGAAAACGTTATGGCGACAGCTGAATAAAATCTGAAACCAGCATCTTACGTTTGGTCCGTGTCTGTTTCCAGCGCGATCGAGAGCAAAGGCGATTGCGGTAGGAGAACGGAGGTTGGAGTATATATATATATATATATAAAATAAAACTAATTTAAAGTACAACAACACTTGAAAGCCTGAGTTTATTTAATGCATCTTTAATCTACATATACTAGCTTCCTTTATGCATTTATATACCTTCCATGTACTTATGCATCTATACCTATATTACTTTTGGATCTATATATTTATTACTTAACTTATTTTTTACTGTTCTTCTAAATCAGCATATACAATGCATTACCAACTCTCTAACTCATCTCATACCTCTTTCTACTACTCTTTCCAATACACTGGCCTATTTATCACCCTATACCTCTATCAATATATTCATTATCCCCACTCTCTCATTCATCCCAAACCCTATACCACTACTATGAAGAGAACAAAACTCTGCAAAGGCCTTTGTTACTTCTACCCACTAATCACTCGTATGCTTTGAATGTGTGCACTACATGGTTGAGGGATCTACAGGGATGGGATGTCTGATCCAAAATTGATCTTCTTCAATTCCTGTATCAACTAATAAACTGAGTGAAAGTTTCTGATGAGACCGATGTAGGGAAGATGTCCCCTAGCCTATTCCAGGGCACAAGCAAACTGATAAATAACTAGGTCCACTTCTACATTGATGAATCAGTCAATCCTATTGCTTACCAGTTATAGAGCATCCCGTTCAACATTGAATGGTATGTTGAAGAGGAGATTGGCATTCTCCTAAAACAAGTTATCGTTTACTGGTGAAAGAATCTACGCAATTGGTTTCGCCTATTGTTTTCTATGTCTAAATGCGAAACAGGTGGAAAGATCTGCATCTGTGCTGATATGCCTCCACCCAACCTTGCCCTTTAAAATGAGAGGAACTTGGCTTCCTGCATTCAGGATATGATTCACCAATTACATGGGCCACCATTTCCTTCCAGTCTTTACTAGAATAAAGGAAGCTACCAATCGCAAATAGAAGAATACCCATGGTATATTTACCATGTTTGCCACACGTCTGGGTCTTTTTAGACACAAATGTCTTAGTCTGAACATTGTTCTTGTCACTGAGGTTTCCCAAATAGAGATTAAAAGGGTATATAAAGGCATTCCTAACTGCTTAAACTACTGAGTTGATATTTTGAAATTTGGTAAATTGTTAGATGAACATAACAACACATTAATAAAGGTTTGAAAGGATCTCATGAAGCCAACCAGAAAAAAACTAAGAAAAATGCAACTTTGAGCAGTACTCTCTGAGTTTTATGGCAAAATATTCTCACATGATGTGGTGTGCCCTGTCCCTAACAAGGCTGTGTCATTCACCTCAGTTTCTGCCTCAGACAGGGTATCCAATTCAGATTCTTCTTGAGAATAGCCAGTTATTGCAGCAGGTACATTTCTGAATCTATATGCACATTCCTCAGAAGGGACAAATCTATGATCAACAGACTGTTAATCTGCGAGTGAACCGCACAAGCAAAAGAGGAACATTTAACCACAGTTTGGGTCTGCAAAGACTTCAATCTTTTTTCTATGGCAAATTGTTCAAAGCCATCATGGATCACTTCACTTACTTTATCCAGAAATCTCAAAGCTAAGATAACCCCTCAAATCAAGCAATGGGGCTTTGATTTTAAGATTATTCGTTTCAATTAATTCACTTGCCTAGAAAAAATCAAAATCACACTGATTCGTCTCTCGTGTCCAGTTCACACTTCCAACATACAATGGTCAGTGGGGGGAGAAAATCTGAGGCACATAATGAAGAAAGGTCCATGAAAAATATTCACAGAAACTTTAGAGATATTTTTTTTAACGAACACATAGTAGTGACTATATAACCATCAATAAAAGCTTATGATAATTAGAAATAACTCTTATAAAAATATTCATGTGAGGGCAAGATGGCCGCCGTGGGATGCAGTGAGTAAGCTGCACTCTCCTCTTTCCCACTGCCAGGCTTTCTCAATGGCGAAATAGAGTAATCAAGGTGCCTGGCTTGAGATCATTGTATGCCTTTTCTGAGTAGTACTGCGTTATTCCTCTCCTGGGAACAACAAGGAAATACTATAGCACGATTCGCCCTGCATTTTAAGAGGAGAATATCAGAGGCTGTCAGGCTTGTTTTAAAATCTTGGCTCAGGATGCCTCCTCGCCCGCAGCGTGGACTCGAGTCCAAGGACGGCAAAGGAGGGAAGCCCACTGATGCGGATATTACTAGAGGTCAAACGACGACAGCTAAAGAAAAGGAGAAAACCAATAAAGTAGATTTAAAAACTACTGGCCCTGGCCCTGGTCCCGCCATATCTACTACACAGAAGAATGCCTCAACTCTGAAGAAAACGGCAGCAAAAAGAAATGGAAATGGAGCAGATAATACAGCACCCGTTACTAAGCCGAAAGCCAAGGAAAACGCGCTACGGCAGCCTACAGTAACGGAAAGCTTTGCCAACTCCCCAGCTAGTAGCGGCCCCCCCGCAGCCAAACCTGATGTCTCCGCGGATTTTAGCGCAGGAGCGGGAGCAGTCTCAGAAGGAGCTAACGGCGTTGGATTCACTGGAGCTGGCGTCCTCGGTGCAGGGCTCGGAGTCGGCGCCGGGGTTGCTAGGCAACCAGCAAGAACAGCAGCAGCAGGGAAGCCGCCCGCTGCAGTGCCTGCAGTCATCCCGGGAGTGAGCAGCGATACGGGCTTGGTGGCTGCCGGGGGTGAGTCAGGTGGCTGTGCTGGGTCTGTGTCGAGGCGGGGGACAGTGGCGATTGAATCAGGGCACATGGAAAAAACAACCATAAAGAAAGGAGCGGGTAAAGAGCTAACAGTCATGATTGACAATCGGGCTTTGAACACACAGCTCCCAGATGAGCTATCGGCTGAAAATCGAAGGCCCTCTGTGTTGTCGCCAGCAGCAGAGCTGGAGACTGAGCTATTTGGTCAAAATTTAAATGTTGGAATGGAGGCTGCTGCAACTGATGGAGCCTATGGAGGTACTTTGCTGACTAACCCTTTAACATGGGCAGAAACTATGGACCTAGGCATGGAGTGTGGGGGGGTTAGATCAGGAGGTGAATCCTCTACCTCTGCCGAGATAGGCATCGCTACTGGTTCAGCTTCTGTGGAAAGATTTTATTCTGTCGATGAAGATACGCAATCACAGTCACAGTCTCAGCCATCAGAGGGCTTTAGTTCTGATGAATCCACGGGGATTGACTCAGTCAACAGCTCCCCCGCTAGGAAAACTTCACAGAAAAAGCGCCTCTCTAAAAAGAAACCCTCCACTGCAAGTAGTACTACTGATCCTACTAAAAGACTAGCTTGGGATTATTCTACCACTACCTTTTCGTTTGTGGAGCAAGACAGTCCAGCAACACTGATTGGGGAACATGGTCCTACTCAATCCTCGCAGCCCCCCGTTACGCTTGATCTTCTCTTCAACACCCTGAAATTAATGCAATCTGAGGCTAGAGGGGAGAGTAGGAGGGCAAGACAGGAATCAAGGAAGATACAGAATAAGCTCAGAACTATAAGTAAAAGGCAAGATGAGATGGTTGAGAGAGTTGAACATGTCGAGGAAAGGACTAGTAAAGTGGAAGACGATCTGAGAGACTTGAAAACATATAAGGAAGAGCATCAAAAGGTGGCTGAGGACGTCAACTGGAAGCTGGAAGATTTTTAGAACAGGCAGCGTCGTAATAATATCAGACTGCTAGGCGTGGAGGAGGGTCTTGAGGGGGAAGACGCCAGATCGTTTGTGGTGAATTTGCTAAAGGGGGCTTTTCCGGAGTTATCTAGCTGGCAGTGGGAAACTGAAATTCAAAGGGCCCATCGCTGCCCATTATTTCTTAAAAGGGGTCAGCCTCAGGCTGGTGCACAGGGCGGGCGCCCAAGGGCTCTGCTAATATTTGTTGGGAATTTTCTCCTTAGGCAGCTGATTTTGGACAAAGCGAAGCCAGAGTCAAGGCGTACCTATAATAATGTCTCGTTCTTTGCAAGACCAGATTTTTGCCATGCCTCAGTTGAACGTAGATGGAGGTTGAGGCAATTGATACCACTTATTCAGGCTCTGGGCTCTGAAGCTTATTTGCTATACCCGGCAAAATTGAAAATTGTGACCAAGGGCCAATTTAATTTTTTCTTTTCAGAGATTAAGGCAAAGGCATACATGACGGAAGTTTTGGGATACAAGGAGAACAAATAATGGATTTAAATTTCTTATATGCCTGATTTGTTGGCTTGGTTTGGCGGTGGGGAGGAGTAGCGGCTGCTGCTTCCCTGGCGTCCACATATAGGTCATTCGTGACCTATTTGCCTGTAGGGGGGGAGGGGGGAGGGGCAGTGCTGGGGGGTTCAGGGAGGCGGGAGGGAGCAGGGGGAACAGGGGGGGGGGCAAAATGGCACACACCATACACAGTGAAATGTACTTTGAAGCAGTTGCGGATTTTATATAAATGGAGGAAAAAGGAAGTGATGGGCTTGGTTAAGAGTTGGAATTGGAAGTTGGTGCTAATCTTTGATGTTTTCTGATGACTTGTCGTATCTTGTCGTTTAATGTCTGTGGCCTCAATGATCTCCAAAAAAGCCTGCGAGTTTCTGCTTTTTGTAAATCAATGTCTCCTGATCTAATTTGTCTACAGGAAACTCATGTGGAGGGTGGAAAAGGTTTTTTGCTAGAACAGGCTGGCTTTAAAGTCTTAGCTTACACTAAACAAGCCTCCAAAACTCGTGGGGTAGCGATTCTGAGGAGAGGAGCAGATTGTACAGTATTTAGGAGTAAAGAAGATATCTGGGGTAGGTGGGTGATCACAGAAATAGGTTCAGAGGTGCTAGGTTCACACTGGTTTCAATCTACGGCTCGACGTGCGATGATCCAGATATCTTCCAATTTCTGGATCATGAACTCTCAACTTGGTCGGAGCCAATCGTTTGTTGCGGAGACTTTAATATTAGCCGACCGGCAAATATTGAGCTACAACTGAGCCATTCATATATGGGGAGGAAGAAAAGGGTGCATAGGGCGATAGTAGATATGGCATTGCATAATGCTCTTTCAGATGTATGGGCCAACTTGCACCCGCAGATAGATGGGGATACGTTTTTGTCTGCACCTCACAATATAACAGTAAGGCTGGATTATTTTTTAGTTTCTAACGTTTTGATTTCTAACACGCAGACTAAGAAGCTACCCCGATTGGTGTCTGACCACAATCCACTATTATTGTCACTTAGTTTAAATGGGCTACGTAGGAAACCATATAGATGGACATTTGAGCGAGCTTTGCTACAAGATGAAGATTATTGCAAACACATGGAAAAATTGATTAGTGAGTTTTGGATTAATAATATGGGGAGCACTAGTAGTGGTTTTATTTGGGATGCTTTTAAAGCAGGTGTCAGGGGGGAGACAATTAGTTTTTCAACATATAGACGGAAAAAAGAAAGAGGAATGATTGATCAGCAAGTTAACTCCCTTTTGGACGCTGAGGCTGAACTAAGTAGGTTAATTATGAGGGGGCTCCCTTTGGATCAACAATTGCTGGAGATTATGGTTCTAAAGGCGGAGATAGCGGAAAAAATCACTAATAAGACAGCAGTTAGTTATTTAACAAAGAAGGAGCAGGCTTGTGAGTTTAGTGAGCGGGTCGGTCATATTCTTGCTGTTAGGTCCAGACAAAAAGTCAATGCAGGGGACATTAAAAATATAGTTGATGATTCAGGCAACTTGATCTCTGACTCTGCTGGTATAAGGAATGAATTTTGGAAGTTTTATACTGGACTATACGACAGGGAGACTGAGGTAGATATTGAGAAAATTAGGGAATATTTAGGAAACACTCAACTTGGTAAACTAGATTCTGAGGAAAATACTATACTCAAGACCACTATAACGCTTGAAGAAATGTCAATAGCTTTATCAGATCTCCCATCCTCTAAGGCTGCAGGACCAGATCTGATACCAATTGAATTTTACAAAACTTTTATATCAGTTCTTAGAGTGGAGCTACTGGACACACTAGTTCAAGCCCAGAGGGATATCTCAATTCCAAAATCACGGGGCGAGACTGAAATTATAGTTATCTTGAAAAAAGGTAAACCCGCCATAAATCCTGGGTCATATAGACCTATTGCCCTAATGAATGCTGACGTAAAGCTCTACTCGAAAATTCTGGCTACAAGGCTGTCAGCTGTCATAGAAAAATTAGTTACCCCAGTTCAACGCGGTTTCATCCCGGGGAAAGGGACTACAGAACATGTCAGAACTGTGATTACCTGTTTTGATGCCATGGAGGTTTCTGGCGGCCCTGTCGCGGCTTTATTTCTAGATGCCGAGAAGGCTTTCGACAGGGTCGCTTGGGAATACCTGTGGGTGATAATGAGATCTCTGGGGTTCGGCGATAATTTTATAAAAGCAATTCAGGTTCTTTATAGGGATCCTACAGCTAGAATTAAAATCAATCGGGAATTAACAAAGGCAGTGCAGATTAAAAGAGGAACAAGGCAAGGTTGTCCTAGCTCTCCTCTCTTGTTCGCATTATATATGGATCCGTATTTACGTAATCTGGATCTGAATCCCGGTATCCCCCCCATGTGCGTAAATGAGATAGTACTTAAAGCATTGGCATACGCAGACGATGTCGCGATAATTACTCCTGATCCTGAAATGGCAATAGGTGAAATAGAACAAGAAGCCCTAAATGTTGGCATTATTTCTGGCTATAAGCTTAATAGAGCTAAAACACAGATTATTAAAAATATAGCAGCTCAATGTAACGATCCACGAGTGGTCCCTGCAGCAGTCTACCTTGGGGTTGAAATCTCCTCTAACTTAGGGATAGTAGTCGAGCGTAACATCTCGCCCTTATTAAAGAAAGTAAGTGCGGACCTGCTGAGGTTAAATAATCTTAGGCTTACGTTAGTGGGCCGCACTAATATTATTAAAAGGCTTATACTTCCTAAATTTCTTTACCTTTTTCATACAATTCCTCTTTTGTTTGAGTCTAGTTGGTTTAATAAGCTAGAGGCAATTCTTAATAAATTTATTTGGTCATACGGGAAGACAAGACGGGCATACAAGTTTATGACGTTGCCAAGGGATAGAGGAGGTTGGGGGGTTCCTGATTTTAGGTTTTACTATTGGGCTTCTGTATTACAATATATTCAAGGTTTAATCGGAGCAAATGAAGGGGACTTGAAAGTTAAAGCTATCTCAACTAGGATTTATTCAATTGTTTTGGGCAAAGATTCAGCAAATGCTTTCTTAAACTGTACAGATTCATCATACTACAAACGTACACGTTTTAAGACAGTTGCTGCTGCTTATAATGTATGGTCTGCTGTTGCAAAAAATTGTGGTCTAGGGAGATTCAACAGGTATACTAGAATGTATAGGAATAAGTCCCTACCCCCTTTAATTTTTTCTGATACTATTATGGCAGACTGGAACAGTAAAGGTATTAAAAATATAGGGGATATGCTAAACTTAGACGGCAATATACTGCAATTCTCAGACCTGATGGCTAAATTCAATATAGCAAGATATAGCTTTTTCAAGTACCTGCAGACTAGGAGTTTTCTTTCTAAGAAAAAAGGAGGGGCAGGTGGATTTAATACAAATAACATTATGGAAGCAATTGCGCAAAGTGGGGTGTGCTCCATTCGGTATTTCTATGCCCAGTTGGCTGAGTCGAAGAAGGATGATACTGACAGATTTGGCAATAAATGGGCTGGAAAATTAGGGACTTCGAGTGAGTCTTTTCTGAAGTCCTTGGAGCTAGGTTGTTCAGCATTCTACTCTGCCCCTTTACAATCGCAACACTTTAAAACGCTGTACCAACTTTATCATACTCCAGACCGCATAGCACAGTGGGGTGCAACTACAGGGATTAACTGTTGGCGATGTAATGCTATTGCCGCAGATAGTATACATATTTTTGCGCTCTGTCCTAAATTAAGGCCCTTATTAAAGGGCATTGAGGATTTTATGGCCCATACACTTGCCGTAAATGTGTCTCTAACGCCGACAGTAATTATGTTAGGCGTCAGGGACAGTGAAGGGGACCATAGTGAATTTATATTCGTAGCGTTGGCGGTTCTCAGGTTGTTGATTGCTAGAGTTTGGTTGGACCCCGTACCCCCAGGAATACAGCAGTGGATTGCTCTACTACTAGGGACATTTAATCTCGAAAAGGGTATATTTGGGAAAAAAGGTAAAAGGGTTAAAAGATGGGGAAGGAAAATTTGGGAACCGGTACATCGTTGGAAGGAAAGGTCAAATGCAAATGTAGTCTGATGAATTATTGTTTTGTTTAATGGTCTTTTTTTCCACCTCTATTTTTCCCTTTGTGTTGAAGATTATGTTTAGTACTATATTGTTTTTCTTGTTAGTAACTTTGATTTATTATATGTTCTAATTTTATTTGTATTCTGTGCTATGTGTGTGCCAGAAAAAACCCTTCTGTTTTACAATAAAAATATTTAAAAAAAAAAAAAATAGAAATAACTCTTATAAATCTAATACATATATGTGAACCTAATAGTAACAACTGGGCATAGTCAAATATGAGAATTTGGCCACCATTGTGGAAAACTGCACATATGGCTGTCGATCATGCTGACTACGCATCTTTCCTGTTGACTTCTTATTTTTCTTGACAGTATTGAACGAAAGGTAGGGACTATCCAATCCATCATCCAACCCTTCTGCAACTACACGTCCCGGCACCTTAACAACCTTGCCCGCGTTTCCATGCAATACCATGAGATAATTCTAAAACCTGGCTTCCCACTCTGACCACCCATAGGGGTTTGACGAGTTACCTTACGTCCCAGTCCAACTAATTGCGACTTTATCCCAATCACTTACATTGAGTCCCATCCATTCAAACTTTCTGTCCAAGTCTTTCCACATTTCATTCTTATCTTTCTTCATAAAGCTACATGGATGTATGTCATTACATCGCATACATCGCATTCGCTTCTCCCGTGGCCAGCCAAACTCGCGGAGGCGCATGTCAACACCGCCCTCACTGGTCATCTGTCGCGTGCCAACATTCTGGACGACACCCAGAATGGTTTTCGGGCTGGCCACAGTACGGAGACAGCACTGTTATCTATGGTCGAGCACCTTCGGGTAGTTCTGGATGCAGGTCAAACGGCGGCGCTTGTTTTGTTAGACCTAAGCGCCGCCTTTGACACGGTCTCCCATGACATTCTCCTGCAACGTCTTGAGGAGATAGGGGTGATCGGCACTGCACACCAGTGGTTCCGTTCGTTTCTCAGGGATCGTTCCTTCTGTGTGGCGTCCCCGCCCTACCAGTCCAAATGTCATCCTCTGTCTCTTGGGGTCCCACAGGGTTCCTCACTGAGCCCCACGTTGTTTAACATCTACGTGAGGCCGCTGGCTGAGGTTGTGAAGCTCTGTGGTATGACCATGGTGTCGTACGCAGATGACACCCAGCTAGCGGTCACGATCAGCGGGGACTCTGGGGTGGATGCCCCAAGATTCAGAGAAGGACTCAGGGCGGTGGCTGGTTGGATGACGTCCAACTGTCTCCAACTAAACGCCAAAAAAACGGAGGTGATGATCTTCGGGAAGCGGACGGACCTATGGGGAGATACTTGGTGGCCCTCTGAGCTGGGGCCGACCCCCACTCCGGTTGCGGAGATCAAAAACCTTGGTGTTTGGCTGGACCCTTCCCTCAACTTCGTTGGCCACACCAAAAGGATGGCGGCTTGCTGCTTCGGCATCCTGCGCAATCTGCGCCCTGCCCTTAAATACTTCGATGCCGCAACTCGTCAATTGGTGGTGCAAGCAACGGTTTTGGCGCGGTTGGACTATGCCAGCTCCCTTTTTATAGGATTAAACCAGGCTGAGTTAACCCGACTTCAAAGAGTGCAGAACGCTGCGGCCAGAGCGATCGTAGGTCTTCCTAGGTTTTGCTCGGCCGGTCCATCTTTGCGAGCCTTGCATTGGTTACCCGTTAAGCAGCGGATCCACTTTAAAGTTTTATGCCTTTCCTTCAAAATTCTGAAAGGCCTATCACCTCCCTTACTGCACCAACTCTTGCGCCCTTACATCCTGGGCCGCACTCTGCGCTCGCTAGACCAAGAATTAGCGGTAGCCCCTCGGTCCAAACTCAGTCGGTGGGGGGTCGCTCTTTTAAGGTGCGGGCAGCCGCACTCTGGAACGCTCTCCCTTTGAAACTCCGGACCTTTGGTGACCTGCTCTCCTTCCGCAAGGCCGCTAAAACTCATTTATTTTCTGAGCTTTGTTAAATCCTTCACTCCCCATTTTCTTAATAATTATTTCTGTTCCCCAGTTGTGTTGTGTTCGCCACCTTGTCGGTGCGCCGGGACGCTCCTTCGCTGGAGCAGCCGTGCGCAATACAAATAGCACTAACATAACATAACATAACATAACATAACTAATACCACGCATGTCATTACAACACGGGTATTAGTACGCAATGTCAATGACATCGCATACTTTTACCGCGAGTATGCTTTTACCACGCATGCCATTACAACGCAAAGGCATGCGTGGTAAAGCTATACTTGTGGTAAAAGTATGCAAGGTAAGTAACATCCCTATCTCTACACCTACACAACAGACTACTCCCACCCCTACACTGCCCCAACCCAAAAACACTGCCACACTACTACACTACCCACACTACTCCCACCCTTAGACTACTCTAAACCACTACTACACTACCCACACTACTCCCACCCTTACACTACCCTAAACCCCAAAACACTACTACGCTACCCACACTACTCCCGCCCTTACACTACCCTAAACCATAAAACACTACTACGCTACACACCACTCCCACCCTTACACTACCCTAAACCCTTTAAACACTACAACGCTACCCACACTACTCCCACCCCTACACTAAACCCTAAAACACTACTAAGCTACCCACACTACTCCCACCCTTACACTACCCTAAACCACTACTACGCTACCCACACTACTCCCACCCCTACACTACCCTAAACCACTACTACACTACAACACTACCCACACTACTCCCACCCTTACACTACCCCAAACCCTAAAACACTACTACGCTACCCACACTACTCCCACCCTTACACTACCCTAAACCCTAAAACACTACTGTGCTACCCACACTATGCCCACCCCTACACTACCCTACACCCTAAAACACTACTACGCTACCCACACTTCTCCCACCTCTACACTACCCTAAACCCTAAAACACTACTACGCTACCCACACTACTCCCACCCCTACACTACCATAAACCCTAACACACTACTACACTACCCACACTACTCCCACCCCTGCACTACCCTAAACCACTACTACGCTACCCACACTACTCCCACCCCTACACTACCCTAAACCACTACTACACTACACTACAACACTACCCACACTACACCCACCCTTACACTACCCCAAACCCTAAAACACTACTACGCTACCCACACTACTCCCACCCCTACACTACCCAAAACCCTAAAACACTACTCCCGCCCCTGCACTACCTTAAACCCTAAAACACTACTAAGCTACCCACACTACTCCCACCCTTACACTACCCTAAACCACTACTACGCTACCCACACTACTCCCCCCCTACACTACCCTAAACCCCTACTACACTACACTACAACACTACCCACACTACACCCACCCTTACACTACCCCAAACCCTAAAACACTACTACGCTACCCACACTACTCCCACCCCTACACTACCCAAAACCCTAAAACACTACTCCCACCCCTGCACTACCCTAAACCCTAAAACACTACTACCCTACCCACACTACTCCCACCTCTACACTACCCTAAACCCTAAAACACTACTACACTACCCTCACTACTTCCACCCCTACACTACCCTAAAACACTACCCACACTACTCCCACCCTTACACTACCCTAAACCCTAAAACACTACTACACTACAACACTACCCACACTACTCCCACCCTTACACTACCCTAAAACCTAAAACACTACTACACTACAACACTACCCACACTACTCCCACCCTTACACTACCCTAAACCCTAAAAGACTACTATGCTACCCACACTACTCCCATCCCTACACTACCCTAAACCCTAAAACACTACTACGCTACCCACACTACTCCCATCCCTACACTACCCTAAAACACTACTACGCTACCCACACTACTCCAACCCTTACACAACCCTAAACGACTATTACGCTACCCACACTACTCCCACCTCTACACTACCCTAAAACACTACCCACACTACTCCCACCCTTACACTACCCTAAACCCTAAAACACTACTACACTACAACACTACCCACACTACTCCCACCCTTACACTACCCTAAACCCTAAAACACTACTACGCTACCCCCACTACTCCCATCCCTACACTACCCTAAAACACTACTACGCTACCCACACTACTCCCACCCCTACACTAAACCCTAAAACACTACTACACTACCCACACTACTCCCACCCCTACACTACCCTAAACCCTAAACCACTACTACGCTACCCACACTACTCCCACCCCTACACTACCCTAAACACTAAAACACTACTACGCTACCCACACTACTCCCACCCCTACACTACCCTAAACCCTAAAACACTACTACACTACCCACACTACTCCCACCCCTACACTACCCTAAACCCTAATATGCTACAATAAACAAACACTACAACACTACACTACCCTAAAACCTAAATCACTACACTACATAACCACTACACTACAGTCCCCAATACACTACACTAAAGAAACACGACAACACCACAACACACACTAAAGTTTTTAAAAAACACACACACAACACAAACATTACCACACTACTTTTAAACTACCCTAAACCCTACAAAAGTAACCCCCACCCCATGCACAAACTCCCTTACCTCTGTCCTATCCAGCGTCGCCGTCGGATCCTGCTTCCTCCTTCCTGCTTGCTTCACGTCGTTGTGAGGAAACAGCCTAAGTTTCCTCACAACGACGTGAATAGCCGCCGCCATTACACATTACATCGCATGCGTTGTAAAAGCGTATGCGATGTAATGGTATGCGTGGTTTTACCGCGCGTTGTAACATCGAATGCGTTGTAATGCATGCGATGTAAAAGCAACGCGTGGTAAAACCTGCGTTGTAATGGCTGTTCCCCAGCTACATACGGGGGCGTGGCCAAAATGGCGGCGGAGTAGGACGTGCTTTTCAGTCCCTCCGGCGCCGCATGTTCTATAGCCTTGTATATCGCCCTGAAAGGTGCCCATCCAAGTAAGGAATAGTAGTGCCCTAAATCCTGGGGCTGGTCAACGGCGATCAGCGGCCCTATTTCCTGAGTCGGAGCCGATAAGCGGAGGAACAACACGATGCGGCCCAGACGAACGGCGAGCCAGGAGGGCCTTGTGGCTTGTGGAGTGAGGCGGCATGTAAACCGTGGAGCAGACCGCGGTGTGGCCGGAGAGGAGGCGACAGTGGCGCTGGAGGCATCATTGGGGCGTCCTTAGCCCGGAGCAAAGGGAGCGGCAGCCATGTGCAGTGTGGTGGAGGAGTCCCGCTGGGACTCGACAACGGAGGTGGCAGCGGTGACCAGGACTGCAGAGAGGCGGGTGCGGACTCCGGAGTTGCCTGGCGCCCGCCGGAGGTACTGATCTCCTCTTCCTGGCCCTTGCACGGCCTTCAGAGGTGAGGAGTGGGAGAGGGAGTCCCTGGGGCGCCTGCGATTTGGTCCGCAGACCGGCGGATGGCACCGGGCTCCGGGGGTCGGCTGCCGACGGGCGGAGCGACATACCTGGCCTGATGATGGGTGGCGCGGCCAAGACTGTTGCCTGATACCTCACCTGTGGAACCGGGGTTTACAGGGGGCCCGCTGCCTGGTTTGCAGGGAGGACGCCTTGAGTTACGGCGAGGCCCCTTCCCTGCCCCTTGCATTGCCTATGACGGCGATAGGTGGAGGGACGGTGGGCCCCGAGCGCCCTTGCCTCTTCCCGCCTAAGTAAAGAGTCCTTTCCCGACTGCAATGTGAGGGTGACTGTGTTGGACTTTGTCTACTGAGGCCCAGTGCCTCGCCTGCAGATAGCGTTTTGAGACCGCCCACGCTGCCTTAAGTGAATGACTGCGAAAGACGGGGCCCAGAAAGTGATTCTACAACCTGCCTCGCCAATTGCTGACAAGTCCCCGCGGTGAGATGACAATGATGCGCCAGCAACTAAGGCTTTCATGCTTGAGCTGTTTCCTGCTATTAAGGAAGACATTACGGAGCTGTGTTCACAGCTAGCGTCTGATTTGAGAGAGTTGCGACGCGATGTGGACGGCATGGGAGAGCGTGTTGCTACACTCGAGGAGCATGATCTGGGGACAGCGGAGGACATACATCGGCTCCAGCAAGACGTGAAACGCCTGACGAAGCAGAACTTGGACCTACAAGCCCATGCCGAGGACTTGGAGAATAGGTCTCGGCGAAACAACGTGCGAATTTGGGTGGTACCATGGAAAGGCGAGGGAGCGGATCTGAGGGAGTATGTGGACGCTCTTTTTCAGCACATTTTGAATGAGGAGGACCTGCAGGAGCTTCAATTGGATCGAGTGCACCATGTGGTGCTCCCGCGGGGGCCCAAGGCACCTCCACCTGACATATTAGTATGTGTGCACGATTTTCAACTTAAAGAAAGGATCTTGAGAAAGGCACGCGACCTTACCCCCCTGAAGTTTCGTGACTACCGCCCGCTGTTGTTTCAGGACCTTGCGTCCTCTACCCTGGTCAAAAGGAGGGACTTTAAGCCTGTCACCAATTATCTGAGGGGGCAGGGTGTTCCCTATTCTTGGGGACACCCATTCAGGCTTATCTTCAAATGGAAGGCCAAGCTGATCCAGGTCCGGTCGCTGGAAGCGGCCCTTGACATCTTAGGCTTGGAACGCCCCACTACATCGCCTGAAGCAGATGACTCTTCCAACCGACGACGGCGGCGCTCCGCGGAGTGGCAGAGGGTCGGCATGCCGGCTCCTGCTGCAAAACCAGACCTGTCAGTAAGCTTGATGGAAAGGGGAGCTGCAGTAGCATCTGTGGCTTTGGTGATGGACGCTTCAGGGGGCTCATGAGGCACGGTTCCTTAGCTAGGCCCTATCAGGGCCTGTAGCTGGCGTCGGAGGAGACTGTGTACAGAAAGTGGATAAGTAGCATTTCTATGTCCATGTCTAGGGAGGAGTCCTGTATCAGGAATTGGGTAAAGGGGTGGTGAGCGCCATGTTCCCCTGCTCTTGGGGCCTGTTTAACGGACTGTTGTTTATTCACTTTTTCTGTGTTGTTGGGTCTTGTGATTTTGGGGTATTTCTTGTCTGGGGGAGGGGGGATGGAGGGCGGCGGAGTTGGGGGTGGTTTGGGGGGGCTCCGCATCAGCTAGGGGGGGTCTTGGGAGAGGTCCTGGGAAGCTTGCTTCAATGTTTAGGGGTACTGGGGGGGTTCCCTGAAACTTATCACGGTCCTGCTGTGCTTTGTTGGCATCGGTGCAGCTGTGGTGTTCGCGCTGTTCTTCTTCCTAGTGTAGGATGGTCAGGGATTTGAAAGTGGTGAGCCTTAATGTTCGAGGACTCAATAGCCCGGTGAAGCGAGCTGCAATCCTATCCCTCTTGGAGAATGTAGATGGGGATGTGTGCCTCTTACAAGAAACGCATCTCCTTTCTAAGAATACCCGTGCATGACGGATAAGTGCTTTCCATTGCAGCTTTGGTCTTCAGGCCCAAAAAAGAAACAAGGGGTTGCGCTGTTGTTTAGTGCCCGTATGCATTGTAAAGTGCTCTCCCAGGTGGTGGATATTAGAGGGAGGTTCCTATCTGTGCGGGTTCAATGGGGTGAGTCGCTCTTTACGGTAGGGTCTATTTATGCTCCTAATGTCCAGCAGGAGCCCTTTCTGCGTGCAGCCCTTTCTGCGTGCAGCCCTTGCGCAGGTACTGGCATCTCCGGATGCACTGTCGGGCGTGGAAGTATATCCAGGCAGAAATCCAATCTCCTCAGAAGCGATGACAGTATCACTCTCCTTCAGAAAGATACCACCCTCTCAGCGTCTCAAGGAACACCAAGGAGAGGGTATCTATCTCACCAAAAGAGAGAGACCAATAACCACAGGTCTGTCAAAGGATGAGGGAAGTAGTGCAGGTAGGGCTTCAACTCAACGCAGCTCACTGCAGTGTGGAAAAACACAAACACAGTATAACAATAGTTAGCGTAAGTACAAGAGTTAACAGAGCGCATTAACACATAGTCCCTAGTAGTGTGCTGTCCCACACTCACCTGACCCGATGACCCAAGGTGCATAAAAGGTGTCCAAAGAATCTTGAAATAACTTGATCAAAAAAGAAGGGGGCTTTAAATGGTCTCTCTTTGAAAGCAAAAGCAGGGTTGCCGCTATACTCTTTAAAGGGGCAAGCAAGAGGTGGAAAAACGCTTCTTCGTGTTTCTCAAAGAACGGGGCAAAAGAACCACGCTATCTAGCGCTCACAATCCTTCTGAATATGTCCAGCAAAAAGACGCTTCCTGGGTCTAGAGTGGAAGAGGCATGCACGCCTCTCAACTGGGAAACAAAAATAAACGCGTCCTCGCGTTTCAGAAATAAGCGGGTTGTTCACTGGTGCAGGTCACAGGAAATAAACGCGTTCTACCGTTTGCAGGATTCGGTACACATGAAGCACAAACAACAGTGCTTCCAAACACGGCCCGTAACAGAGTTCCAGAGGCGGCTGGCACGGGTGTTACAACAGGCAGCAATATCAACGTAGCAATGCTGCCGGCGAGGTCAAAGCAGTAGCGTTTGTCAAGTTCAATATAGTTCAATTGAACTAAGGAAAGACAAAATGACTCGTGGAGTCTGTTTGCTTTTGGGAAGCAGGAGAGCGGGGAGTAGGGAGGCTACTTCCTGAGTGACACAGGCAGCTCGAATACTCCGGGAAAGGAATTCCAGGAATGAAGGTGTAACCAAAGTGAATACATGAGTCGTCAGGAACCAAACACGGGTAATAAGGAATTCCGGATAGAGTACAGGGAGAGGCGGGTGAAAGGCTAAAGGAGGGTTCAGCGAGGAAAACCAAGCACCGCCATCTTGGTAGGTGAGGCTTATGAACCTCCCCTCAGATCACATGATGGGTCCCTAGGCAGTATGGGACAGCACACAATCTCTCTCCCTGGCAAGGCATTCTGGGACTTGTAGTGCGGGGAGAGTTTACCTGCTTCTAGTCCTAACATGCGCTGATTCTGGTGGGAGGAGATTTTAATCCTGTGATGGAGGGAGGGATGGATAGGTCGGAGCAGTGGTCAAACCAAACTGGGGCTTGGTCTCAAGAAGGGAAACAGTGGCTTGAGGGTGGGTTGCATGATGAATGGTGCGTCCAGCACCCCCAAGAGCGTGATTACATCTACTATTCAGCTGCACATAAGACGTATGCGCGCCTCGATCACTTTCTAGCCACATCCTCTTTTCTGCCTTATCTATCTGCAGCAGACATCACACCACGCTCCCTTTCCGATCATGCGCTCATCTCTGTGGTGGTTTCGTTCGGCGGTGCCCGGCCGCCTTCAGCTGGTTAGCGCCTTCGATACTCCATGCTGCACTCCGACTCTGTGGTGGTGAAGATTCGTGACACTATCACTCGTTACCCAGCAGACAATGAAGTGGAGGACACTCCACTGGCCTCGATTTGGGAAGCCTTGAAGCTAGTTTAAGGGGAGATTTCATAGCACTTGCTGCAACGTATGCTAGGCTGCGCAGGGAGAAGCGTGCAGAGTTGGAGGGGGATGTGCGTGGATTGGAGGCGATCCACAAGAGAGCAGTAGCTCCAAGGGTGTGGAGAGAATTGGAGACAAAGCGGTGTATGCTCAAATACCTTGCTCTCGATCGGGCGGCACATGTCTTATTGCGCTTGCGACATAAATTCTACCTTTTCGGGGATAAAGGGGGTAGGATGCTGGCACACAGGTTGCACACGCATACGCAGATACACTCTATTCAGGCAGTCAAGGATGCGCAAGCGACGACCCACACCACTGATACTGCCATTGTTCACACCTTTCGACACTTTTATCAATCACTGTATAGGAAAGAGGAGACGGTGCCTGAGGGCATAAGGGAGTATCTTGCATCATCTGGTATCACATCCCTATATCGGGAATTGGCGGAAGCATTGGACTCGGAGATACGAGTAGAGGAGGTTATATCGCCCATCGCGAGGCTGAAGTTAGCTAAGTCACCTGGCTCGGACGGGTTTTCAGCTATATTTTATAAAACAGATTGTACGGAGCTGGCTCCCCTTTTGACTCAACTCTTCAACTCCTTCCTCGACACTGGGGTGGTGACTCCCTCCATGACTGAAGCAGCCATAACGGTTATCCTCAAACCGGGGAAGGATCCTATGGAATGCGGCTCTTACAGGCCGATCTCACTCCTCAACATCGATGCTAAGTTATTTGCGGGGGTGTTGGCCGCGAGGCTTAGCCCTTTGATGTTGATGGACGGGGTGATTGACCCTGACCAAGCAGGGTTCATCCCAACTAGGTAGGGGGGTGATAACACTAAAAGATTGCTTCATCTCCTGGACTTGGTACACCGCGCTAAGACGCAGACCTTCCTGGTCTCTATCAACGCCGAGAAAGCATTCGACCGTGTCGATTGGGGCTATATGTTTGAGGTGCTGAGGGCTTTTGGTATAGGCGATAACTTCTTACGGTGGATTCAATACGTTTATGCTGCTCCCACGGCGGTGGTACGGGTGAATGGGTGTTGTTCTGCCTCCTTTCCCATCACTAGAGGGACGCGGCAGGGGTGCCCTCTCTCCCCGTTGCTTTTCGCGCTCTATATGGAGCCTTTCGCCCAGCGTGTTTGGTCCTATGCCAGTATAGCAGGGATTTGTTTCGGAGGGGATGTCCATAAAATCAGTTCATACTCGGACGATGTCATCTTGGCTTTGACTACCCCCCACCCCTCTTTGCAGTGTCTGTCCACGGAACTCCTTGCCTCCCAAACAGCGGCGGGTTTAAAGTAAATTTTTCTAGATCGCAGATTCTCAACATCTCAGTCCCAGATGTTGATATAGTGGATCTGCAGAGGGACTTCCCCTTCCAATGGGATCAATCGGATATCACGTACCTGGGTATACGATTAGCCCCAACTCTAGCTCAAACCCTAGCCTTAAACTATGCCCTCTTAACGGAACATGTTACCAAGGCCCTCTCCGACTGGTCCCGCCTTAAATTGGCTTGATGTGGGAGATTGGCCGCAATTAAAATGACTGTGCTTCCCCGTATATTCTATCTTTTTCAGATGTTACCCTTGAGCCCGCCGCCGGGCATGCTGCGGAGACTACAGGGTCTGCTCAACAAGTTCTTATGGAACAACAAGAGGCCGGGCTTTGCGTTTACAGTGACCACTACCCCGAAGGCGGCTGGTGGACTGGGCTTTCCGCTACTTGCTGCGTATTTCCAGGCATCCTGTCTTAGGTACATAGTGGAGTGGAATAGGCCTCTGTCCAGTAAGCACTGGAAATTTATGGACCAGACGGTGGCCGGATGTAATATATGGCAGGAATTATGGCTGCCACGCAAGCATCGAGCATGGGGGCTGTATTCCTCCCAAGTGACCGCTCCTACGCTAAAAGATTGGGACCAGTTGGCGCTCCGTAAGGGCTGGACTTCCTTCCCCTCTCCGATGACCCCCATTGTAGGCAATCCCGACTTTCCGCCGGGCTGCGCATCGCCGGTCTTCCATCGCTGGCGAGAGGAAGGCTGCAAATGGGTTGGCTCGCTCTTCGACCTGGATGGTCTGGTCCCGTTTGCCACATTGCGCACATAATACTTTCAGCTGCCCGAAGGGGACGCGTTCCACCCCGCGCAAGTAGCACACTGGGTACCCCAACCGGTCAATATGGCCCTCATGTCACGGCCGCTAACGACCTTTGAACGTTGGCTGGTATGCAAAAAAGATGACCGGAGCCTTTTTTCGGAGCTCTACGCGATGATTCTGCGTTGTTCATGGAAGCAACGTACGAAAGCGCAAGTCCGATGGGAAACGGAGTTGGGGCGTCCTCTGACGGCCAAAGAATGGGAGCATGTGTTCTATAGGGCGCACCACACGACTTCTAATACTGCTGGGACTGAATCAGCCTACAAAACAGCGACATATTGGTATTATACCCCCGCACGCATCAAGATGTGGCCACCGCGAAATCAGGCCTCTGCTGGAGGGGATTTCGGATGTCGGGAGTCTGATCCACTTGTTATGGCGCTGCCCGAAGTTGGAACAGAACTGGGCCACAGTCCTTGATGAGCTGGATACTGCTTTTCAGATTACACTTCCACGGCTGCCTGAGCATACCTTGCTAGGGTTTCCCCATCCTAAATTTTTCCCTTTGTGCTCACACAGGGACAGGCAAATTGCGCTGGCGCTACTGGCTGCAAGACAGGTTCTTATGGCGCAGTGGGGCTCTCCGTCAAAACCTGATCCCCGGGATTGGATTCAACGATTGTGGCATACCCTTGCTATGGAGCGACTCTCTCTGGGTATGGATGGGAAAGGTACTGAGTATGCTAGACTCTGAGATCCATTCTTGCAGCTACTGTCCAAAGATCTCCGGGAAGAGACATACCCGAAATATTTGCAAATCCTCCAACTTATACCTGTGGAACCTGTAGGTGCCACGCCGACCACTTGAAGGATCGTTGATTGCAGTCAGTCAGAGAGGGTGGATCCTGCGGGGCAAGTGATGTGTAGGGAAGCTGGTGCGGAGTGGGGTGGGGGTGGGAGGGTGGGTGGAGGGGTGTTTTGGACGGGTGCAGGGCTAGGGAGGGGGAGTTTTGTTAGTTTCTTATTGTTCCTTTTTGTCTTCTTCCTTATAAAAGCGGAGGCCGCAGCTCAGGTGGGGCGACGGAGTTTCTTCGTTCACGCGGGGTCGACCTCCGGGATGTAGATCCAGACGCTGTGTCTTTAATGAGCGAATCTGCCCTGCCGGCAAGTTGTTGGAGGCAGCTGGGCTGTGTTCCTATCCGCACAATAAAAAATATTGATTCTAAAAAAGCTATTTACCAAGTCCTTCTCATGTTATCTTTCCTTCAGTAAATCTACCTTCCAGGACACCTTAAGATTAAACATTATAACACAGCCCCTCATCTTTTCAAATGGAGATTAGTTAGCAAAGTCTTGTGGATTTGTGCAGTAAGTCCACACTATTTCCTTGATCGCTTCCCTCCAAACAGCACTATTGCTCATAGCCAACTGCACACCCTCTTTCAGCACTCATATCCCTCTTTCGAGTATGCCAATACTTTGTGGATGGTAAACTGAGGAGCAAATGTTTTCAATATCAGGAAAGATTTGATCTCTCTGAATGTCAATTGAACATCACTTCGTATTAGGAAAGGATACTCACACAAATATCTCCAGAAGAAACTTGATCACCACTTTAGAAACCACCTCCTCAACTACCATAACATTTGACTACTGGGAATACTGGCCATTTGGACACCAAGAGAACCAAATCAGCCCTGAATATTTAGATTCCTTATACCTTCTCTGTCCTGGACATGGCATTTCTAGGTTGCTGCACTACCACACATTCCCTTACCTTTACTTCCAAGCACTGGGCCACAAATTTAACTCTGGATCCTCCATCCTTGCTGCTCATACCCTTCATGAGCCATTGCCAAAATGTTATCACATAGGCTGTTTGAAGCAACCAATTGTTACCCCTAATTAACTATTCATCCAGAATGGACAACGATGTCGGCACACCACAGAACAGTAGAACTTTTACATCTAAACTCTTCTTGTTGGGCACGCCTGAGTGGCCGTGATGGCAGTGTAGTTAAGGCAATAGATTGCTAATGCATTGTCTTATGCACACGTGGGTTGATGTTTCATCATCAATGTCAATGTCAAATCCTCACACACTGGGTATGAGTATGACAATGTTTAATATAGCTAAGCACCAAAGTAAGTGGTTAGAGAGGGGACCTGCTGCAACTGCAGCACATGGAAAGCCTGGATTTAATGATAACATTCCAATCAAGGCGTTCCATGCAGGAAGCCACACTCATGCAACTACCCACAGCAAGGATGAAATCATAAGACCTTTACTTGTTTATACTGCTGTCAGTACTCCCCCCATTTAATATAGTCTCAAAAAATGGAAAGAAGCCTGGTGTCCCGCCAAACTTGGACCCACTCCCACGCCGACAGACCATGCCCATAAAGGGGGTTGGAGCAGATCGCTTAACACGTCACAGCTGAATTACCTCTTAGCATCATGGTTGATGTGGTTCAGTATTATTCGCTCAATACACAGTTCTCGTAGTTCATTGGCCAGTGCCAGTGTTCTCTTCAAGCGTATACCTAGACACTTGTTTCTAGATTCCTCTTTCATCAAAAGGGAAAGTATTCATAGGTCGTCAGACGTGCTGCCGCAATTTTCTCAGGAATAGTGCCACTTTCAGCAAGCAAGTGCCCCTGAGCTTGTCAGCTCACGGCTCACGAGAGCCATTTTAAACAGTCAACAAAGGGGGTTGGAGCACCACGCCCATATCCTTGGCATCATCCGGGACAGCAAACTCACCATGAAACGACAGATCAACGCAGTATCCTCTGCCTACTACCACACTCTCTGCATGCTCTGAAGAATCTTCAAATGGCTCCCAATGAGCACGAGAAAACGCTTCACCTAAGCCCTAATCTCCAGCCAGCTGGACTACGGCAATGCACTGTACTTAGGAGCCAACACTGAACAACTCATGAGAAGACTCCAGACAATACAGAACTCAGTGGCCAGACTGATCCTCAACCTGCCCAAATGGAACCACACCACTCCACACCTTAGAAACCTCCACTGGCTCCTTGTCCAGAAAAGGTGCAAATTCAAGATATTGATGCACGCCTACAAATCCATCTATGGCCAAAATCCAGCATACATGAACCACTGCCTAAACTTCCACCAGCTATCCAGAGACCTTCACTCCACCTCCCTTGCACACGCACAGACGCCGTACATCCGCTGAAGCCTCAGAGGAGGCTGTTCCTTCTCCTACCTCTCAGCCAAGTCCTGGAACAGCCTTCCTCTCCACCTCCTGACATCACTCTAACTGGTGGATTTCAAGAAGAAACCCAAGACCAGGCTTTCGACTGACCCCAACAGCCCAGCACCTGGATACCCTCACGGGTGTTGAGCTCCACTCCACAAATACTTTCTGATTAAAAAATGCTTACTAAATGGAGAGATCTAAAACAGGTGTCAAAAAGCAAACATGTTACTCCCGCAAGGGCTTAAAAGCATTTCAGAATGCTTATAATGAATGAGCTTACCATTAGCTTACCACTGGAAAGTGCACATATAAAGAGGTTCATGACTAGGGTTCCTTATGCTTCTCCAAAAGCTTATCTGGACTCCTACATGCAGAAATCCCACATATAAAGAAAACCACATTTGGGAGTCGAGCCTTCTACATCGCTCCTACAGCATGGAACAACCTTCCGCTACACATAAGAGCCTCTTCCTTACTTCCTGAATTATGCAAGAAGCTGAAAACCTGTCTTTTCAAGTAGTCTAACTAGACCCTAGATGTGGCTAGACTCACACCTGCTAAGTGCCAGGATACCCTTCTGGGTGATAGCAGGCTCTACAAATCAGCATAACATAACACATAAGGACCATTGTGGCATTATTGCGAGAAAAAGACTGCTTCATCAGTAATTATGGTTACCCTTTCTTGTCGAGAAAATGCTAGGAACCTGCCAGGTATGCCAGATATTAGGAAAATACAACTCACTAGAATAACTTCTAGTGTCTCCTGTGCCCTCCAACAACTGGAGTAGGTGGAAAACAATTCTTATGGACACATCGAGCAATACTTGTTCATCCTCTCATTTTTGGAACCATAACATTCCCCAAAACACCAGCAGAAGTTATAACACCTACTCATAAAAAGATCTTTTCCACCTTCAGAAATCCAGACATAGTCAAATTGGACAAGGCTCCTCCTTTCTAGGGCTCTTCTCCCAAGGGACATTTTTTATATTTTTTCACAGATGGATTGTACATAGGAAAAAACATTTATTACTGCGGTGTTCACACAAAATTAGTAATTGTGATTCTGTCTGTTTCTCGCGCACCCAAATGGGGATTGTTTCCTAACTTGTAATGCTGGTTTGTGTATTAGCAGCAGATTTATGCTCAAGGCAAGTAATTAAGATGTGTTGATGAACCTTCTCAGGCTTATGAGCAATCTGTCACCTGGGATTTTTCACTCTCTAGGCTCCTCAAAGGCAGAAAATTACACGTTTGTCATTTTAGATGATTTGTTTATTTTAATGCTAAATTAGGTATTCCATTTGGAGGGGACAGCAAGACATCAAATGTTCAAACGTATTAAACTGTTCTCAATCCGTATACCCAATGCACTTTGTTATGAGTCAGTGGAATTATCAACAGTTCTCAGTTATGATTTTCTGCAACCCTACCTATTTGCTCTTCCCTTAAAAGGGATGCTTCCTGTGCGAAGAGCCAAATGAATTTGATGCTTTCTATGAAGTGAAAAAAGAAACAAGAATAGCAACCACTGCTAGGAATCTAAAGCTGCCAGTAGATGGCAGTATCCACCCATTTAACGCGGTAACGATGGTACTGAATCACACCTCGATTTAATTCTGGGGTGGTTAGAGTGCCCCTGCTCAGACTCTTATGTATTACATTTTTCGAACTCAGCGTTTATCACATTTAACCTGCACATAAGTTTAGATATCTACAGCCTATGATCTCCATAACCTTCTAACTCCCAAATCATGTATCTTGAAGAACAACTTGGAATTATTTTCAAATGTGGTTAACAATTCATGTCTCTCTTGCAGACACGAGTATTTCACTATTTTTGTCAATGTTTAATTGTATAATGATATATATTGATTTCTCCAGCAATAGACTAAATGTTTCCCAAATGTGTTTCGGTGTGAATTACCAATCCATGACATATAGAAGAAATCTATCTATCTATCTATCTATCTATCTATCTATCTATCTATCTATCTATCTATCTATCTATCTATCTATCTATCTATCTATCTATCTATCTATCTATCTATCTATCTATCTATCTACTATCTATCATTCTATCTATCTATAGATTTATATATTTTCAAATCTACATCCAAAGAAATGTCTGCATTTGATGTGCCACACCAGAAAATCAAAGCTGTTAACAAAATGTATTCTCGGCAGAGAACACCATGACTTGCTTCAACCCATCTTGGTCTTCACAATGTTGATAAGACCTGGTCGGGTCGAAACAAGGCCTGGGTGGAACTTGAGGAGTTTCACGCCGTGGAGTTAGCTAAAATCTCAGCGAAATTACGCAGAGTTCTGCAAGTGGCGGGGTTTTAGTATGTCGCGCTGCTCGTGCTGATTTATATCACTGGGAGTATTTCCTGCGCTGTAAAATAAGCACAAACTGCACCATGCAACGCGCCAGAAAGTGCTGCCTCTTTCTGCCGCTCGACTAGATTTTCCACTCAAGTGGAAACTTTATCAATGCGAGCAGCAGCTTTCTCAATGCGAGCAGAATCGACCTGCCCTGACTGCTCAGGATGAGAAATCTCGCAGAGAGGGGGTGTAGCTCTTGATTTTCTCGCTTGCATTCACCAACCTAACGTTGGTGAGTCATGCATGACAAAAAACTCCACCATGCTGAGATTGACTGAGTTTTTACAAAACTCTGCGCTCTAAGCAGATCGCGGAGTAGGCAAAGCTCTTCAAACTCCAACAGAATAGTGAAGTTTACCACCCACCTCTGGTCGAAACATGTCAATGTGTTCTCTGTCGAGAATACATTTTACACCAAATTTGGCAAAAAGCTACATCTTGATCCAGAAAGAGTACTTTTCGTGGTTTGGTGTAAGTCTGTTCAGAAGTTTTTGAGCAATTAATGCTCAAAAACTTTATTCATATCAACTGCTAAGGATCCATGGGGTGACAGATCTCATGGTAAGATCTGATTGGATACCACCACATCAACAAGAATGTGGCAGCAGCCATCATATGACTAGGGACTCAGTCCTGAGTCCCTGAAAAAAAGGTTAAAAAAAAGACATAAGGGGCAGGGTAGGGCATTCCTGACCCCCTAAGCCTGTTGGTGGGGTCCCAAAGAGACCTCACCACCTTGGACCTGGTGCCACGCATTTTTTTTCCTTCAAATTTTGCTGTGAATTTTCAGAGGATACATTGCAATTTTTGTTTTTAAAAAGTGCATGAAATTGCCCCCGTCCCACCCCAGGCTAGGACTTGGGGTGGAAGGCATGCTAAATTTATAGGGAAAGGGGGTGCAAGCCCCCGACCTCCCCGAGCCTCTCTGAACACGGCTCCCCTATTTCCTGGGGCTGGGTTTATAATAAGGGGAGGGGAGGGGCGCGGCTCCCCTCCACATGCCTCATCTTCTGAGGCCAAATATTCTATATGGTAGGGAGGCACATGCCTCCTTCCCTGAGTCTCCTTCAGCCCCGGGGGCCCAACCTCTTGGGCTGAAAGTTTTACAAAAGGAGAGAAGGGCCATGGCTCCCTCCCTGAGCCTCTTAAGGCCCCAGGGACCCCATTTCCCATGTCCGGCTCACAAACTGTGACCCAAAGAGCCCACTCGGGGGTTGGCTTTACATATGATAATAAAATATTAAGAACTGAGATGAGAGGACTCCCTTTAACCTCGATTTGATCCATTTCTGTCACGAGCACTAGTCCCAGCCACACATGTGTCTTATCATTTTTATCAGCACAAGTGGGTAATGTTGGGTGGTAGAACTTTTGGGGATTCCTCGGATTCCATAGGTTCCCATCACAGAAATGTAAGGAAAATGTGTGATTTTACCCATCGTTTGAGATTTGCAGGGCATTGTGGGTAAGAGAACCTCATGGAATCCACGCAAGGCACACCACCCTAGAATCCCCTGGTTGTCAAAAATGTCTGTGGTTTATAGGTTTGCATGGGTGGAACCACAGCAGGGCCCCACATTTCGCAGCTACCCCGGTGGCTTATCTCTCAATGTAGCAATTTAGGGCCTTGTTGTGTCATGGTCTCGTGGTCCACCCACACAAGTGGGGTACCATTCTTCTTGGCGGACAAGTGGGAGCTCAAAGCGGTAGGAAATATGTGATTCCCCGCAGATTACAGAACTTTCTGTCACAGAAATGTAAGGAAAATGTGCGTTTTTTACCAAAGTTTGAGGATTGCAAGTGCTTCTTGGTCACATTTGCTAGTGAGAGCAATGCAAGTCACCCCACCCTGGATTTCTCCAGGTGTCTAGGTTTAAACAATGTGCAAGTTTGCTTGGTTTTCATAGGTGCTGGCTGAGCTATTGCCAAAATCCACAGCCACTTTTCAAGAAAAGGGTCAGTGTAGAGTGGAAAAATGTAATATATCCATATTGCGTTTTCTGCCATTTTCTATCACGAGCCCCAGACCTACCCACATAATTGAGATACCATTTTTATCGGGAGACTTGGAGGAATGCTGGGTAGAAGGAAGTTTGTGGCTCCACACAGATTCCAGAACTTCCTAGCATAGGAATATGACAAAAATTTGTTTTTTGATCTACCTTTGGTGTTTGCAAGGCTTCTAGTTGAAACAACCTAGTGAGAGCCACGCAAGTCACCCGATCCTGGATTCTGACCCTACTGCTGTTGTCATAGCTCCTTATACCAGGGTAGCATGTGTAGTGCCAGTGGTACCAAAGAGTAAACCCAGAATACCAGCTGATACCCCAGGCTAGCCTTCGTTCGTTGCCCCTCCAGGCATCCACCATAGCATTCCATTCCCTACCGCACACAATGGGACTCATCCGATTCCTGACCCCATTAATATTAATGAAATAGTAATTTTGCATCACTCTGCATATAGGCCATTTGCACAGCAAAGGATTAATGAATCCTTCCCTGAAAAACGGTGAGGCTGCTTGCAGTGCGTTCTAAGCCATTTCGGTTTACGAGTTCTGAAATCATTTGAAGACATTGACAAAATAACTTTTTTGTAGTCAAAGTCTCGCTGTACCAGGTTTTAACACAGACCTTCTTCCCGCCAATAGCTCTTGCTCTGTTTAATATGAGAGGCAAACAGAGGGCCTAATTCACCATTCTGATTGTGCATGCAATTTCAATTTACATGCACATATTCTTTGATTTACTAGTGCAAGGAACAGCTAGATATTCAGCGGCGGCTCCTCCATTATGAGAGAGGAGGGTCGCCCCCCTCTGCCAGCAGCTGCAAAAATTGAAAAATATATTCATAATAAAACAGTTTTATTCTCATTTTATTCCTCTTCTCAGAGCTGAGTCTTGGGGGCAGGGTCATACTCAACCAGCACTACAGCAAGCACAGAGTGGGGGTGGTGGGCACTGCTGTCAGTGCGCATGTCGGTTTGGCTGTCTGTCTTAGGATGGCCAAACCGACATGCGCACTGACATCACTCCAACCTGAGCTGCATTGCTGCGTAAAGAGAACATCAGGTGCAGGTTCCCAGTCCCTGATGGATGGAAAAACCAGACCGCTCAGACCAATCTCAGGACTTCCCTCACCAGCACAGCAGTCAGCAGAAAGTAGAAGAGCGGTGAGAGGCAGCCAGGTAAGTTCTTTTTTTGTCACCAGCCCTGTCTCGACACTTTCACCCGATACCAGCCGCCACGGTAGATATCACCTCATAAGTGGTGAGGTTGGGCTCAGAAAAGTGGCCCAGAAAAGTGGGCTCAGAAAAGTGAATCAGGTGGCTAAAAAAGAAGCCCACATTTTCATTTTGGGTTTAGAACATGTAAACAACGCTGCATAGTGTTTTGTGCATGGTGTGGGAGACTTCTTGGAATTGTGTTTGTGCAATTGTGTTTGTGCGATTGCATTTGCCACAATGTTTGTGGTGAAATCAAAAGTAAAACAACAGTATCATTAGACAATAAAAATTCACCCACAAAGTGCCCAAAAAACTGTCTACACATTGACCTGTCAAACCAGCACTTCTGGCTCTGTCAGATTGCCGTATAGGTCAGTACGACCCTCCTCACAATGGGAACATATTGTGCATGGGTAGATCTCCGACAAGTGGCCCTGAGCGGGTGTTCCGCGGTGAGGCTGCCCCGGAAACTTTGGTAAGGCTGTGTGTGGTAATTGCAAACATCTCAATGGGAATTCTGGCAAGGGCAGGGATGAGCAGGAAACACCTTCAAAACTGGTAGGATGCAAGGGAAGCAGGTTCTCCCTGGGGAAAATATTTTCCATACGGTGCACAAATCCAAAGGCAAGCTCATATTCACAATTGCACCTTATTTACAATTCCGCATTTTAGAAAGTCCTTCAGATGTACCCAAGCAGCAGTGCACAAAGTTTGTGTGAAGTTAAGGAATCTGCCCCAGTGTGTGGGTAATAAACTCGTGGGTGCAGATTTCAGAATTTCTCTGTGAATCCGTTCTACAGAGACCGCAGGTTTTGCCTCCAAAGATGCCGGAACATCTCTTCGCCTCCATTTCCCTTAGTTCTCTCTCTTTCCTCACATATTCTCTGACCAATTTCCCACTTTCGCATCACTTGTTTTGTGTCATTTTCTGTGAGCTGGCGCCTTTTCTCTCTCTTTCTACTTCTTGTTCACAAAAGGCTGCAAAGCCAAATTGTAAATACACTTGAATGCTGAGGTCATACAAAGAGTCGCTGTCGGCAGTTTCATTGTTCGGCCAATATTAATGATTCTGACCTAAATTCTTGCAAAGTGAGGGAAGAGGAACACAGTCAGCTTCCATGGTTAATTACGCTAACGAGGGCCGCGGTGTTTCTGGAGCCAATTGATTAAAGGGACAAAGGGGCCCTGAGAATAAGCTAAAGGGAGGGCCAAGCCAGAGAACAAGCTAAAGGGAGGGCCAAGCCAGAGAACACCCATGTATCACTGCGAGCTCATTAAAAGTCTGTACCCAACTCATGAATACAGCCAGGGAGGAATCGAGCGTTATGGGTAGACTGAGTCATGGCTGCAAAGTGACCACGTGCCAGGTACGACACCGTCAGCCAATCATCAGCTTTCTGCCACAACACATGGCATGATGGGGCTTGTAGTTTTCTTCACCTCTTTCCAAGCACAACCTTACAAATCCTAGAATTGTGTAGGTTTCTTTCTTCTCACTGAATTGTCACCACATCTAGCCTGAGGCAGTTCATGAAGAGAGTCAAACACAAAACAAACGTATTATATAGAATAAAAGGCTATTGGAAATCTGTGGAAAATCTAGCTAGCTGACACTGAGATATGTTCATTTACAAAATAAGATGGCAGACTGCAGCAAAGATGTGGCATGGGATTAGTCCAATCACTTCTGGCCAATAAGTGCTGCATAGTCACCTGTGTAGCGCTCTAGTGCTCCGAGGGTCTCAGGTTGAGCCCCCGGAAGCACTCCGCACAATGTATCACTTTCTGGCCAGGCGTGGCCAGAAAGCTTTAAATAAAGGGACCGAAGTGGCTCGGCACTTCCGGTCCACACCAGTGCAGTAACGTGTGTGTGTCCCCTCATTGCGCTCCACATGCGTTGCAGCGCCACAGGCCTAGCTCGGCTTACAGGGCCTCACACTGGCGACGAGGGTGGGATATCCAAAAGCTAAGCAGCACCCACCAGCAACCCTCACCTGACCTGTTCGCCCAGCCGCAGCACCGGAGAGGAACGTCAGCGACGACGGCCACCGCCACCGAAAGCAGAGGCTACATCCCAGAAGCTCCACACACCGGTAAGCAGCGTGAGCGAGGAGCTGCGTGTGGCACCGGCGGCAGCGACGGCAGAGAGGCCCAAGGCGAAGACACGCGCCGAAGGAAGCAGCCAGGCGGTAGGCCCAGCGGTGCGCGCATGCGCAGAACGCGAAGCGCCGGCACCAGAGGAAAGAACCCGGGGAGAGCGCGAAGCCGAGGAGGCGCCTCAGGCAAATCGAGAGCGAGGCCTCGTGGACACGGAGAGGGCCTGGTGAAGTCAACCACACCACGAGGTGACGCAGCAAACCCCAAGCGAGCACAAGCAGCCCCACCAAGCATTGGTAACCAGCGCCAACAAGCACAAGCAAAGCCAATCAGCCACCAAATACCCACTGGACCACACAAGCGCCAACAAGCACAGGCAAGTGCAACCAATAACCAGGCAAACAGTGACTCACCAACAAGCACGAGTAAGCGCAAACCAACACACAATAAAGCGACACCCAAAAGACAAACGCCCAGACACCGGCCAGCGCCACAATGACTACCAACCCTGGAGGGGCAGCTGGGGGAACCAACCAAGCCCAACAAGCGGCACCACCAGCAGTAAACCTCGGCACTCAACCACCGACGCCGTCAGCCCACTCACAAATCCAGGCACTACCGCCATTCAGCGAGCTGATAGACCCCGGGACAGCAGCCCCCAGATGGGCTGTATGGCTAGGGCAACTCAACAACTATTTCACTGCCACCAGGGAGAAAGATGACGAAGTGAAGAGGTCCCTGCTGTTACACTTTGGGGGCACAGAACTGTATAAGCTGTTTAAACATCTCCCTGACACAGGAGATGCCAAAGACTATGACGCAGCGGTCAATGCGCTGAATGCCCATTTCGACCCCCAGCTGAACCCCCACTATGAGCGGTTCAAATTTCGCCAATCCCGACAAAGGGAAGGAGAGTCCATGGATGCATTCCATGCCCGGCTGAGGGATCTCATAAGCACGTGCACGGACGACGACGAAAAGAAGGAGGTGACCGCGCAGCTCATTCAAGGTTGCCGCAATAAACACCTAAGGACACTCATTCTACGACAGCCACGAATCACCCTTGAAGAAATATTAATCCTGGCCAGATCCCACGAACTGTCGGATGTACGCGCAACAGCAATGGAAGCAGCTCTGAACCCACGGGCAGAAGCAGGAACCATGGTGAAGACTGAAAGAGTGGATGCAATTCGCAACGCAGGCCGAGGAAGCAGAGGAAGATGGCCGACCAGGACGCCACGCCGAACATCGTGTGGATACTGTGGCCGAGATGAACACAACCAAGATGGCTGCCCAGCACGTGGCAAGACATGCTCAAAGTGCGGAATACCCAACCATTTCGCAAGCGTGTGCAGGGGTGGCTCCCGAGGAAGAGGGACGTCAGGAAGAAAACCAATCACAGGAGCAGTAAAACAGCTGTCACTAGACGACGCAACGCCGTCTCAACCACACAGACCACCGAGGCGACCCCGTCCCTGGTTGTATTTGTTACAGGTGGGTACAGTGCTGTGGTTACCGTTGTCAGTTTCGGCGTCTCGGCATGGCTGGTTCCAGACGGGTAGCTCTTTGAAATACAAGAACGTTTTCGGACAAGACCTACAAAGTCCACGATACAAAGAAAAGATAAGGGAAGAGAGATACTCCAAAGGCTTTTAAAGAAATAAGCTGGAATAAAGAAATGACCAGAAAATTCCCAGTGTGACTACAGAGGGATTTTACAAAAGACAACTTACCGGATATACTCGCAGCGCCCTGAAGAAACTCCTTGGTAGGGAGTGAAACGCGATGGCTGATCTCACTACTTATTTTATTGATATGCCTTTTGTTGCCGAACAAAGATAAATAAAGAACATTTCTCTACTTATTTTATTTGGACTTTCATTTTGGTGCGCCCCCTTGAGTATCTAAACTGTTTAACTGATCTGGAGAGCACAGCGACGCCAAACAGCAGCTGGTGTCGGGGTTGGCAGCACAATATCAAACTGACTTGAACATAAACCTATTGGCACTGGAGTTTAGGTGCGGCATTTTAAGGTCCGCTGCTGCTTTTTCGTACAAATAAGCCTGGACTTTGGCAGCTTCCCGGACGGAAGAGTCACAGTAGTGCTGGTGGACAACTACACCAAATACCCCATCGTGGAAATAGCAACGTCAACCAGTTTCGCGAACATTCGCCCCATCCTCACCAAAACCTTTGCCCTGTTCGGCATCCCAATGGTCATCAAAACGGACAATGGGCCCCCATTCCAGGGGAGTGAGTTCAAGGAGTTCCTAGCTAACCTTGGCATAAAGCATCACCGAATCACCCCGCAATGGCCACAAGCCAACGGTGAGGTAGAACGCTTCATGAGGACAATAAACAAAATACTGAGGATATCCTCAGCAGAAGGAAGTGACCCGGAGGAAACACTGCAAGCGTTCCTGAGGGAATATCGCAGCACGCCGCACAGCACCACCATGCAATCACCATGGGCGCTGATGCTGACCGGCCCCAGAAGGGATCTGCTACCTATGGCTGACAGTTGGACTCCCACACCATACTCCCCGGCAAATACCCAAGAAAGGAGAAGAAGGACAAACGAGAAAGCAAGTTGCAAAAGAAGAGCCCAAGCAAAAACCCTGCGCCCAGGAGAGACGGTGCTCATCCGGACAAGGAGACCCGGGGGAAAGTTCAAGACCCCTTTCGAACCGGAACCCTGGATCATCAAGGAAACCCACGGAACAGCAGTCACTGTCAGTCGAGACGGAGAAGAAGTGACTCGCAACGTATCGTGGTTCAAGCCGATACCTGCTCCGAAAGGACCAAGCCCCAGTGGCGGTACACCCGTAACGAGGGAAGAAGGAGAGAATACAGCCCCAGACGACAACTCATGCCTGGCCCCGGACACTGCAGAACATCCATCCCTGCCATCACCGGGACCTCCTCGGGACCAGATCCCCCCGAGAGGCAAGTGGCAGTATAATCTCAGATCCAATCCACGGCCCAGTCAGAGACTGGCAGACTTTGCGTGTTGAACTGACTGTGATAATTTGTTGTGAAAAAAATCCAAGTTGGGAAGGGATGTAACCAGTGCAGTAACGTGTGTGTGTCCCCTCATTGCGCTCCACATGCGTTGCAGCGCCACAGGCCTAGCTCGGCTTACAGGGCCTCACAACCTGCCATGTAGCAGGCTCCTCCTGCAAGGAAAGTGAAGGGTGTGGAGCCTTAGTGGTCTATCTGTGATTGAAAGAGAAGCTGTGGCGCAGACCCAGAAGGTGAGGTCTATGAGTTTACCATTGACTGGCTCATTGCTTTAAAGCAGGGTTCTCCAAAGTCGGCCCTGGAAGGCCGGATCCATGCCAGATTTTTAATATAACTACATTTATCTAAATGAGGACCTGCTAAAAAGCTGGCATGCATACGGCCCTCAAGGACCGACTTTGGAGAATCCTTCTTTAAAGGGAAGAGGAGACATTGAGGTCCATATTCTTTTAAATAAAATATTTATTTTGGTCTTTATTTACGTACTAATCAATAATGTTGAAGTGAAATGCAGATGCTTGTCTTAATCTTTATCTTATCATCATCTTTATATTCATTGTTTTGCATTATCCTGTGAAGAAGCAATAAAAAAGTTGCAGCCACAAACTAAAATAAAGAGCATGCATTATTATTTACTCATTTTATTGGCCATGCACTTACCTTACAAGTATACTGTTACTATGTATGTGTGAAGTGCGCTTCCTTCAGCAGCCATCGCAGCACTTGGACCTGCTTTGTGGGGTGGTCGATCATCTTCTCCTTCAGAGACCTAATTTTCTCAGAAATTTTCTTCAGGTTTGAATCGATGAAGAAGGAGTCTAAAGAAATAATAAAGAGTAATGGAGAAAAAGCATATGCCTGCTTTATTTCAGAGGTGAAGCCATTTCTCCTAACAGAGTCTTTTGGATTCTGTGTTAGTACCTGTATCTGATGAACCTGCAGTCAAATTAACTTTTGTACATAAATGTTTGCAAACATTGCTTTGATTACCTACAAAATCCTAGAGCATCCAGTCCTGCTATTGCAACCAAAGTCTTGTGCGATTTGATTGGCCTGATTTGCCAGCCGATAAAATCAGATCCAGTGTTCCTGCACTTGGGAAAACCAGGTGTGGGAACACCAAGCAGTCATGATCAGCTGGAGCAGTCAGGCACCTGGGGACACTACACTGCCTAACTCGTAATGGGGTTCTCACTCAAGAGTTCTTTTATGACATTCTAGGATTTTTTTGTCTACAAAAGAAACACCAAAATTGTCCCATTCTATTTGTTCTACAGCAGGAGAGTGAATTGTCTCAGAACTAACTAACTCACTAGTGGAATGTTCCACCCATATACTCCAATGCACAGGTGATCATTCGATCACATCTCAGTAGAAACCCCTTTCACACAAGAACCTTCCTCCCATGTGTCTAAGCATGTAGATAGGCTGGTGCTCAGCAAACAAAACCTGCTCAATCTATCTATACATCTATATAGTGCATTAAAATCCAACGTAGGGCAACCAAGCACTATCAGGACAGATTTAATTAAACATATGTGACTTCAATGTTTTCCCAAAAGGTGGCCGCTGTTCAATATGCCACTCTCTCAGGCAAGGCATTTCCTCACCTTCCAGCAGTTGACTCAAAGGCTGTCCCTCCTTCTTTTTTTCCTTGTACATTTGGGACTTATATTGGTGATGTCCAATGAGGTGGGGTGGGGGGCGGTGGCTTATGGACTGGGACGAGGATTACCTGGCTGAGAATAATGATGATTGCTAGTAAGTAATGGATTCATCCTTATACAAATCTGAACTAAAGCATTTTGAGTGCACCATATGGCTGCTCTGCAAATCTCTTGTAATAACAGTCCCACAGATTCAGCCCAAGATGTAGAAACTTCTCTTGTTGAGCAGCCGTGCAAGTTTATGAGGAACGTCATGTCCTGCTGATAGATATACCTGTATGATACCTTGCTTGACCCATCTACTTATGGTAAGTGTTTATTTTCTTGCCCTTGTTTACAGGTCAATGTGAGACACATAGAGCATATGACGATCTATATTTCTTAGTTCTTTGTAAATAAAACAGCAAGGGTCTCATAATACAGGAGAGATGATGTGGTCTCACGGCTAGACTGCCTACTTTGAAGCTGTGCAACCAAGGTTCGAGTCTCGGGTCGACTTCACATCCTGTGATTCTGGGGAAATCACTTAATCTCCCCGTGCCTACCAAAAATGAATGAGTCCTTGTGTAAAATAACTGGTGCTCATGTAAAGCACTCAAATACCTTCGGGTCGAATTTGTGCTACATAAATCTGCAATAAATAAATAAATAATATATATATATATATATATATATATATATATATATATATATATATATATATATATATATATATATATATATATATATTGACGAAAACTCCACAAAACCTCCGGCAAGCAATTCTGCAACGCCAGCGAAAAAGGAGACGGACCGCAGGCTCAGGTGCGATAATTTATTTAGCACAGAGAGAAAAAGCTACCATATATATGTACATCTAAAGACGTAGGAATGCCATTGTCTGTACCCCCTTGTAACACTAGGTGAGCTATTTCTTGTGCATAATGGAATTGTTTTTGGGCCTTTGATCTAAATTTAGGATCAGACCTGAGAACAACCCAATCAGGAAAAAAAATTGATATGGATAATTATTAACCAATGATCCTCAATTACATAACCTTCTGTCAGACGTTACTGCCAAAAAAAGGCTACTTTAGAGGAAATCCAAGCAATATCTGCCGTATCTACCAGTACTAAAGGTTCTCCTACAAAGCTTTTAAAACCGCTGAATGATTGCAATTTAACTATTGGTGACGGCCTCGCTAGTTTCTTCAGTGTGATGCACTTGAGTGATCATAAAGCCAGTGGAGTCCTCTCCAAAATGTCATCAAATTGCTACCTGAAGCCTCTAAATGCAGTTAATTGTGCAGGCAAAGTGAATAGTGCCAAATCTAATCAAAAAAATATCATAGTTTAGAATTTTGAACTGGTCATAAGACTTTGCCTCTAGCCCTTTTTCCTGACACCATTTTCCAAAATGAAGCAAGCGTTCAGAATACCTCAAAAGTATAGAGGGTGTCCAAGAAGCTTGGCCGTCCACTGTAACCCCTCTGGAACACACCAGGTTTTGCAAGGCAGTCTTTTCAATGTCCTTGCCATTAGATGTAAATTCACTAGGTGTTTCTGTGACTCCAGTGGAAATTTCAGTGGCATGAGATTTAAAGGAAGGTGATCACATTGCCCTCTTGTCAGTGGATTGAGGAGTGGGAAAGATGGGTGAAGGGCCAGAAGAGGGATACTAGAATTACTTCTACCTTCTCACCCCAAATCTTCAGTAGTACCTTTGGTAGTAGAGGAATGGGAGAAAACAGTAGATGCTGAGCCTGCTCTCACTTCAACCCTATGCATGAGTAGGTAAAGCATCTACCATCACTGCACATACTCGCTGTCGTCTCAGCATGGCCACATAAGTAATATTGTAAAAAATATTTATAATCTTACCTGACCACTTGTGAAAGAAATACCAATCGACGGAACAAGCAAGTAGTCATATAGGAGGAGGAGCTTTATATACTTTAGTGAAAATAGAAGAAATACTAAAAACATTGAATACTTGTGAGAACCAATCGAGGAGGGATGGAGCCACCTCTCATAGTAATGACTGGGACGAGAAGCACGTACGGAGCGGTAATGGGTGTTAAGGAGTGAAGCATTACTAGACGAAGGGTGAAGCATTACGATAACAGGGCTCTGTGAGTAAGCGTCATGTCTTAAACTAAATAAACGTAGTGGCGTAACGCAAAATGATGGGGTGCCACTACAGAATATGAGGAGGGGAGCTGACACTCCTGTGGCTCACAGATATTCATAGACCTGAGGCTGAGGGGGGCTCCCAAGGAATGGAGCCCATCATACTCCGCAGGGGCGGCAGGAACCAGCCTTATGTTGTTAGATACGCAGATAAGCAAGTAGCCATTGTAGGTTCTTAGTGCGGAGGAAATGTGGGTATTCTTAGGCAAATTACAGACATAACTGGCTGATTAATTCTGCATGATACGTAGTTTATTGAATTTTACTTTGATGTCCCAGAAAGTAATACACAGGCATTGTCCAGTTTGGCACAAATAACACCTCTCGGGACTGTGGCAGGATCTTGTGTGATTAACAGACAATGAGCCCTAAAGAGCACTCTCATGAATACCTGCGTCGAAGCAAGCCCTATTTTTGGGTGGGAAGACAGAGGGGCAGATTTACAAGCCCCTTGCGACACATTTACACTGCTGTTGCATCCCTTCTGTGACAAAGCGGCGGCATAACCCATGCGCCATGTTGCCCCTTATTTACAACGTGACGCATTTAGGGAGATGCGTTACGTTGTAAAGCCCTGCGCCACATTAAACCTGCGTCAGGTTTAATGCATACAGGGTGGGCATTCCGTCGGAAAAAGCCTCGGAAAAGTGAAATTCACAAGATTTCACTGAGTCACTTTTCCGAAGCCGCTGTGTCAAAACCCTGCGCCTGCTTGAAGCAGGCGTAAGGCGTTGCGCTGCATGTTAGGTATGGGCAGCCCCTGAGCATTGCTGGAGTTGCGTCACGCTTGCGACACAACTCCAGCAATGCGCCGCCCTTACGCCATCAGATGCGTTACGCATCTGTTTATCCTCCGCTACGATGCGCCGCATTGTAAATGCTTCAGAAAAGTGGGTGGTGATGAACAGAGTGTCTGAATTAAGCAGACCACTCTTACCCAGTCCAAAGATCAGGGCTTGATCCATCACCGTTATTTAGCTCACTGCACCATCCCAGCTCAGAACCTGCCTTTATGCAAATTAGTCTGTCCCTGGCCCAGTGCATCATGATAACAGGGCAGACCAAACTACCAAGCAATTCTTCACCGGAAAGGAGACAAGCTTCCGGGGACCGGTTTCTGGCATTTCAGCCGTCGTCGGCTCGGCTTGCTTGAATCCTGATGGTGCAGTGAGCAAGGGACTCATGTCTGAGTATACCCTGCCACACCTATAGTGGCCAAAAACGATTCAGAAAAGGGGGTGGTGATGAACAGAGTGTCTGAATTAAGCAGACCACTCTTACCCAGTGCAAAGATCAGGGCTTGATCCATCACCGTTATTTAGCTCACTGCACCATCCCAGCTCAGAACCTGGCTATATGCAAATTAGTCTGTCCCTGGCCCAGTGCATCATGGGAATAGGGCAGACCAAACTACCAAGCCAATTCTTCACCGGAAAGGAGACAAGCTTCCGGGGACCGGTTTCTGGCATTTCAGCCGTCGTCGGCCCGGCTTGCCTGAATCCTGATGGTGCTGTGAGCAAGGGACACATGTCTGAGTATACCCTGCCACACCTATAGTGGCCAAAAACGATTCAGAAAAGGGGGTGGTGATGAACAGAGTGTCTGAATTAAGCAGACCACTCTTACCCAGGCCAAAGATCAGGGCTTGATCCATCACCGTTATTTAGCTCACTGCACCATCCCAGCTCAGAACCTGGCTATATGCAAATTAGTCTGCCCCTGGCCCAGTGCATCATGGGAACAGGGCAGACCAAACTACCAAGCCAATTCTTCACCGGAAAGGAGACAAGTTTCCGGGGACCGGTTTCTGGCATTTCAGCCGTCGTCGGCCCGGCTTGCTTGAATCCTGATGGTGCAGTGACCAAGGAACTCATGTCTGAGTATACCCTGCCACACCTATAGTGGCCAAAAACGATTCAGAAAAGGGGTTGGTGATGAACATTGTAAATGCGGCGCACCTGTGGTGGCACAAGGGTAAACTTGCGTGATGCTGTTATGATATAATACAGGTACACCATAAGTTATCTTCAAATGGATTTATTCTTTAGAGAAAGATCCTAAACATCTTCATGCCAGACACAGCTGGACCAACTGCTCACTGATGCCACAGGCATGACATCATCTTAGAACCATCTAAGGCATCATAAGGATGCAACATTCTAATGAGTGAAAGATGTGAGTAATGATAAAGTGATGAACCACATAACATATAAATATAACACATCTCCCCCCTTTATCAACAGAGCGAATATTAAAAATAACATGTATTAATCAAAGCCTGAAACATAACAAGTAAACAAAAGAAAAATCACAAAAAATAATCATTCAAATAAGCAGATAACCTTCTCTCACTAGCATCCCTCAAAATGCGTGAAGCACCAGACCCATCTCCCTGCCTTGCAGGCATGGCATTCCTATCAGATGCAATTGCCTCATCACAAAGCAAAGACTCTCCACCTTGTTTATTCCAAAATTTCCCATCCTTCATCAGCATCCATGGTGAACACTGTTCATTATCATACCAAACCTCCATTTTCCTCCATTTTTTTGTACTACGCCACCCTCCTCAACTTCCACACTTGCCCATTGGTCAATCTAACCCAACTACCTCCAACAACTTTCACTTTAAACGGTCCTCTGAACTTGTTTACCAAATTGCAATAACCACCAAGTTTTACTTTCAGCCAATCACCAATTTGATAAAAACACTTCTCAATCACAGACTGTTTGTAACACGGTGAATCACCCTTTACAGATTGCTCACGCATCCATGAGGGGAGCAGTATTGTGCCTGCCTCGTACTCACCACCACTCTTACCTGACGCATCCCTGCTGATATGAAGGGATGCGCCAGTCCTTGAAAATCTGCCCCACAGTGTCTAGACCAGGGGTACTCATAGTACGGCCCGGCAAGCCTTCCCTGGCGGCCCGCGGACCTTGCACTCATCATACTAGTGTTTGAATTTTTTTTTTTTAAAAGAGTGTCTGCAAACTAAGTTACAGCAGCGCGACTCCTAGACTCTGCTGATTTGTGGGGGCCGGCCGGGCGATTCCTGCCATAGTTGGAGTGGAGCTGCAGGGGTGCTAAGAGGTGAACAACACAGCCTCATTAACATGCTAATGGTCTTTTAAAGACCTGTTAATGCGCTCGGTGCATCTGTGTGTGTGTGTGTGCTCCGAAGCTGTCTCAGCCCGGGATGACACAGAGGCAGGGTGAGAAAAGAGGGAGAGGGAAAGAAAAGGAGACTAAGTGAGGACGGGAAAGGGAGAACGGGTGAGGAAGTAAGAGAGGGAAGGAGGGAAAGGGAGGGTGGAAGCAGGGCTCAAGTCAAGGTTCCACGCGGGTGGACTGCGTCCCCCCACTTATTTTACCAGGAGCTCGATAACTGGAGCACAAGGAGCAGCACATTCACTATTTGGCCTCTCTGGGGTGAGATTGGAGCTCATTCACAACGCTGCTCACGCACTGGCTTCTCTGATGCAATCGCATCTAAGGGGCGACCAAGAGGAGGCAATGAATCTGAAGGTGCAAGCCACCTTTCGTGACATCACTTCTTGTTGTGACGTCAGCGTCCCCCCATTTCTTTTTTAGGTCTCGCCTGTCGATGCGCATGCGCATCGAGCAAGGCGAGAGTATTGGCACTTATCCGCTCTTTATCCACACTGCAAGGAATCGTGGCGATTCCTTGCAGTGCACGATAAATTTAAGCTCAATGCGCATGCGCATTGAGCTTAAATGCGCGTGCACATGCCCCCAGCCGCCTACTCTCTCTCACAGCCTCCCCCAGCTCCGCCCCCTCACTACTTGATTGCACGGCCGCTAGGCTGTGCCTCCCCTACTCTCCTCCCCCCTCCTCCTCTCCTCCCCTGCCTGCCTGCCGCTAGCCTTGCCTACTCTCTCTCGCAGCCTCCCCCAGCTCCGCCCCCTCACTACTTGATTGCACGGCCGTTATCCGTGCCTCCCCTACTCTCCTCCCCCCTCCTCCTCTCCTCCCCTGCCTACCTGCCGCTAGAAAGCAAACAAAATGTTAGCGGTAGCAAGCAGCAGTATTGCTCGATACCCCGACCTCTTCCGGTGAGAATATTAATGGTGTTATGCTTTGGCGACTTTAAGAACGGACACATCTTTCTTGTCGGATAATGATTTTGTCCCTTTGTTTATTATATATGTCGGAGTGTTCCCGGCTTCGAGTAAACAGCTGACACCTATCCTGAGCAGGCCCAGCTGTCCCGTCGGTGACCAGCCGTTACCATTCCTCAGTTTAGATTTCAAGTTTATTAAATAGAAGGCGCTCCCGTACTTTCCACCTCTCGAGTCCCAGCGCCGCCGCTGTCGCCGCGCAGCTCGTGTGCTGCCAGGTTCATTATCCCTTCGGCTCGATGCTTCCCACGTTTGATTGCAGCTCCCATGGAACGCGTTGGGCCCACTGGTGAAACCCGATCTCCCGCCTTCTCAGGAGCTTGTGTTCCAGCCGCGTCGTTTGTATGGCCTTTCTCACTTTCACCGGCTAATGCTTTATTTATGTAGCATGCTGTCAGCACTGGAGGCTGCAGCAGCCGGTTCCACGCGTTCTTGCAGCTTTTGTTAATGCAGGAGAGGTGATCGAGGCGCTGCGCATGTTCACCCTCTCACGTCCCCCTCGCCCCACAGACCCCAGCCAAGGGAGCTCCCAGTATAGAGCGGAGGGGCCCCTCAAATTCATCCTCTCCCCTCCCCCTCGCCTCACAGACCCCGGCCAAGGGAGCTCACATTGTAGAGCGGAGGGGCCCCTCATGTTTATCCTCTCACGTCACCCTCGCCTGTAAGACCCAGGCCAAGGGAGCTCCCAGTATAGAGCGGAGGGGCCCCTCATATTAATCTAATGAGAAATGATGATCGTTGTCTGAGAGAAAGCAATTGTTAAATTGTTGTAGACTCTAATGGCTTACAGCTGGGTATGTTTTCGATTTGTTCTCGCTAGCCCAGGCTCATTTTTAGCCACCGTTACCAATCACAGTCAGACGGATGTGTTCTCTTTGTGCAGCCCAGTTACATACATAACAATAAATAATAGAAGGGTGTTGTTTTACATACATTCAGATCTGTGGCACTCACCCTCAACCCCTCACCCTCAAACCCTCACCCTCAAACACTCACTCACCCTCAACCCCTCACCCTCAACCCCTCACTCACCCTCACTCTCACTCATCCTCACTCACCCTCAACCCCTCACCCACCCTCACCCTCACTCACCCTCAACCCCTCACCCTCACTCACTCACCCTCAACCCCTCACCCTCAACCCCTCACTCACCCTCACCCACCCTCAACCCCTCACTCACCCTCACTCACCCTCACTCACCCTCAACCCCTCACCCTCACTCACCCTCACTCACCCTCACTCACCCTCAACCCCTCACCCTCAAACCCTCACCCTCAAACCCTCACCCTCAACCCCTCACTCACCCTCACTCTCACTCATCCTCACTCACCCTCAACCCCTCACCCACCCTCACCCTCACTCACCCTCAACCCCTCACCCTCACTCACTCACCCTCAACCCCTCACTCACCCTCACTCTCACTCAGCCTCAACTACTCCCCCTCACTCACCCAAAACCCCTCACCCTCACTCACCCTCACCCTCAACACCTCACTCACCCTCACTCGCCCTCACCCTCACTCACCCTCACTCGCCCTCACCCTCACTCACCCTCACCCTCACCCCCTCACTCACCCTCACTCGCCCTCACCCTCACTCACCCTCACTCGCCCTCACCCTCACTCACCCTCACTCACCCTCAACACCTCAACCTCACCCTCACTCACCCTCACTCACCCTCACTCACCCTCAACCCCTCACCCTCACTCACCCTCACTCACACTCAACCCCTCACTCACCCTCACCCTCACTCACCCTCACTCACCCTCACTCACCCTCACCCTCACTCACCCTCACCCTCACTCACCCTCACTCGCCCTCACCCTCACTCACCCTCTCGCTCACTCACCCTCAACACCTCAACCTCACCCTCACTCACCCTCACTCACCCTCAACCCCTCACCCTCACTCACCCTCACTCACACTCAACCCCTCACTCACCCTCACCCTCACTCACCCTCACTCACCCTCACTCACCCTCACTCACCCTCATCCACCCTCACCCTCACTCACCCTCACCCTCACTCACCCTCACCCTCACACAGTGCAATAGGTCTCGGAGCATTTGAGTTAGAGCTTTTAGAATTGTTTATGGCTTTTTTTATTTGTAATTCTTTAGCATTGGCTACAGGAAACAAAAATGCTAAAGATTTACAAAAAAACCCATAAACAATTCTAAAAGCACTAACTCTAATGCTGCGAGACCTATTGCATTTCCAATGCTTGTTTAGGACTTGTGCCCTGGGTGGAAGGGAAAGGGAGGGTAAGGGGGGGAAAGGGAGTCACAGAGAGGGAGCGAGGGAGGGCAAGGGAGACGGAGAGCGGGAGGGAAAGGGAGACAGAGTGAGGGAGGGAAAGGGAGACAGAGCGAGGGAGGGAAAGGGAGACAGAGTGAGGGTGTGAGAGAGGGAAATGGATGCAGGGAAAGGGAGGGAGGGTAAGGGATGGAGGGAAATGGAGGGAGAGAAAGGGAGTGACAGAGTGAGGGAGGGAAAGGGAGACAGAGTGAGGGAGTGAGGTAGGGAAAGAGAGACAGAGTGAGGGCGGGAAAGGGAGACAGAGTGAATGAGGGAGTGAGAGAGGGAAAGGGAGGGAGAGAAAGGAATGGAGGGAAAGGGAGTGATAGAGTGAGGGAGTGAGAGAGGGAAAGGGAGGGAGGGAAAGGAAGGGAGTGATAGAGTGAGGGAGTGAGAGAGGGAAAGGGAGACAGAGTGAGGGAGTGAGAGAGGGAAAGGGAGACAGAGGGAGGGAGACAGAGGGAGGGGGACAGAGCAAGGGAGAGTGAGAGGAAGGGAGACAGAGAGAGAAAGAGAGCAAGAGAGAGAGATGTGTGTATGCCGGGTCTGGTGGCTCAGTGCATGAAGGTGTCCGCTGCAGGGACCAGTGATCAACCTCATGGTCAGTTTTATTGCTCTAGCCCCGCCCCCTCCCCCACTGACCCCGCCCCCACTGGTGCGGCCCTCGGACACAATTCACAGTGTAAATTTGGCCCCCGAGAGAAAGTTTATGAGTACCCATGGTCTAGACCAATTATATGGGCAAAGGGAGGAGTTTAGGGTACAATCGCATAGTCTCTTGAAAAAGAGACATAGATGTGTGGAAACTCACTATCACAGAGTACCCGGTAACAAAAAAGTGGTATTACTCACCCCTTGAAAGTACTGCACTCCAACTCAGATGCCCTGGTGCCCTTGACACATGGAAAATGCTCGGATACATGCACCGGGCACATGATGAGACTGTGGCTCATATCAAGAAAGTGTGAGCACCTTGTAGCGAATCAGAGCTATCGTATAGGCCCCTGCAGCCCCTTTGGTGGGCGATACTACTCCTCACCCGCACCTCCACCGCCGCCCCCTCCCCATTCGGTCATTCCATAGCAGAGGGAGACAACCTTTTTAAGGGATGTTTTAGTGCCACTGGTGTAAATGAACATTCAGGAGCTGTCCTGGGGCACGCGTAAGAGCTTAGAACACATGACTAATAGGAGTAACCTTAACAGACATGTAGAACTTTAGACCCCTAATTTCAGCACTACTGTGTGATATGTAAAAGTACAGTGGCCAGCATCAGGTAAGGCAAGCAACTGGCAAATCCCCCCAATATTCTAAATGGAACCAACCCACATAGACCAGTACAGCTCGGTTGTATGTTCTTACAACTATCTCCGTTGTAACGCATGTCTTTACCACGCATGCGTTACTACGGAATGCATTTTTTACGATTATCCTTCTCCACGTATTTTACCGTGGTGACGTCATACGTAGGAATAAAGAAACGGCCGTTTCCTTCCTCTCCGACTCCGATTGCCTGCTCATCTCGTCTTAAGGTTAGTGTTTTTTTGGGGGGGGGGGAAGCCCCCCCAGCCCCCCTTTTTTATTTGTACCCTTTACCACACATGCCTTTACTACGTACCTCGTAGTAAACGTATGCGTGGTAAAGGCTGTCGTTGTAACCACGCATGCGTTGTAATGCATGCGTGGTTAAGGTTTTCGTTGAAAAGGCATCGTTGTAGTGGCCGTTTCCCGTACAGCTCGATCTTGCCCACATAGTATAAGGCAGCTCGAGCAGAATGACCCGCAACAGTACACGTGTCTGGGCCCTCGTGCTAGGCAGCACCACGCACTCGGCAATAGCACGCTATTGCACGCGCATGACGTCACAGCGTGAACACCTGCCAGTAACTGAACATCATTGCTGTAGTAGCGACTGTAGTAGCGACGTTGCGTGTGATTACCAGTTCTAGTAAATCGTCACTTCACAATAATACAGACTAGAATTGTGCGCAGCTGCCCCCTGGCTGCCAAACGACCCTCCGAGGCCTTTACTACGTCACAGGAGGAGAATGGAGCCAGTGTTCCTCGGAGGCGCGAGCCCCGAGGAGGGATCAAGATTCCAAGGCCCGGCAGGTGCAGAGAATGGCCCGCGTGTCACGCGGCACGAAATCGGGAATGACAGCCTGGCCATTTCGTTCTTTATCGACGCGCCTCGCGAGCGTTCCCGCGCGCCCTGCATTCTCCCGGAAGCCGAACCGTCCTCCCACGGGCTCCCTTCGCATCATTGGCTGGTGTTAACACTTCTGAGGGCTGCCCTTCGGCCCCAGCAGTGATGTTCTCCGTGGCACGGCCGCTGGTATCCTTGGAATGCTGGAATGTGGTTGAAACTGATACCCCGTGGGCCAGCCCCCTCCTTGGTGCCACTACAAGCTCTCTGCACCCTCAAGCTGTCCCGAGCCCATGGGCAGACATCTCACTCTCTTTGCTTCTCCCTCTCTCACCCTTGACTTGCATTGGCGTCTTACTTTCCATTAAATCATGGCCAAGATTTACCAACTCTTTGTAGTGCGTTTCCATCACAAAAGTGACACAAACCTGCACAAAGTGACGAATTTCGATTTATTATCTAACACAAAACTTGTTTCACTGTGGAAAGTAGCCCTAAAGTACCACAAGGTTGTTGCATCAAGGGATGTTACTTTGCATTAATGGGCTTAATATGGGTGCACAAAGGAGTTCCTATGCAGACATCTATGTGTTTTAAAGCAAAGCCCTTTCCAGTAAAAAAAAAATGTACCCCTTCTCGAGGCATGTGTCAAATTGTAGGAAAGTTTTGTTTTAACAAAACTTTTACAACTGTGCATGTGTTGTATGTAATGCACAGCGGGCGCTGCGGCCAGGGCTACTGCAACCAACACTGGGGCTCACGGTTCGATCCCCGGCACCGGCGGCAGGTCAGCCCAGCACCATGTGACTCTGGGCAATAACTCGCTTGATCTTCCTGATGGCCCCCAGTGCCGGGATGCCTCTGGGTAGCTGTGCGCTTTACAAATACTGGATTTACATTTACATACAAACCTGAAAATATTGTAAACTATTTGCATTTTATTTTGAACTGGAAGGATACCTTTCCATTAAAAAAACCTACTCTAGATGTCACGCAAACACCCTTGAAGTGGAAGAGAGATAAAGTAACATGGGCTGTATTATGATGGCTTTGCTGGTGCAGCACAGAACTGAGAGCCAATTTTTATACACCTGCAATGTGTAAAGGGAATTTTTTAAACCAAATATTTGTCCGATTTAGTGCTTTATTTTCAACTGTATATCACAGAAACAGAAAGAAGCACACCCTGCCCCAGCTTCCGAGCTGCATGCACTGAAAATAAAGCACAGTCTCAAAGAAAAATTGGCTTAAAAGAACTAATTTTCTTGAGAGCAAACGAACTGGGGAAAGGGGTCTAAGCACAATTGCACCTATCCTAAGTGCTGCCTTATTCAGTCTTATTGGTGCCGCGGATCGGAGATTCTATGTCCCCTAAATCTCCAAGGACAACCAATTGTCCCAACTTTCAATTTGAATCAATATTGATCCAGCACACAAATTTCTTTTTCAAAATATATATACAATAGTAACCACAGTTTGTAAATCACAGTAGTGAAACATTCAGTAGCAGAATAAATGATGTTATTTTTGAAGTTTAATCTTTATTTAATCTTCATAAAGCACTGTAGCCAATGCGTTTCGTCCTCCACGGACTTCTTCAGGGCAAATAAGGAAAGCTCTTCTTACAATGTAAATGTAGGAATCTATCCTTCAGTCCAGTCCAATTAATACTGGGTATCTTCAAGGAAATCTCCCCTACTTCTTCATGTGTTTTTATTCTCATTTAATGAAGGGTACTGCATTTTCAATATCAAAGTCAGTCAGGTAAGGTAGCTCGGTATAGTTGAAATTTTAAGGGTGGATTTCGGCCAGCTCCATCGCGTGGTGTCTTTCGTTGTAGCGTGTAAGGCTGCAGAGCCCTTCATGCAACGTCCCCTGAGTATAGTAGATAAGGCAGTGTTCTGATGTTTTCCTTTGACGCGCCTTAGCTTTAGCTGCTGTGCTGCTTGCATCAAATGTTAGGAAATCTGGCCCAACATCTTTTTCTGTTTAAGATGTTTCATGCAAAAGGGATTTCCCTCTAAGGGTATGTGGATGCAGGCCCGCCAAAAGACAGATGTGCATGCTGTCCACCTCACGCCCTGAGATCGCTCTCCCTCCCCACTTTTAGTCCTGTACCTCTGTGAGTTGACATGTCTAGAAAAGGTTTATCTTAAAAGGACACAAATTACAACAGTTTCTCTTCACCAAATACAGTTGCAAAAATCATGGATAACAGGCAGCTCGCAACCTGAAATTAATTGTCGCCCCTTCCTCCACTGTTTCAGTTGCAGTTTTTAAGCACCTATCCAGTAGTAACTTATGTTACTAGGCACATTTTTTTGTTGAAAATGCAACTGTTCCTTGCTTAAGTATACATGCAGTCAAATAGCAGCAGTAGAAAGTTAAGAACATAAGTTAGAGAATATTTTGAGTTTAAGATCCATATTTTCATACAGTATAAAAATGCAAGGTGTCTTAGTATATCTTTTAATCGGAGAGTATAAACACTACTCATTATGATATGTGCTTGAAATTCAGATGTGCAATACTGTATCAAAGGTCCTCTCAGGTCAAATGATCTTTGGAAGACTTCTGTACGTCAGTAATACTTGTTTGTGTCTTTAATCGCCTTCTTGGGCCTGGCAGTTCCCTAGTGATATGCTGTGCTATCTAAGCATGGGCGGAAAGTCCGTTCCGCTCGCGGATTTTGCGGATTTTCGGTAAATTCGCAATCCGCGAACTCTCGTGAATTTACCGAAAATCCGCAAATTCGCAGGCAGCGGATTTTTTTGCTTGGTGATACAATATTGCGGCGTGCGGCGTTCACTTACCGTCATTCAGCGTTTGCCGAGTTGTTTTTCTCGATATTTTGCGAGTGCTGCGCCATTTTGGATCTTGCTGCGGGATCCCGCGGGAGTTTGGCGACGCATCGCGAGAGTTCGCAATTGCGAACATGATGTAGATGCGGCGGGCAGCAACAATCTCGCATTCGCGAAATTACAAAATTTGCAATTCTGCACAAGAAATCCACCAGCAACAGCATAAACCTTCTGAAAATGATGATTTTTATCAGAATAACTCCTCAGGTTGACATTTGCCTGCACTTTTTTGGATTTGAGGCCTTTTTGACTTTCTTTGGATCACTTTTGGATTAGAAATCAACTTTCACAAGTAAGTTTGTTTGGGGCATTATAGTTGCTATTCTGCAGAAAAACGAGTTTTGCAAAACTGAAAGCACTCAGCAGGTGCAAAAGTTCACTCATCATTAGTAACCATTCCATGTAGTGCTTCCTGAGGGGCCCCTCCAGAGTTCAGTTGCCTACGTTTGTTTGGGGCATTACAGTTGCTGTTCTGCAGAAAAACGAGTTTTGCAAAACTGAAAGCACTCAGCAGGTGCAAAAGTTCAAACTCATCATCAGTAACCATTCCCTGTAGTGCTTCCTGAGGGGCCCCTCCAGAGTTCAGTTGCCTACTTGCAACTATTCTATGACCCTGCTCTGACCCTCACAGCAGGCTCATAGAATAGCTACAAGTAGGCCACAAAGGTCCTGGGAAAAAATTGCACTGCAGCAGAAAGCAAATTGCAGATAAGGAAGCAGGTGCCAGACAGTAACTTTAAATTCAGTGACACATTATTCAACCCCAAATCAATTCATGTCAGTTGAAGCAGGGCAGGTGTGCTTGCTTTCCCCCCCATAATCTACAGTGATGAATCAGAGGGTGGCAGTGATGTACCAGAGGGTGGCATGGGTGAATCAGAGGGTGGGAGTGGTGAAACAGAGGGTGCTGTGAACCTGTGATGATGAACCAGACCTAGAAACAACAAAGTCGCGACCGCTGTGAGCCGACAAGTAAGTGAGCAATTGCAAACTGGTACAAAACCCTCGCGAACTGGCAGAAACCCTTGCAATCACAAAAAAAATCCGCAAATTCGCGAGAATTCGTGGATTTTGCGGATTGCGAGTTCGCAAATACGCAAATTCGCGAACGCCAGATTCGCAAAATTCGCCCATGCTTTGTGCTATCATAGATGCTCTAGTGGCATGCAGAAGGCCACCAGCCTCAGTTTCAAGCATCCATTTTCTTGTCACTTCGGGCAGGAGAAATTGTTAAGAAGCCTCCTGACTCTTGGTTACCATGTGCCTCGGACATAAGTAAGGAGGGCTGCTACCCCTTGGAGACTGCCTCATCATGTCACAGTGAGCTGCAAAAGGAGAAACTGCGGTCTGCTGCCTCTTGCCCCCTCTGTCCTTAACCACATAATGATGCTTTGCACAGGAGGTTCAGAGGCCTGATGCTCCTTACAGCCTCTGCCCTCATGATGTCATACTGAGCTGCAAAAGAAGTTACAGAGGTCTTCTGCGCCTTAAAGCTCTGTACTCATGCCTCTGCCATCTGCAGCCTCTGCCCTCATGACGTCAGACTCAGCTGAAAAAGAAGGTACAGAGGCCTTCGGTCCCTTGAAGCTTCTGTACTCATGACCTTTGTCCCTTACAGCGTCTGTACTCATCACATCATTAAAATGGTATACACCAAGCAGAACTTTGCACTCCGAAGGAGCTAAGCTGGTGACTGTGCCATCTATTAAAAAATCTACATGGGGAGGCACAAGCTTCCTTTTTGTGGCAGCCAAGGCCTCGAACGAGCTTCCCCCATTTTTAAGAAATGCCACAGACCTACTCACTTTGAGAAGCCTTAAGACCTGGCTGTTCACTCACTGATCCCAGATAGCTCACCTAAATCTCAGAGAAATGATGGCTTAGTGCCAGGACACCTTCGGGTAATTGTCGCGCTTTATAACTAATGATAACATAACATAACATCACACTGAGATGCAAAATAAGGGACAGAGGCCTTCTGCCCCAGAGGTCTTCTGCCTTGCAGCCTCTGTCCTCATGTAATCTGCCCCTTGCAGCCTCTGCCCCATCTTGCTACATTGAGGTGCAAAAGAAGGTACAGAGTTCTTCTACCTCTTGCAGCCCCTGTACTGATCACATTGCACTGAGTTGCAAAAGATGGAACATAGGTCTTCTGCCTCTTGCAGCCTCGCTACTCATGACCTTTGTCCCTTGCAGCCTCTGTACTCATCACATTGCACTGAGCTGAAAACGATGGTACAGAGGTCTTCTGTCCTTGCAGCCTCTGTACTTATGTACTCTTCCCCTTGCAGCCTCTCCCCTCAATGCCACTGGAATCAAGCTGTCCTGGCTGATAAGGGCCGAAAGCCCGAAACCGGTCCTAGGATGCTTGTTTCCAGTCCAGGGAGGACCTGGCTTGGCAGTCGGGCTAGACTGTTCCCATTGGGCGCAGGGTCAAGAATGATTTGCATATGGCTGGGTCCAAACTGGAATGGCATGGTGAGCAAAAAAACGATGGATTTAGGCCCAGATCTCTGTACTGGGGTGAATGTATGACCTTGTTCTGCATTCTGTCGATCAATTGTTCTTTTTGCAAAAGAAGGTATACAGCGGTCTTAAGTCCTTGTAGTCTCTGTACTCAGGATGTCTGCCCCGTTGAACCTGATATTAGCTTCTTCAAATGGGACTTAACATCTAACCGAGGAGTATGTCTTTGAACACAAATTGGGTGAAATGTTAGTTTTTTTTAGCTTTTTCGAAGTAGTGCACCTTCACTACAATGGTTTACTTCATATACTCATCTTCGAGGCAGAGGATAGTGTAAAGAAGTTTCAAAGGAGTAAGACTTAAGCGGGAAAACCTCACACCCAACAAATGTTTGGTTCTCACCAGTTAGAGACATAACGTGCTAAACAAACCTGAGTTGAATGCTATGGTAGTAAGAGTTTTAGTATGTGGAAGGGAGCTTTTGCACACGTTTTCACAGAAAGCTCTGCATGTCAAGCAGAAGGCTTATTATCCAACCCTTTACTAGATTAGGAGTTAATGGGCTGAGTTTCAGTGATGATTTGATTTGGTTGACGTTATCACAGTAAGGATGAGATTGATGATTTGGTTTTGTGCCCTTTGAAACTCAATCATCATTGGAATTCAACACCCTCATCGAAGCCACTGTGGTATTCGATTTATTTTATTCATTTATTTATTTATTGAATTTATAGAGCGCGCAATCACCTGACAGGCATCCTGGCGCTAGAGAAAAGGTGGGACGGTGATACCGAGGGATCAGAAATGACAATACCAAAGGACACAACTGCTGAGACTAGGCTATAGTGTGGGGAATAGCCATGTTTTCAACCTCCTCCTGAACTGGAGGAGTTCACTGATTTGCCTAAGTTCCAGCGGAAGGGTATTCCACAACTTGGCTGATGCAACTTCGAAGGACCTACCACCAGCTCTGACCTTCTTAAATCTTGGTACCCTCACCAGCTTTGCTTCAGCCGAACGCAACAGTCTGGTAGGAACATACCAGTCAAACTTGTTCTGCAGGGGAACCGGGCCAGCTCCATGCAAGGATTTAAACAATATACAGAGTGACTTAAACTGAATACGCTGCTTCACTGGCAGCCAGTGAAGCTCAGCAAGAGCCCGCAAAGATGAAGATCTCCTAGGCTAACCAAGCGCAAGTTTCGGCGACGAAGACTGGACTCTTTGCAACCTATCCACAAGAGTTCTAGGAGACTCAAGCAGGAGGGCATTGCAATAATCGAGCCTACTGAGGATCGTGCTCTGAGTAATTAGCTTACATGCGTCGGGGGGAGCAGATGGAGAATCTTGCGCAAGGATCTGATGATGGACAGACAGCAACCCACGGTTTTAGTCACTTGCCCCTCCATGGTTAACTTGTCATCAACCATCACCCCCAAATTGTGCACGGTCTGTACAGGCCGGACCGCATTGGGGGTCTCCGATGGCCAGAAATTGGAGTGCAACATTGGAGGGATCTTTTGCGTCGAGCAGTACAACACCTCCGTTTTCGAGGAGTTAAATTGCAGCAAATTTTCCCTCAGCCACACAGCCGTATCACGCAGGCAACTATGAAACTCCTCGACCGAAGTTGAATTCTCAGCTGAGTATCATCAGCATAGTTAACAATGTTGATGTTATATTGTTTAATTACCGTGATCAAGGGTTTCATGTAAGCATTAAAGAGAATAGGGCTGATAGCCGAGCCTTGAGGTACTCCATGCGAGACATTGGAGAATGCCGACTGAAACGGAGGAAGAGATACCGCTTGCTGTCTTCCCATCAAAACGACCTAAGCCATTTCAAAGCACAACCCGTGACTCCCAGTTCATGCAGTCTATCTAGCAAGGTGAGATGATTTACTGTATCGAATGCGGCAGACAGGTCAAGCAGTACAAGTACTGCTGCCTGCCCTTTGTCTGCACGCATCCGAAGATCATCCATTACCGTCACCAGGGCCGTTTCTGTGCCATGAGCAGGTTGAAAGCCGAATTGGACATCCTCCAACAGCTTATGATCTTCCAAGTAGTTGGAGAGGGTACGACTCACAGCTTGCTCCATAATTTTAGCGGAAAAGGGCAACTGAGAGATAGGCCTATAGTTCATGGCACATTCAGGGTCCAGGGAGGGCTTTTTCAGCAATGGCGTTACCAGAGCTTGTTTCCATTGTATAGGGACCTGTCCTTCACTAAAGGACTGGTTACAGATCCGAAGAAGAGAGGGGAACAACTCGTCCTCGAATGCTTTCCATATTTTGCAAGGTAATGGATCCAGTAAGGAGCCCGAGGATATAGCCATTGCAAGGCTACGGAACTCTTTCATATCGAGCAATGGAAAAACATCTAACTGAAAGTCCTTGCCTCTCTCGGCACTGGTTACAATGTTCGTTGAGTTGACTGCTACCTGGTCACCCACTTCTAAATTAGGCACCCTTCCCTCTTCCTTACACCTTATGTTACTCTCTAATTCCTCAATAATTTTGTTGACTTTCTCCTGAAAAAACTCGCCAAATCATCACAAAGTGCCTGAGTGGGAGGGATTATGTTTTTAACAAAGTCAGGTTTAGTCAGGTTATTGAGGATATTGAAAATGCTCCTTGTACTATTAGGGGCATTCAGTATCTGGTTCGCATAAAAATCTGCCTTCGCAGATTTAATCGCTTTCCTATAAATAGACAGCTTCGTTCTCCAAGAAGCTCTATGTCCGGCCTCATAGTGGTGCCTCCACACCCTCTGTGCGTGCTTACACTCGCTCTTAAGGTGCTTACGGTTGCATTAAACCACGGGGCTGATGGTCTACCCCTGTTATGGTGCTTTTTCAGAGGGGCTAAACTATCCAGGACGGCTATAATTTCTCCACAGAGGGCTGAGTAATTTACCTCCACATGCACCTCCGGGGAGAAGTCCTGTCCCTGAAACAACTGCTTAGAGCCCTTCTTCCACAGCACTGCTTTCCAATCTCTACCAACATACCCACCAACCTGATTACTACCACAATTAGCTTGAATGACATCATTAAGATAACATTTTATCAAAAAATGATCAGTCCAGTCCATAGGGAGAATCTCTCCCATAGAGAGAAGATCTACCTCTGACAGAATAAGATCAAGTGTGTGGCCACCTGTGTGAGTAGCCTCCGATACCCATTGAACCAGGCCCAAATCCTCGCAGGAGTTAATGATGTTAGAAAAAGCGGAGTCCAATTTACCATTATACCACAGATTAGAGTCACCAAGGACCAATAATCTCCGATGGGTAGTGCTCATGTTCGTCAACATCTCCAGCAACGCCTGCTGTCGATGCAGCAGATGTGTGTATGAATGGCCAGAAAGACCCATTGAGGGAGTAACAATAGTGGTAGAATTCCCCAAAGGCGTCTTACTTTCCTTTAAACCATGGCCAAGATTTACCAACTCTTTCCACTGGGTTTCCATCACAAAAGTGTCACAAACTAGCACACAGTGAGGAATTGTGATTTATTTTCTAACACAAAACTTTTTTCTCGGTGGAAAGTAGCCCTAACTTATCATTAAGTAGTTGTATTAAAGGAAGTTACTTTGCAATATTTGGCTTAATGTGGGTGGCACAATGGAGTTACTGTGCAGACATCCATGGATTTAGAAGCAACATTCTTTCTAGTAAAGAAGGGAATCAACCCCTCCTCGAGGCAGGTGCCACATTGGAGATAAGTTTTGTTTTTGCAAAACTTTTACAACCTTGCATGTGCTGCAATGTACAGCTCACATACAAACTGGATTTTTTTAAACTAATGGCATCGTATTTTGAACTGGAAGGATACCTTTCCAGTAAATAACCTATGCTAGATGTCATGCAAACACTCTTGCAGGTGAAGAGAGAAAAAGCAACATGAGACGTATCATGATGGGCTTTGCTGGTGCAACACAGAATAGTCCAAGGCCAGCGAGGCAGATCAACCTGGTGATGAGGAGATAATTTAAAGTCTGGTTCATCTTGATTATCTTTCCATAATTGATATTTGTAGTGGAGTTGGTGTTTTAGATGACATCTTATTTTTGTGTCCAGTTTCTTCTGGACTGGCATGTACTGAAAAAAAAGTTTAGAATGTGGGCTTTTTCGATGTATGCATCCACATGGGGTGTGTCAGATGTGGTGAGAGCACAGTGCTAAATGTGTGCCAGTGGTTTCCGGTGCTTTGCACCAGCACTTATTTCTCAGGGCTGGGTCTATGGAATTTTTCTCTTCTCAGCAGTGGGCCCAGTAATTATTGCTTGTCTGCCGTGCACGTACCCTGTTTTACTCCTAGTCATGAGTGACAAGGCTGTTGCTGCCCTGAATTAACTGTGCATGATGGATTGGCCGTCTCTCTGGCTCATCCTTCCAGGTATGCACACTTTAGGGTCTTCCAGCTGCACTATCTGAGAGCCAGGGAAGAGAGAGAAATCAGCTCCCTGTTCTCAGATAGAGGGCTTGAATTACCTGTCCCAGTCAATCCAGGTCCCCCTTTCATGCTTTTCATTGTATTAAAGAGGATGAGAGTGGCTTCAGGATTGGATGGTAGGGCCTGCTTTGTTGGAAATCAAACTCTGTACACCCACACACAATCAGAAAATTACATACACAGTGGAGGAGGAAACACCCACAGTCTCACCAATCACATTGCAGCTTAATTTTGAAGGCACATATCGATTGGCTATGTTTTTCTTTCCCCTATTGAGCTTCAATGCTTCTTCCTCCCTTCGAATTTTTGCAAATGAGCGTGCACTCGAACAGCTGATGGCTTTAAATCTGAAAGTTGATGCAAAGCTGTCATTGTCCCTGACTCATGAACACAGACGAAGGCTCTCCTTTCCTTGTCCTGAAATAAGGTCGTCATACCGCGGGAAAAGGAAACTTGCAGCATCAGGCAAATGAAAATATTGTATAGAAGACATGCATGCTGCTTGCTCGTGTTATTTTTTGGGCTAGACATACACAATATTTTTTGAACCACGCTGAGTACTCACTTTACTAAGGCATTTGGGGCCAGATGTAGGAAACCTAATTCCGGTCGGTAATGGCCGAAATGACCGAATTTCGGCCGTTACTGACCAGAATTAGGTTTTTCATATGTAAGGACCTAAATTAAGGATTTGGTAATTTTAGGAATCAGTAAATTACCGAATTCTTAAATACCGATTCGGTAAATAACCGAATCCTGATATGTAGGGAGCACTCAAATGAGTGATTTTCCCATTTTAGGATTCGTTATTTACCACCAACTACAAGTTGGTGCTAAATTTCGAAAACCCTAAAAAATGCTAATTGATGCAAATAATAACAGTGCCATGTGTGTGTGCCACATGTGCACCCATACACAATTCAGGGGTGCAACAGGGTGTCAAAGTGACACCCTGCCACCCTTCAATTTTTCCCCCCTTTTACTGAATCGGTATTTACCGATTCGGTATTTCCCATTCATTCCTATGAGCCTTAGGCCCCATAGGAATGAATGGGGTATACCGAATCGGTAAATACTGATTCGGTATTTACCGAATTTTACAGATTCTGTAAAATTTACAGATTGGATACCTACATAGCATTTACCGATTCTAAAATACCGAATCGGTATAATTCGGTATCTTAGAATCGGTAAATGCTGATTATCTACATCTGGCCCTTGGCATCTAAAAATATTGAAGCATTATTCGGTCGGACGCGTGGCTAGTTGATGTAGAAAGGTGCTAGGGAAATAATGTGGTGCATGAAGTATTCAGGTGAAAATTCAGAGGACGGGATGTAGAGGAAAGTATGAGCCGTGTCATTCTGAAAGTGAACTTACCTATTTCGATTTTAACCAGGATGGAGAGGTTACATGCACCATTTACCTGGGATGGAGGCACTATGTGTTTCCATTTCCCAAGATAGAAATGTCACATGACTTTTCTTCCTTCCTTCCAGGTGGCCACAAACCTTTTCATTTCATTGTGTATGTCTGTGCCGTCATCAAAACCATCATCTGACAAATGATTGTTTCATGTCATTTTACATGAATGTATATTAAAACAAAAGCTTGTTTTGGTTTTATTATGTAATTTGTGTGTCTGGTTGCAACTCAACTATTTCACCTCTCATTATTTACCCGCTCAGCCAGTGAGGCAAGCAGCCATGTGTGCAGGAAGAACAAGTACTACTTTGCCACTGTACAAATTTGACAAATGATATACTTGTGTGCATGAGATAACTGCCATTGATGCACAAATGTAAAGACACACTCAACCTTAAGAAGTACCCTCAGAATTGCTTTAAAAACAAATATATTTTCAACCAAATTTTCTCTCTGTAAAAAACATAATTCTGCTCTATTCTCAGAGATTTACCTTGCTTCGCTTTCGCAATTTGGGAACATTATTGAACATAAACAACCAAACAGAGTCCACCCGTACTCAAAAATAGCTCTTTCCAGTGAACTTTATAGCATTCAAGGAAAACATATGTTTTCTTAAAATAACCCTCACCCACCAAAATGTCCCTTGGTGGCATACTTCCTCATCGGGTTCTTCCCGGCCCCCTGTGGGACGGGGCGTACTGTGACCGATGGAGACGCGGGAGAACTTTGTAGGGTGTTGACTATAAAGTGATTAGTTATAAGAGTGGGAGGGTCAGGCTTGTGGGTTTAAAAAATACCTTGCTACGTAGAAACTAAGTTCTAATAACTCCTGTAGCTGGTATTATTAAAAAGGGGAAAGCGGAGTAACACACTGTGATGGGTGTGTGTCTCCTGGTCTACATCTTTCAAACCTATCGTCTAAGGCTTTTCATCAGGACCAGACTAAATGATCCCAAGTTTCACTCCTAGAACAATACCTTATTAGTCTTCTTAATTACTATTAAGGTGAGACATTTCCATGCACATACACTACCTAGTCAGTATATTTCTTGCTTATGATATGTTTCTTGCCTAATTCAGACCTCATGAACTCAACATATGAGGGGAGGGGCGCTTGCAGTCACACAATCATCAAAGCTGCACACTTGCCCTGCATATTCTGCCTGCCTGTGGCTCGGATGAACATTATTGACGCCACCATTGTAAATTTTCACCAGCCACTACTGCCTGAAATTACACTGTGCTTTTATGGTCCGTCTTCTATTTCTCACATCCCACTATATTGCTGGGTCTCCGTCTTGGCTTCTGGAATGTGTGAGCGCTGAGTGCTTTTGATCTGGTCACATTTTCTTCTTTCCTCTGATTGTGGAGGCAGAGGCTGCTCTTTGACTGTACCACTCAGGGCCTGATTCCGATGTGAGTCAGAAAGCCTCCGACCACAGGTCGAAGGCTTTCCGACTCACATCGGAGGTTTCACTTTCAACTACTTCATTTCAATGACAGCGGTCGAAAGTGAAACCGGCCGGTCATTCCAGCTGGATCCCAACAGGATCGAGAACCCCGTTGACCATTCGGAGGCCCCACTGTAATTCCTATGGACAGCATTTCTGCCGTTGGGCTTGTGATGCCTGTTTCCGACAGGCTTTCCATGTTAGGCTTTCTGACATGGAAAACCTGTCGGGAAGCGACTTTAGGGGCCTCTAGCAGGGCCCCCATTCCTACACAGCATCCATATGGGGTCAAGGGGGCACCTATGGTGCCCCCCTGTTAATCCCTGCACCATATGGCAGGCACCTTAAGGTACCTGCCATGTTGTGCAAGCATTAACATTATCTCCCATTTCTCTATGGGAGCTTGTGCTACGGACGGTTTACGGCTGCAGCACAAGCTCCCATAGAGAAATGGGAGTATACGAACCATCATGTGCGGTCAGATTGTAATACTCTGGTCTGGGCTGCCGACCGGAGGTCTGTTGGTACAGAATCTGCGATGATGTCAGTCGGAGGCAACTCCGAGCGACATCATAATCAGGGCCTACGTGTGCTGTATGTCTGACTGAAGGAAGATGAAACCCGTCACTCTCTAATCTTACTAGGTCCTTTCCCCCTCTGGGGTCAAATATCAATGCATATATTTAAACACAATGGACTTTTACGTTTCAGATTTATATTCTACTCACATGCATGTCTGTGGGTTATTTATCTAGCGCATAGTGAGCTACTAAGGAACAAAGCGTTGTACAGAGGCTGGTGTACAGACAGGGAGTACATCACACAAGCTTGAACTTATAGTACAGAAATAAAGAGGGGGTGGGCAGTGGCATATCAAGGCTCCCATGGGTTCTAATGCTAGCAAAGAAAATGGCGCCCAAACAGTTCTGTTGTACAGTAAAAATATCAATAATAATCGAGTTCAGAGGGGCCCTCACAGCCCTGAGCCACTGCATCTGCTGGACAATTGACAACCCACGCCCCTGGGGCTGGGAGATAGCAGGAAGTATCCAGAGTGACAGGGGATCGTGGGGGATAGAAATAAGTGACTAGCAGAGGGGCGGAAGAGGACTGGATTGTGTGCATTTGAACAGTACTTGAGCATATTAGGAAAGATACATTCTTTATACGAGAACAAAGTTTCCAGGCACAATTCCAACACAATCCAGTATCAAATAAATGGGTATTAGCTTGTTTTCTACAGCACTTTATATCACACTTCTGATCTTTATAAGCCCCATATATAACTGGTGTTTATTTTTACCCAATTAGAAGATATTTGATTTACTGACATCAGAGTAGGCATTGCTATGAATCAAATTCACCAATGACAAATGAAGGCATGTTTAAACAGCAGGTGTTCAACTAACTGAGCTATCTTTGAAGTGTATGTAAGAGACTCAGATGTCTTTCTCTCTAAAGTATGTATGACAGAAGATAAAGATGGTAATCTATCGACAGCTCAAGGCTGAGATGTAGCCATCTGGGTCAGACTGCTAAACCCTGTGTCAGCTCACGGCCAGTGACTCAGAGCGCTCTTGGCCAGGAGTACATATAGAGATACATGGAAAGAGGGATAGTGCTAAGCAGAACCAGTGATGAAGAACCAGGTCGACCCTTAAGAGCAGGGCTGGGACAACTTCCATTGAACATGTCCCAAGAGAGTCAGTGTGTCTCAAAAGATGACCAAGCCTTAAAAGAACGAGAGTGCTGAAAGCCACAGGTGAAGAAGGCATGCTGCTCCATTGATATAAAAGGTTCAAGTCCAAGAGTTTTAGGTCACACCAAAGCTGAAAGTTCCGTCAAATGTTACCAACCATCAAAATATCTACCAATTGATAACATTGGGCCATATGTATCAAGCCAAATTGACTTCGCAAATGCCGAAATTCGCAGAATTTCAGCGTTTGCGAATGCAATTTGTCCTAATGGTATCTATCAAGGAAATCTGCTTGCAAAATAAGGAATTGCAAAATTTGCGATTCCTTATTTTGCGATTGCATTTAAGGAATCGCAAATTTTGCGATACCTTAAATGCAATGTAAGAAGCCAAAAAAATCGGCAAATTGGCCTTAAGGAATTGCAAATTACCACCAACTTCTAGTTAGTGGTAAGTTGCGATTCCTTGAAAAATGCATATTTTTGCATTTTTTAAAGTGCCATGTGACGCACATACATGCCCTTAGGGCATGTATGTGCGCCACATGTGCACCCATGCATATTTCAGGGGTGCAACAGGGTGTCCTTTGGACACCCCTGGACCCTTGAAAATATTCTCAATTTGAGATTAGCAAATTGCGAATCGCAAATTTCCCATTCATTCCTAGGGGCCTCCTGGCCCATAGAAATGAATGGGAAAGTATTCCTTAATTGCAAATTTGCAATTTGCCAATTCGCAATTAAGGAATATCAAGAAATCGCTATAAAATTGCGATTTTCTTGATACATAGCAATTAGCGATTCTGAAATAGCGATTTCTTAAAAATCGCTATTACAGAATCGCTAAGTGCTACCTTCATACATATGGCCCATTGTTTTTTTTTCCCTGTTTGGAGTAGTGCAGGCCAGTTTTCCAAGTTTTTACTCCCTTCTCATTCTTTTACCTTGCATACATTAATCTGTCTGTCTGGCTCAAACTACATCGCCTTTTGTGCGTGTAGCTCATGGTACCCGTGAACCAGGGGCGTTGCGTGGTTAGTAGGATTGAGAGGGGGGTTGAACTTTAGATTTCCCAACAATCACGCTGGCAGATAATGTAAAAACATAATATACGGCAAGCAGGGTGCAGGAGAGGGGTGTAAGGGGCAGTGGATAACCAACATTTTTGAAGACTTTTGAAACAGAGAGAGGGAGAGAGTCTGTATGTGTCTTTGTCTGAGTGTATGTAACAATTCGTGGTGAAATGTTTGATCTCAGGGTAATATATTTAAATCTTGGTGTGGCCAGTTAGTCTTTCAGCTTTCTTAGGTCGATAAAATGAGTTCCTTTGAATTGGGTAGCAGCATTTTAAATTTGGTGCAAAGGTCTCCTCTGGCAAATATGTGATTTATAAACATACATGGACACAGAAATGTATTTTAATCTTTTGTATTTCGATTTCTTTGCATTATTATGCTGTCATTATTTCTTCCTTTCTTATGCCCAAACCTTCCTTCTGCTTGCCTTTCTCCTTTCTTTTCTCATTCCTATTTGCCTATCATACATTGTTCACTCTATTTCTCTGTCCATCCCTTAATTTCTTCCTTTCACATTCTTTTCTTATTTCCCCCGTCTTTCATCCTTTACTTATTTATTTCCTTGCTCCAGTACTTCCCTTCCTGTCTGCATTTGTTGCTGCCTTTTTTAATGTATTCCTTCCTTTTTTCATCCTCTCCTTTCATTTAAACAGCACAGTACAGGCACATTCTCTTTAGTTTGAAAAGTTCTCTCAAGTCCTTAGATTAGCTTTTCTAATGCTGAATTTTGAGATGTACACATATTCTCTAATTTGAGGTCACTTATGAGTTGTTGTCATAGGCTTTCCATATGTTATGTTATATTGATTTGTATAGCGCACTAATCACCTGAGAGGGCATCTAGGCGCTTGGGCAGGTGTCTAGGTGTGAGGTCCCCGAGGTGCTTATATGAAGAGCAAGGTCATCAGATTCTTGCGGATCTCAAGAAGTGAGGAGGCTCTGATGTGTTGAGGCTTGTGGATGTGAGTGGAGCCATTAAAGGAAGTGGGTCGAGCAAGTAGAGGAAGTGGGCAGAGCTGGGGGAAGTGAAGGTGGCCTCCTAAAAATAAATGTGGGCACCTACACTTAATATTTTACAAATTAAGCACTGTGAGGGCATCCCTGAGTGAGTCCATTTTGCTCTGAATAAAAGATAATCAGTGTGTTACCATAGAAATCAGGTTCTGAACAGATGTGTTCAGTATCCAGTCTACTATAGGCTGGGTAAGAATGACTCCTGAGAGTATAGTTAGGGCCACTTGTATCCCTCTCAACATTCTTTTTCACGCAAAGTCTGGTGGCTGCCAGCCTGTCGATCTTCCACTGAGGTTGGAGGATCTCAAATTAAGTGTGAAAGTTCTTAGCGATTGTACCCCTCTGACACGCTTTACTTATGACAATGATGAGTTTTATAGCATTTGAGAGAGATGTAATAATGCTTCTAGATGCGGATAGGCCTGCAGTTTGTTTATACTTCCACTGTGTATGTCTTTTCTGAAAGTGTTGCTTAACTCCTTCGCTGCGGGGATCATTACCCTGCTGTGCTGGGGGGGAGGGTGCGCGCACAGCGCCCACATGCTCACGGCGCTCCTGTGCTCATGAAGAGCTGAGCTCGTCACAGGTGCATTGGCTCCCGTGGAACGCTCAGCACAGCAGGGGAATTCTCCCCGCACCTGAGAGTTCCACGGGCCATGACGAGCTGAGCTCGTCATGAGCACCCGAGCGCCGTGGCTCATGACGAGCTCAGCTCGTCATGAGCATGGGAGGGGTTAGAGGAGCATGCTCCCCAAGTCTGTGGCATGCCAGAACACTGGTTCTTTAGTGGTAATTTGGGTCCCTTCAGTCACCGGATGAGAATGACTGGCTACTTACACTGAGGGACCAGAAAAACTTAGATAAGGATTTTACCAACCCTTTGCATTGGTCGAATCATTATCTTATATTGTTGACACTCATAAGCCTGCACTTAGGCGCCTTTGGCACAAATTCGATGCTGTGCATTTTCAAGAGCTTCTCTCCTCTCCTCTACCTTCCAACAGCTGACTGTGATTTGACTGATAAATCTTTGTCGGTCTGGATCTCTGATGCGCTTGATCACCTCGTCCCAGTAAAATGGACGAAAGGGTCGCAGCACCAGGTCTAGTCCCTGGTATAACACCAAGCTCATTTTCTTGCGTAAAGAGTGTAAGAGGCTGGAGAGAGCATGGAGAAGGAACTATGACCCTAATTTGAAAAAGCTTTATGGTGTAGCTATTAAGCAATACCATGGGTCTATCCAAGCAGAACGGGCCACCTATTATGCGGAGGAGATCAAGTGCAGCACTAATCCATCTAAAAGTATCTTCTCGATACTAAAAGCGCTGCAATCATCTACAGCCCTGACTGCCACCCCGTTGCCATCTAATCATCAATGTGATGCCATGGCCTCCTTCTTTGTGGAGAAGGTGGAGAGATCTACCAATCTTTCCCTCAGGCGGCATCAGTTCCCGCCCCCATGGCCCGGTCCCCCACCTCATACTGTCTGACAACTCTCCCCGCCATCTCTCAGTAGAAGCTCTCAGTGATTTCCAGGAAGGTCAAGTCCGTTTCCCCGTCTGACGTTCTGAAGCCGGCATATGCGTTGAGAATTTTACCTGTTTACCTGTGCTTATCCCCACGGTGTGCTATGTGATCAATCTCTCCCTCTCCATGGCAACTGTTCCCCTATTAAAGAAACCTAACCTGGATGCTACTAAGTTTGAGAGTTTCTGTCCCATCTCCCTCCTGCTCTGGGTCTCAAACATTTCTGAGGTCCACGTCAATACTATCCTAACGGAATATCTGGAGGTTAACAATCTTCTCGACCCATCTCAGAATGGATTCCATCCAGGTCACAGCAAATAATCTGCTCTTCTTAAGGTCACCAAACATCTGAGATGGGCCTTAGACACCGGTCAAACGTCGGCACTGATTCTGCTTGATCTCAGTGCCGCGTTCGACATGGTCTCCCATCAGATCCTGCTCAGGCGCTTGGAGGAGGTAGGCATAGCCGGCGGCGCCCTGGATTGGTTTGCCTCCTTTTTGTCTAGGCGGACCTTTCAGTTGACCGCCCCTCCTTTTTCATCTAGAGTCTATGCCATCAAGCAAGGGGTTCCTCAGGGTTCGGTTTTGAGCCCTACCCTCTTTAATCTGTATATGCGACCACTGGCAGTGTTGGCTAAAAACAGAGGGCTCACAGTGGTGTCGTATGCAGACGATACCCAGTTGGTAGTCACTCTCACCGACGTCACTACTCGAGACGCTTGCAAGTATATCCTTACATTTTAATATGATTGCATTAATTGTTTTTGATCTGCGTAATAAGTGTATATCTATTTTTAACATCTGTATAAATATGAATTGTTTATCTGTTTGCTTTTTTGATTTTTAATGACTAAAATCGAATGAAGCATATTTTGAATTGAATTGAATTGAGTGGTAATTTAGGGCTGATGTTGTCTGAGACCAAGGTTCGACTTCCTAACTTTGACTTGCAACATAGTTTTCATTTTACTGCTCAGCGGACCCTACTTAATCTAGTCGGGTTTTAGAGAGCGCCGCACTACTGATCTTGTTGTGGACATTCTCCAGAGGTGCACATTACTGCAAAGATTTGATTGGCTGTCAAGGTACATTTTTAGTTGACAACATCGGTTTCTACAAGATACATTGTTACCAATTCTTAAAATAATACATTGATTGTGCTTCGGCTCCACCCCTTTCCCTCTCATCTCATGCTATTGGCTCTTTGGTGTATCATTCCGCTCATGAGTGCTTAAAATCTCAAATTAAATTTGCTATCTCCCTGATGCCAGTGACGGCTCGTCGTCCCACTGCTATTTCAGCAGTGCATAAAGCAAAAGAAAATTATAATAACAGGATGTTATTATCATTTTTTTCTTTTAATACAGGAATGGGGGCGGGGCTGGCTCTGTGACTGACACCAGAGTAGGGGAGGAGTGATTTGCACTCCTCTAAGTGTACATGACAGTTTTGCCAGCCCTCTAGGGCCGGTCAACCGATATACAAACTTAGCATGTTCTCCATTGGTCGTTATTGGCTGGGACAGTCCGGAAGCCTGAGTGCTTCCGATGCTGTGGCAGACCTGAAGAGGACAGAGGAGAGGCAGTGGTGGTGTGGCGGAAAAGGTAATTGTATTTTTTTAGCTTGTTTTTAATCCACCCCCTTGCCTTACCCCTACTGTCCTGAGGGATCTGATGCTTTGTTTACAGAAAACAACCATTGTGCTTTTATTATTTCCCTGCAGCAGGCTGATTTTTATGATTTTATCATACAATAGTAGTAGACCATTTCTCTGCTGATCCCACCCTATCTTCTGATTAGGAACCAGTGGGTTGGGAAACAGAGCATTTTGGCAAGCCTGATTACTGGAGACACAAAGGTGTCTGGTGTCCGGTGGCGCTTAGCGGAGGAGTATCACCCTACTGCTCAAGAGGAAAACTAAACTCATAATAATGTGTCTTTATTATCCTATTAGTTTTCTTATTGTGGTCAGTGGCTCTCAGGGCGGGGCTGGCTAAAGCCGGGCAAGGGGTGGTTTGCACTCCCTAAGTGCACAAGCCTGTTTGGCCTTCTTGGGCTGGCCAAACAATCCTTCTTACTTGGCATCTTTGTCAAGATTACGTTCCACAGGATCCGGTCGTTGCTAAAGGGGGTCCACCTCCCAACATTACCAGCTCCCTGAATGTATAACACAGGGAACTGGAACCATTAGGCGAGGGATATCAGGAACGGGGAGGGGACTGCTGGGACAAAGGCTCTGAAATGATACAAGAACAAATACACTGTTATACATTGCATACAATCAACATGACTACTCTCATCAATTCTCGCTAAGATGGAAGTGTATGCTGGCACATAAACACACCTGGTACTCAGAGTCAATTAACACCCAGCAGAATAAACAAAGAAGGAAAGGATAGGATTCCTGAAAACACAGCAAGTAGCCAAATGCTCCAATCAAGGATATGGATTGAAACAATGTTCCTTACAGCTGGAATATTAATAAGCCATATCCAGATGATGGTTCTAGTAAAAGGAAAAGAATGCACTTCTTGATGAAACTAAAGAAACGTGAGAATGCAGTGGTATCACCATACAACTCAGGAGAATTGAAGCAAAGTACAATCCAGGATTCACGGCAGCAAGTGGTTGGCCAACACACCTTGCTCCGCTACAAAACGCCAAATTATTAATCATGAATGGTAGCGCGTGGCCGATACACACTGCGCTAAGCTTCTAGTAGGCAGCACTAAACACCACGGTAACATGTAGTAACACCACTATGTTCCGCAATACTGACAAGAGTACGATATCAATCCAGAATGGCTAGCCAGCCGGTAATCCACAATCCGGAATTAGCAATTTCAAGCGCAGCCGCGCGGAAATATCTCAGAGCCCCGAGACTGAATGAAGACAATCAGAAACACGGTAACGTGTGGTCGGCCGACACACAACGTTCCGTGAAGGATGAGGGCAATCGGAATCACGGTAACGTGTGGTCGGCCGACACACAACGTTCCGTGAAGGAAGAATGGGATTTGCGGCACGTACAAACTCACCACCGCAGTAGCCCGGAACTCGTAATCCTCAGTGGAAAACAAGTCGGAATCCCTCAAGGAAGAAACACGAGATTCTCAACTACAGACCTCCAGCAAAACGAAACAGGAAACAAACAGAATTACACGCATCCGCTACTGCGCGGGATGTCTCTATGTGCCTTATGGGTATGAAGGATCATGGGAAACGTAGTTCAAAAGACAAGGTAGGCGCAAGGAAACCCGATTCCTGACAGTAGGTCCCCCTCCTAGCGCCTCCTAGGGCCAGGCTTACCCAGGAACCGGGCATGAAAGCGACATACTGCTGCAGGAGCATGTACATTGTGATGTGGCTCCCATGTATCGTCCTCAGCCGAATACCCTTTCCATGCAATCAGATACCACAGGACTCCACGTTTACACTTAGAGTCATGAATACATCACACCTCGTACTCCTCCTCACCGTCGACCAGCCCTGGAGGAGCTGCCCTCCTGACACTTGATAAAGCAGGTTTCAGAAGGCTGCTATGGAAAACAGAGTGGATTCGCATACTTACAGGCAGTTTCAACTTGAAAGCCACAGGGTTGATTTTCTTAAGGATAACATACGGACCAATGAAACGAGGATGAAACACGCTTCGCAGTTTGAATCTTATATTTTTGGTAGAGAGCCATACTCTGTCCTCCACCTGATAGTCAGGGCCATCCCTGCGATGAACATCGGCCCAACTTTTATATTCCACCTTCGCCTTGTTCAAGTGTCTGAATAGCTGTTTCTGTACAGAGTATAGCTTTCTCACTCTGCTATACACCGAGGGCTGAGCGGAGACAATTTCAGGGATCGCAACAGGGAGAATGCTGGCGTCTATTCCATATGTGGCATAAAAGGGAGACACTCCTGCGGAGCAATGCCATGAGTTGTTGTATGCCAATTCCGCCATCCACAATAACGACACCCATGAGTCATGTGCTGAGGTGGCGTAACAACAGAGGTATTTCTTTAGAGTCTGGTTTAACCTCTCCGTTTGGCCATCAGTCTGAGGGTGAACACTTGTGGACAATGAGGATTTGATGTGTAAAGCCGTACACCAATATTTCCAGAATCTGGCGACACATTGTGGGCCCCTGTCTGAAACAATGACCTCAGGTACACCGTGTAAACGGATCACTTCCGTGAGAAGCAGTTGTGCCGTTTGACCAGCTGTAGGAAGATTGATACAAGGTATGAAGTGTCCCAGCTTGGTTAGACTGTCCACCACTACCAGGATCGCTGACTTGCCCTGATCAGACGGCAACCCCGTTACGAAGTCTAAACTTATCGTTTGCCAAGGTCTTCTATGCGTAGGCATAGGTATCAGGTTGTGGTGCAGGAACGAGTAGGACACCGGTTCGTGGGGTTAAAGATGGTTTTATTGGTATTCCCCGGTTTGTTTTTAGCATTAAAGTTCTCCTCATTCTAAACGTTAGTCTCTCTTTTGCAAACTGACTGGGATCCGTTTTGGCGTTCGGGTGTTCTTCCTCCTGTTCTTCTGGGTATATCCCTGCCCCTCAAGGTCTGGTCAGGGTCTGGGTGTTCAGCTGCTTCCCTTGGCTCCGGTGTCCCATGGAAAGAGAAGACCAACAGAAAGGGAGCCGTTAGTTCAGCTGTCCACTGGGGGTATTAGGCACCAAGGGACCGGGTGTAGTGAGTTGGGAGAGGAATCACCGGTGAACGTGCAACTCTAACGTATGCCAGTGAAGTGGGTTGGGTGTATACAGACGGTGAGGGTAACGCGGGGTAAAAGGAAACGAGAGGGGGGGAACGAGGGATACATACAGGGGTTCTGTACACTCTATGCACGCTTGCTTCCCACCCAAGCCGCCATACGCCGCCGTACCTGGGAAAGCCACGCTCCTCCCCCGGGAGAGTGGCACGGCGGCTCGCAGGGTCGTTGGCCTCCTGGCTTCCCCTCGGACTCTCCTCCGCCTGCTCCCAGATGTTCTTCGGTTTCTCTGATTACTTCGGTTCTGCAAACTCCAGTCGCCGGTTCTCCGTCTCCGCTCCTCGCCGTCTCTCCTGGGGTGATGTCACACGCCACGAACATCACTTCCTCGGTTTTAGCCAATCCGGTCTCTCTGACGTGCATGCCCACTTAAAGGAGCCGCGTTCCTCGTCTTCGAGTTCGTCTTGATCCGTACCCCATGTCTCTGTCTGCAAGGAAGGAGGTTGTACTGGGTCAATTCCGGGAGTCCACCACTCTTCTTCAGTATGCAGCCTCACCCCGTTACACTCCTCCCCCCTGGATTCTCCCGATTGGGGAGAATGGGCATGCGAGAGAGAAAATCAGCGTTCCCATTGTCCCTCCCCTTCCTATGTACCACCGTAAAAGAAAAGGGCTGGAGGAAGAGAAACCACCGCAGTATCCTAGCGTTCTGTGTCCTGTTCTTTTGCATCCACTGTAAAGGGGCATGATCTGAGAAGAGGGTAAAGGCTTTCCCCTCCAGATAATACCGCAACTTCTCCACTGCCCATCGTATAGCCAGACACTCTTTTTCAACGGTGGGATACCTTTGTTCCCGAGGGTGGAGTTTTCTACTTATGTACAGAATCGGATGTTCTACATCGTCTTCCCCTATTTGTGACAGGACTGCTCCTATACCTGTGTCCGAAGCATCTGTGGCTAGTGTAAATGGCTTTTCAAAGTCTGGGGGTAGCAACACAGGACTGGTGGTGATGGCTTTCTTCAATAGAACGAAGGCATTCCTGGCTTCCTGGGAAGGGGGTTGAGGTAGGGTGTTTTTGACGTTTTTTTGGAGTAAATTAGTCAGGGGAGTGGCTATATCGGCAAAGTTCTTTATGAATCGCCGATAGTAGCCCATGAGGCCTAAAAAGGCCCTGAGTTCCCTTTTTGTAGCAGGAAAAGGAGTTTCTGTAATGGCTTTGATTTTCTCCTCTTGGGGGGCTATCACTCCATCCCCTAGCATAAACCCAAGATATTTCACTTTTGAGAAAGCTGCCCTTGATTTCCTGGCGTTAACATGCAATCGGGCATCTCTCAAGGAGGCCATAACCTGGGTTACATGTTCCAGGTGCTCTGTCCATGTATGACTGAAAATGACGATGTCATCCAAATACACAGAACTGTAGCTGGTATGTGGGGATAACACTGTATTCATAAGTCTCTGGAACGTGGCAGGCGCCCCGTGGAGGCCGAAGGGAAGGACATTGAACTCGTATAATCCTTCCTCTGTGGCAAATGCTGTTTTGTGGCGGTCCCCCTCCCTTAAGGGTACCTGCCAATATCCCTTAGTCAGATCCAGAGTCGTTATGTATTTGGCTTCCCCTATACGTTCAATCAATTCGTCCACCCTTGGTATGGGGAACGCATCAAAGGTGGAAATGGCGTTCAACGCCCTGAAGTCCATGCAAAAACGGGTGGACTCATCAGGCTTGGGCACCATGACTATCGGGGATGACCAGTTACTTTTTGAGGGTCTGATGACACCAAGCTCTAACATACTAGTGACTTCCTTTCTCACGTCTGCCCTTTTTGCGGCTGGTATGCGATATGCTCTTTGTTTCACTATACTCCCCTGGGCTGTATGTATCTCATGTTCTGCCAGGTGGGTGCATCCAGGGGTGTCGGAAAACAAGGGGGAAAAAGGGCGGAGTTCGTTCAGCAGTTCCTGTTTCTCCGTGTCGGATAACTCCGGGTTGATGGGTAGGAAGGCTAGGGTTGATTTATCACTGCCTTCAGGAAGGGCCAGATTGCAAGTACGAGGTACTGGTCCCAACCATTTTTTAAGGAGATTCATGTGAAAGGACTGCTTGCGGGTGGGCAACATTTGTAGCCTATAGGTGGTACTGCCGAACTTCTCTAGTACTTGATACGGCCCTTTCCATTCGCTCCTGAATTTCTGTGTGGAGGAAGGGAGTTACACTAGAGCCCAGTCCCCCTGGTTCAGGGTTCTCCATCGTTTGCCCTTATCGTAATACCGCTTTTGGTGACTTTGGGCCGACTTCAGGTTTGAATAGGCCAAATCCCTCAATTTCCCCAATCGTGACCTCAACTGCTGGGTATATTCTAACAGAGACCGCTGTTCGTTGGCCTCTTCTTTTTCCCATGCTTCCCTGGTTATTTCGAGCAGGGACCTCGGTTGCCGGCCATACAGTAGTTCGAAGGGAGAGTATCCAAGGCTACTCTGGACCTGTGCTCTTACCACATATAGAGCCAACGGGAGCATTCTGTCCCAGTCCTTATTTTCTGAACTCAACAGTTTCTTGAGGGTGGTTTTTAGAGTCCTGTTGTATTTTTCCACTAAACCATCCGTTTGTGGGTGGTAAGCAGATGTGCGGATGTGTTGTAGGTCCAAGGTTTTGCATACCTTTCTCATCATACGTGACACAAAGGGCGTCCCCTGATCCGTCAGGATCTCACGGGGAAACCCAACTCTTGAGAATAGTTCAACAAGTTTTTCTGCTACATTCCTTGTGGTTGGGCTGCTTAGTGGAAAGGCCTCTGGGAAACGGGTGGAATAATCCACCACCACTAGTGCATAGGTATGTCCCCTAGAGGTGCGGGGCAGGGGCCCTATGAGATCCATGCCCACGCGTTCCCATGGATTGCCGATAATGGGCAGGGGTTGTAACGGCACCGCCGGGGGTTTGGTCATATTTTTCCTCTGACACACCTCGCAGTGTTGACAATAGGCCTCAGTCTCTTTATAGATACCCGGCCAATAAAATAAGTGCAGATTATTTTGGGTGGTCTTCTCTGCCCCACTGTGTCCTGCCGTCAAATGAGTGTGTGCGTAGAGCAATATCTGTTCTCGGAATTCTTTTGGCACCACCAGTTGTCTAGGCTCTCCCTCCTTCCCTTCCCGATACAACAGTTCATTCTCAATACGAAAGCGGGGGTATCCCTGAGACATATTAGTAGTCTGGGCAATGTGGGCGGCCTCCCACGCATTCAAAAGGGTTGGGTCGTTAGACTGTGCAAACTTAAACCCCCTGTCTATGACCCACGGTTCGGTGGATAGGTAAGCCTCCGCAGGACGTCTGTCTAACTCCCTTTTAAACAGGGCCAGGAATTGTGGATTGTCTACCCCTAATATCAGTTCTTCGGGCAAAGACCCCACCACTCCTACTCTCACTGTACAGGGTTCCCTCCCTGTTGGGTGTATGGTAATGCGTGCAATGGGATAAGTCTTGACGTCCCCGTGGACACACCGAATGTGCACTTCGCCCTCCTGCCCTATCTGAGAGGGATACACGAGTTTCTCACGTATTACTGACTGTCTACATCCCGAGTCTAGGAGAGCTTTTACTGGAATGTGGTTCACCCGTACCCTTACATAATAGGAAGGCCCCATTTCTGCGCTGTACATCACTGCCTTAGGAATATACCCAACTTCCATGGGTTCCTCCGCTGGTTTTTTTCTGGGGCATAACCGTGCTATGTGGCCCCACTCCCCACACTCAAAGCACTGGGGTCCTCTTATAGGAGTTATGTCCGGGCGAAAGGGCCGTGTTTTCATGGGTTCAAAGACGGCCTTCTTTTTCTCTGTCTTGGGTGGAGAGACTGAAGTCTTTGAGGGTTTCTCCGTCTCCCACGGAAAGGTTCTAGGGGCGGCCCTTGTATAGTTTGCCGCCATTTCAATCGCCTGAGCTGCGGTCAGGCCAGGATGTTGCCTCAACCATCTTTGAGTACCATAGGGTAGTGCTTCCATGAACTGTTCCAAAATGATGCTTGTCATGACGTCTTCTTTGCTCCGGGTTTCGGGTCTTAGCCATTTTTCCGCTGCCATTTTCAGACGCAGATATAACGTTTTTGGATTTTCCCCTGTGACTCCTTTTTCCTTCCGAAACCTGAGTCTGTATGCTTCAGCATCCATACCAAGGTGATCCAGTATCACCCCCTTGATCTCGGTATATGTGGAAGTTCCTGAATGGTTAGCGACCTGGTATGCTGTCTGTGCTTCTCCTGTCAACAAGGGAGCGAGAAAGAAAGGCCATTTTTCCTCTGGCCACCCACATGCGCGGGCAGCTCTCTCGAAATTGACCAGGAAGGCGTCTGGGTCTTCGCCTATGACGTACTTCTGTAGGGAGACCCCCGATGGATGAGGTCCGAAAGGTCTTCGATCTACTGACACTGTTGTTCCTGGGGTCTGCACCACTTTTTGTAAATTGTCCATTTGCTGAGTCATGGTGTTGCGGAATAGGGCTCGGTCTGCATCCGCGGTGCTGATTTGTTGGCCAATGGCCCACTCCCGTTTCTGTTGCCCATCGATTAATGTTTGAATAACTTGTTCCATATTCGGGTCTTGCTCTGAGGGAGTAGATCCCACTTCTGACACCACTGTGGGCTGGGCTTGTGGACCAGGGGTAGTGGAGGTATCAGGTTGTGGTGCAGGAACGAGTAGGACACCGGTTCGTGGGGTAAAAGATGGTTTTATTGGTATTCCCCGGTTTGTTTTTAGCATTAAAGTTCTCCTCGTTCTAAACGTTAGTCTCTCTTTTGCGAACTGACTGGGATCCGTTTTGGCGTTCGGGTGTTCTTCCTCCTGTTCTTCTGGGTATATCCCTGCCCCTCAAGGTCTGGTCAGGGTCTGGGTGTTCAGCTGCTTCCCTTGGCTCCGGTGTCCCATGGAAAGAGAAGACCAACAGAAAGGGAGCCGTTAGTTCAGCTGTCCACTGGGGGTATTAGGCACCTAGGGACCGGGTGTAGTGAGTTGGGAGAGGAATCACCGGTGAACGTGCAACTCTAACGTATGCCAGTGAAGTGGGTTGGGTGTATACAGACGGTGAGGGTAACGCGGGGTAAAAGGAAACGAGAGGGGGGGAACGAGGGATACATACAGGGGTTCTGTACACTCTATGCACGCTTGCTTCCCACCCAAGCCGCCATACGCCGCCGTACCTGGGAAAGCCACGCTCCTCCCCCGGGAGAGTGGCACGGCGGCTCGCAGGGTCGTTGGCCTCCTGGCTTCCCCTCGGACTCTCCTCCGCCTGCTCCCAGATGTTCTTCGGTTTCTCTGATTATTCCTTCGGTTCTGCAAACTCCAGTCGCCCGTTCTCCGTCTCCGCTCCTCGCCGTCTCTCCTGGGGTGATGTCACACGCCACGAACATCACTTCCTCGGTTTTAGCCAATCTGGTCTCTCTGACGTGTGCAAGAGGAGGATCCTCCTCCTCCGTGTATGCCCACTTAAAGGAGCCGCGTTCCTCGTCTTCGAGTTCGTCTTGATCCGTACCCCATGTCTCTGTCTGCAAGGAAGGAGGTTGTACTGGGTCAATTCCGGGAGTCCACCACTCTTCATCAGTACGCAGCCTCACCCCGTTACACTGACAAAGTTGAATTCTGCAAAGAACAGCATCCATCTCATCTGGCGTTGAGATAGATGTCTGCCAGTTTGCATGTATTGAAGATTTCGGTGATCGGAATACACCGTCACCGGGTGTTCAGCACCCCAAAGGTAATGTCTCCATTCTTGGAAGGCCCTCTTTACTGCTAAGAGTTCTTTTTCAGAGATGGTGTAATTCTTTTCGGCCGGGTTCAATTTTCTGGAGAGGTATGCCACCGGATGCAATTGTCCGGTCTCGGGGTCGCTTTGTGAAAGGATAGCCCCGAGGGCCTCATCGGAGGCATCCGCTTCTACTATGAAAGGCAATTCTGTTTTGGGATGGGCCAACATGGGAGCTGAGGTGAATGCCTTTTTCAAGCACCCAAAGGCCTGTTCCGACTCCAGTGACCAACAGAATTTCACTCCCTTCCTAAGCAAACGTGTCAAGGGAACTGCCATCTGGGAGAACCCCACAATAAACCGCCTGTAGTAGTTAGCAAAGCTCAAGAAGCTCTGTACCTCCTTTACTGACTTAGGAGTAGGCCATTCTTGGACTGCTAAGACTTTGCAGTCAGACATGCGTAGTCCTTCTGGGTGTAACATAACCCCCAGGAATTCAACAGAATCCACACCGAACTCACATTTGCTTAACTTGCAATACAAATTATGTTCTCTCAGTTTCTGGAGCACCATGGTGACCTGCGATGTGTGTGTGTCAACCTCATCAGAGTAAATCAGAATGTCATCAATATAGACAACCACACAGACATCCATGTACTCTCTCAATACTTCGTTAAAAAAAAGTGAAAAGCGGCAGGGGCGTTGCACAGCCCAAATGGCATGACCAGGTATTCATATAAGCCATAATGGGTCTTAAATGCGGTCTTCCATTCATCCCCTGCCCTGACACGAACCAAATGGTATTCCCCTCTGAGGTCAAGCCTGGTGTATATCTTTGCCCTACGAACCTGATCCAATAGGACAGAAATGAGGGGTAATAGATATCTGTTTCGAATGGTGACTTTATTGAGCTTGCGGTAGTCTACGCAAGCCCGTAGATCACCATTCGCCTTTGAAATAAAAAACAAGGAAGAAGCAGAAGGCGAGCGGGAAGGCCTGATAAACCCTATTCTTACATAGTGCTCAAGGTATTCCTTCAGATGCTTTGTCTCAGGGACAGATAGTGCATACACCCTACAGGTGGGGATTTCAGCACCCTCCACTAAATCGATTCGGCAATCGTATTCCCTATGTGGAGGTAGCTGTTCGGCCATAGCTTCTCTAAATACATCCTGAAACTCATGATAGCATGGGGGCAAAACCACCACCTTTTCCGCCGCAGTAGCCAGGCAATGTGAATACACCAGGGCTACTACATGAGGGGCTTGTTCGGATACGATATGGGCCCTACAACTATGATCCTCGAACCTTAGGGTCTTTCCCCTCCAATCTACTGAAGGATTGTGGTGACTCAGCCACGGCATACCCAGGATGATTTCATATTGGGGGGCCTCTATTATGTTTAGACTAATCACCTCTCTATGTACCCCCCCCGGGGAAAGATAAGGATAACACCAGTGCGTCTGTTCTTATCTTCCCTCTGCTCAGGGGCCATGTCCTACGTAGTTATTGAGGACACAGTGGCTTTCTTGTTTCTTGACCAGGTCCCCAAAGTCTTAGGTTTCGTGGGACATTCTTTAACGTAGTGGCCTTTCTTCCCGCAATACATGCACAAGCCTAAGGCTCTGCGGCGTTCTCTCTCTGCTCTGGACAACAGGGCCCTCACCGCTCCTATTTCCATGGGTTCACTGCCTGTGTCCGTAGGTTGACTAAACTTACGAGGGGTATACTCTGATCGATAATATCCTCTCTCTGCCCTGCGTCTCTCACCCCCTCTGTCGGTGAGCCTTCCATCTAATCTTAGGGACAGACTGATCATGCCAGAACACGTAAGAGGCTGAGGATCTATCTGTGCAATGACGTCCATTAAGCCCTCACATAGTCCTTGATAGTAAATGGACATTCTCTTCTCTTCTGACCACGCCGTCTCAGCCACCAGCCTGTTAAAAGTGGTAAGATATGACACCAGATCCTGTCTACCTTGTTTTAGCTCTAACAAATCTCTGTCGGCGCTAAAAGTGGTGGCCCTCCAATCGAACACCTTCTCAAACTCAGCACGGAATGCCGTCCAATTGGACAATATGGCATCGTCATTCCGCACCAGAGGCACTGCCTAATTAGCCGCATCCCCGCTTAAATATGAAATTGCAAAAGCTATACAGGAATGATTAGAAGGGAACGAGGAAGGTTTACAAGAAAAATGCATCAACACTTGTGTTAGAAAAACTTGTGTTTTAGTAGGGTCGCCAGAATACCTCTCGGGGTTGGCCAGCGGAATGGGAGGGGGTACTGGAACCTGAATAGGAGGAGCAGCTGCGGTAGCATCGAAACGGTTTCTGGCTAACTTGTCCACCTTTTCCCACAACGCAGCCGCCTCCGACTTGGAGGCTATCAATTCCTGCTGTACTAGGACCAGTGCTTGAAGCACATCATCCATGGTGGCCATGATTCCCAGAACCACTGGATCGGGTGGAACACAATTCGTGGGCGAGTAATTCTGTCAAGAATATGTTCCACAGGTTCCGGTCGTTGCTAAAGGGGGTCCACCTCCCAACGTTACCAGCTCCCTGAATTTATAACACAGGGAACTGGAACCATTAGGCGAGGGATATCAGGAACGGGGAGGGGACTGCTGGGACAAAGGCTCTGAAACGATACAAGAACAAATACACTGTTATACATTGCATACAATCAACATGACTACTCTCATCAATTCTCGCTAAGATGGAAGTTTATGCTGGCACATAAACACACCTGGTACTCAGAGTCAATTAACACCCAGCAGAATAAACGAAGAAGGAAAGGATAGGATTCCTGAAAACACAGCAAGTAGCCAAATGCTCCAATCAAGGATATGGATTGAAACAATGTTCCTTTCACCTGGAATATTAATAAGCCATATCCAGATGATGGTTCTAGTAAAAGGTAAAGAATGCACTTCCTGATGAAACTAAAGAAACTGTAGAATGCAGTGGTATCACCATACAACTCAGGAGAATTGAAGCAAAGTACAATCCAGGATTCACGGCAGCAAGTGGTTGGCCAACACACCTTGCTCCGCTACAAAACGCCCAATGATTAACCATGAACGGTAGCGCGTGGCCGAGACACACTGCGCTCCGCTTCTAGTAGGCAGCACTAAACACCACGGTAACATGTAGTAACACTACTATGTTCCGCAATACTGACAAGAGTACGATATCAATCCAGAATGGCTAGCCAGCCGGTAATCCACAATCCGGAATTAGCAATTATCCAGCGCAGCCGCGCGGAAATATCTCGGAGCCCCGAGACTGAATGAAGGCAATCAGAAACACGGTAACGTGTGGTCGGCCGACACACAACGTTCCGTGAAGGATGAGGGCAATCGGAACCACGGTAACGTGTGGTCGGCCGACACACAACGTTCCGTGAAGGAAGAAGGGGATTTGCGGCATGTAGAAACTCACCACCGCAGCATCCCGGAACTCGTAAACCTCTGTGGAAAACAAGTCTGAATCCCTCAAGGAAGAAACACAAGATCCTCAACTACGGACCTCCAGCAAAACGAAACAGGAAACAAACAGAATTACGCGCATCCGCTACTGCGCGGGATGTACCTTCCGGGTATGAAGGATCATGGGAAACGTAGTTCAAAAGCCCAGGTAGGTGCAAGGAAACCCGATTCCTGACAATCTTCTGCACCATTCTGTTATGCACAGTCGGGCGAGGAACATGCCCAGCTTCCCATTCCCCGTCTGAGCGCCGGTCCACAGCACTCAGACCAATGACAACACTGCATTGCAGTGTTGTGATTGGCTCAGGGGAGCCTGGGATCCCGGGTGCTTCCTGTTGCTGGGACCAGAGACAGGAAGAAGAGGACAAAGGAGAGGCGGTGGCTGGCTGGCTATAGAGAGGTGTGGGCTTTCGGGTGGTTTGTCCAATAAACTCACTGATACGGGGTTGAGAGGCAAAGATGGTTTTATTATTTTATAAAGCCTCCTCTTTTGAACTGGTACTCTATAAAACGGTAACGGATTATCAAGGTCCTCCTTTGCTTGTTTGGCTGTTCCCAGTCTCCGACTTTCGCGGTGCCTTCTGGGCGTTGTAGGCCTTGCCTCCGCCGTCTTGTCTCTCGTCCCAGATTCGATCCCAAAAAGAAACAGAAAGAAAGAAAACCACTATTAGATCGTGGTTGTAGGGGGTTTGTCAGGGAAGGGTAGTGAGGGACCACACGTGCTCGTCTTTCCCCAAAGTGCCGGTGAGGTGAAGGGAAGGTACTGGTGCACTAAGGGTCTGTTGCTCGGTTTTACGGTGGTTTACCCCACTTACGCCCCGCCCACCCCGTGAATCTTGACCGTACCTGCTCGAGCCACACTTCATGTGAAGTGTGGCTGGGCGATGCGCCTCCTCGGTGGCCTCCCGGCTTGTCGCTGTTGTCGCAGGTCTTGCTCTCCTCGGGTACCCAGGTCGATGGTCTGCTGTCTCCGTTGTCCCTGGTCTCCGTTCTCCACTCTTTCTCTGACGCCTCCTGTCTCCGTTGATCCGCTCTCCAGTCCGCTCCCGGTCTCCCCGTCTGCTCACTCGACTCCGGTCCGTGCTGTACTCCACTTGCGTCCTCGTCCGTCCTCCTCTGCTCACACGCCTCCTCCAGCTGATGTTCCTTGCTTCCGTCGTCTCCCGTCCTCCACTGCTCACACGCCTCCTCCAGCTGATGTTCCTTGCTTCCGTCGTCTCCCGTCCTCCACTGCTCACACGCCTCCTCCTCGATCTTCGGTTCCTCGTCTTCGGTTCTCCTCCACTCTGCTCCTCGCTCACGCCACCACTCTCCACTCCCTCCGGGTGTAAAACACACCTGTTTCCCGGATGGGCGCACCTTTACCTCCAGGGGGGGGGCGGTCTCGGGTTCCAGCTCCGCCCAGTTAAAGAAACACGGCTCCTCCGGCTCCCGTGCTGTTTGCTGCCAGTCCGTTACAGGTTTCCAGGCTTCTGTATGCTGGGTGACAAAAGGGGACACAGGTAAAGGTAAGCCGGGAGGGCCCGGGTCCGGGTCCTCCTCGTCACAAGAGGTAAGTGTTTTTTTTACTTCTTTTGTCCCGAAGCCCCCCCCCACCCTCCGCCCCACCCCTGCCCACACCACCTGGGTCTGGTAGCATCCGCTGTTGCCTCTACAAATGAGGTGTGGTTCTTGCCAGATCTTGGTGCTGTACATAGCTTCTAGTAAGGAGACAGGTATCACCGCTTGTTCTGGGAGAGTTGGGTTCCTTCAGTAGCTTGTTTGCATTGAAAGTAGTGCAGTGAAGAATTAGTGTGCTGACCATGGATGAATCTGAAGCTATGTCGACCCTGGTTCTATTCCACTGTGTGTTTTTGTTGGATTACCATTAGAGGTGTGAGTTTCAGGACTGGACGGTGTACTTCAGTTTTCTTTGTGGACCTAGAAATAGTGATGAAAATGTGAAGAATTCATAATATAAAAGGATTCTAGCAAAGCAGCACTCCACAGAAATCCAAATAGATACACTAATCTTCAGGGACACAGAGTACATATTTTTGTTGTATCTGAACATCACTGCTTGTCAGAGCCAAAGTGCCAGTCAAATTGTGATGATGGATTGGTGTTTCCATGATTTGCTTCTTTGATGCACCTTTAAGTCCCTAGTACAGTGCACGGTGTGTGCCCAGGGCCTGTATATCAAATGATGTTAGTGGGCAAGCAGCACTGATTGTCCCACCCACACAAGCATCCCTTCAAAGGGTTCTCAGGCCTGCCACTGCAGTTTCTGCGCACAGTTGTAACTGCCATGTTGGCCTGGCAAGTGCACCCACTTGTCAGGTCATAACATTCCCTTTTCATACGTGTAAGTTGCCCCTAAGGTAGGCCCTATGTACCCCCATGAGCAGGGTGCGGTGTATTTGAAAGGTAGGACATGTACTGGTTGTGTGACATTTCCTGATAGTGACATATTGTCCATTTTGGTTTTCACTATTGCAAGGCTATCTGTCCCATAGGATAGCATGGGAGATACTTTGTAACATCTTACAAGTATAACTTCCCATAGGGACAAAATAGAAAGTTGGAGTTTAGGTTCTCTGAGCTAAAAATATAATAACACATCTTTTAGTAAAAATGTTTTTTAAATTGTGGGTTTGAAAATGCCACTTTTAGAAAAGATGTGTTTTTTTGCTTAGCCATCCTGTGTGCCTCGGCTGAGTTGTGGATTGACTCTGGTTTTAAAGTGACAGGGACTGGGGATGTGCTTCACTGCAGACAGCCACTGGGGGGGAGTGAGGTGTGTCCTGCCTCTTTCCTGGATAAGTCAGGGCTCGGCTGAATACGCCTGGGCTGCATTTAGCGTAGTTGGATGAGATTTCCTTGCACCTGAATAGGCCTAGTCTGCCTTACACAATGCTGTCTCCACCTTCTCCCAGGAAGCTGGACCAGAGAGGACAGAACTGGTTTGGACTGAACTAAAAGACGCTCTGCCACAAGAGAACACAGGAAAATGTGGTATAAATATTGGTGCCCAGAACTTTAGATTACTTCTGGACTAAAAAGGAACCTCTTCCAAGGAGAAAAGCTGGGAAAGCTGAAGGAGAAGTACTGCCCCTGTGCTGTGTGCTGTGTGGGGTTGGCCTGCAGTGGCAGTTTCTGCCAAGTAGAGGACACAGACTTAACTGTGCTGTGTATCCTGCTTGGAGATGATCTCCAAGGGCTTGGTGTAGGACTTGCCTTTTGTTCTGAAGTCTCAGGGACACAAAGACTTCACTTGCTCTGCCCTCCTTCACCTGGAACTGCTGTTTCAGCTACCACAAAGGGGAATAGCAGCACCAACACTGGCGAGCGATGCCGCAACCTGCAATGAAGCTGTGGGCACCACTTGTGTAGTGCACGAGGCATCACCCCAACGTGCACCGCAGCCTGATGCCTTTCGGGCCACACCATACAGACTCTGATGCCGTCATCAAAGCTGCTGCCTTCACCAAAGACATGGCACTGCTTGTGATGCTCACACTGCACTGTCCTGGCTCGCACTGCAGCCCCAACCTCATAAATGCTGGTACCTCATCATCACGTAGCCAATACTAGATGTGGGTGACTTCCCGAATCCATCGATCCTTTATCATTGTAAGGAACCAGCGCCTTGATGATACCACAACGTCACCTCCCCTGCAACAGAAAGAAACCGATGATTCACCTCCCCTGCATAGCAGTGAGAAACCGACGACTCACCTCCCTTGTGTTCATAAGGAACCAACACCGCCCAGCGCCAACGAAGCATCACCTCCCCAATGCCGTGCACTGTCTTTGTTTTGATCGTTTGCCAAGGTACTATTCTTTTTGGTTCTTGTGTCTCTGGGCCCAAAGCGGTGCACCTCGTGGTCGGCGCTATACTTTAGGATTTTCATCTGTCACAATGTCCTAATAGCCACAGGTGGAGCTATTTGTTGCTTCAAGCCTTATTTTGTGAATAACCTGCTTTTGATAATATCTTGATATATGTATGGTGGCTTTTTGTCATTTTGGCCTTGTTTTGTTTAGATAAAGATTTCATATTTTTCTAAACTGGTGTGGTGTCCATTTGTAGTGCTTTCACAGTATTACTGTACGTGTACACAAATGATTTACACACTGCTTCTGAGATAAGCCTGCCTGCTCATGCCAAGCTACTAGTCATTGTCTAAGGGCGTAACTCCCTTCCCCTGATTAGAAGCAAGGGTCCCTACTTGGACAAAGGTGCAAACCATGGCCAACTAGAGACCCCCATTTCTAACACCTCCTAGCTTATGACTGGTGAGTTTGTGGTGGGTTGATAGGTCCATGATACGATTCCTGGTCCACTTAAGGCTTGCCAAAGTAACACCTGCTGCTGAAACAGGTAAGCTACTAAAATATTTATATATTATAAGTGTTTAAACAAGCTGATATTCTATACTTACCTGTTATCATGTTCAGTGTGATCAGTTCAGTAAGCCCTGTTTCCACAATATTGAGATAGAGTTATGCTGCCCTCAACTGAGAAGATCCCCTTTATGTGAGTGAGATCAAGTCCATTGTTTTTCTTTCTCTCACTCTGCTTCTTGTTTTCTATAAGTCCCTACCATAGGCGGCAAGTCCATCTTTCTTGCCTTCGTAGGCAAACAGGGGTGCTAATAGTGGGTCTATACATCCAGAACCTGAAACAAGACTGCAATTAAGGCACACTTTCTACTATTAGAGTGCTAATACCACCACTACAACCCAAATTCTGTAAATACTGTAAATAAGTGCAATATGTACAATACGTAATACAAAATTTTCAAAAAACAATTGTACGCATGTTGGATATACGGCACGCCTCATCGCCAGAGACCAACTATTGGTGCTATTCCACAAAGGTAACTTACACTTTTGAGTAATTTACACATGTCATTTACTATTACACTTCTGAATGACTGCACTATTTTTGGCTATTTACAAACTCCTAGTGTAAAGTTATTAAAAGGTTTAGACTTACTTGTCTCTACTCCTGAGAAGGGGGTGGAGACAAATTTCTACTTGTAAGTTACAAACGGTAGTAAGTTGAGCACCACACATGGCCAACTACTGATAATGTTATGTTATGTTATTAAGTCACTTATAAAGCGCGCTAACACTGATTAGTTTCTTGGCGCTAATAATGCACTACCCTCACATAGAAAATATTGGAGACAGGGACTTGAAATAAAACCCCATAGGAAATAATGTTAAGATAAATTAAATTATTTAAAATGAATTTAAAGTAAATTCCATTCATTATTTCACTATAAAATGTTAACCTTTTTTGAATTTATAAACTGATGTAGAAAATGTTGATTAAAATATAAACTATTCTAATTAATTGTATACATCATGTTTACTAATTATTAATGCATACAATAAACAATTGTATTTTTTACAAGATGTGGAAATTGTTTTTTTATTAAACTGTAAAATTTTAATAAATTAACGATTTATTTCAAAATAAAGTTAATAGTGCTGTAGGCTTTGTTTCTTGTTTTCTATATTTTAAATACATATATATAAATACTTCACAATAATATTTAATAATAAAATATTTTTGCTCATTTATTGTAATGGTTCATAATTTTTTTTACATTTTCCTTATACATTTCCATAGAGAGCTCTCCATCCTAGCAGTGTAGTCTCCCTATGGTAATGTATAGAGAAAATTAAAAATATTTATGTTACATATTAATTTTAATTGATGTTCTACAAATTTTAAGACTTGTTCCAGCACTATTAAATTAATTTTGAATTAAATATTTCAAGTTGTTTTTCTGAAGTTCAAATAAAAAATGAATTCCTACCTAAAGTTTACATTTTTTTTAGCATGCATTGATACTTATTAAAAGTGATGTAAAGAAATAATTAAAAGTAACTCAGTTATATTTTTTATACAAATCTATGTTGCTTTAATTTATATTTAAATATGTTTTATTTTTAGATTTTCTAACATTAAATTATGTTCATTTATATTTTTACCTATTTTAATTCATTTATATTCAATTTAACATTATTTCTTATTAGGTCTTATTTTAAGTCCCAACCTCCATTTTTTCAGTCGGATGGTATTGTAGTGCCAGTGGTAGGCAATGTGTAATGCTGGTTTTACTCAGTTTTGAAATTGAGTAATTTACTACTGTTTGGGTTTCTTTTTTAGCTGCCCTAACTTTAGAAGTGACGTTTGTGAAAAGCAATGGGCATACTCTTTTGTGGCTGGGTACATGTCCCTCCCCTAACCTCCCCTTAGCTATCCCTAAACTACTTCTTACTCCTATCTAACTTCCCTCCAAATTGCCTCCGGAGAATATGCCCCGCAAAGGATACTTTTGATCCAGAGAAAGCCTTGCAAAACATCCCCCTTCCTAGAAACAACTTCTCTCTGGAGTTTGCAGCTCCTGGGACCAACTGAACTAATTGGAAGGGGGAGGCATTGTGTTAATGTCTTCAGGGTATGAACGTAGAGGCTGGAGGGGTCCTGGGCGATAAATCAATGGAACCTGTTAAGGCCAGCAGAGAATGTCAGATGATTGATCAGGCACCTGAAATAGAACAGACCAATTAGGAGGGTTTCCTGGTCTTTGTTTCTTTAGGCCCTACAAATGGAGGCTATTAACCTCATAGATGCTATTAAACATTCCTCCCCAGTGCTGCGCTGTCCATTGGAACTGAATGGACGTCCAATGGTCGTGCGCAGCACTGGGGAGGTAGTGCTGCCGTCGGCCAATGCACTGAGGCAGCACTTAAGGGGTTAATGGTCATTAGCTGAGTCCTCTTTCATTTTCCACTGAATGCTTCCGTATTTATGTTTGGTAAATTGGAAATGCCGGTGACCTCCCCATCTGAAAACAAAGGCAACAAATTCTTCAAATATAGAGAGCTACATTACATTTCCAGTTTAAGCCAAGCTTAAGGCTGTGCTTCTTCAGAGAAAGAGAGCGCCTAGTGGATGCTGCAATTACTCGAACAGGATTATTTAGTTTCAGTGGCAGGTAGGCACAAGATACCTTGATGAGGCAGGAATAAAAAAATATATATGCATAATACTCCAAGGTTAACTCGTGAACGTGATTTGCGTTGGAAACTAAGAGCTCAGTTACGCACATAATAGCACCCATTAAATCATTGTTTAATCAGTGCTTTCACTGTTGAAAACGGTGATGTACGTTAATGCACACACTGCTAAATAATATGTGTAAAATAACAAAGGTGTGCCCCTCCCCCTCTGTCACCCTCCATCTGTGTGTTCTTTTCCTCCCTGCAGACGTTCTTTGTGCCACTGTCCCTCCGACTCTTCTACGTGTACCCCCTCCCCCACTTTACTGGCACTCTGTGTGGTCCTCGCTCCTGCAACCCCTCTGTGGACATAACCATAGTCAATAATCTATCTATCTATCTATCTATCTATCTATCTATCTATCTGTCTGTCTGTCTGTCTGTCTGTCTGTCTATCTATCTAGGATGAGGGTTGGATGCGTCATTGCCTTTCCCCTCACACACCTGCCTCTCCCAAGGACAAAATGGATAATTGACCACCTCCTCCTTTGCCTTCTGCAACAATGAGGGGAAGCTTTTAAAATATGAGTAAGTGATCTGTCACTAGCCCACCCCTAAGTGCTGTCCCCAGTTGAGAACAGGGCACTGGTGTGCTTACCAGATGAGGTGCTCTTCCAGGACTCGCAGCATTTAAGTGGGCCACAGAGGAGCAGGTCAGGGTCGCCTGTCTTCTGGCCCTGCGCCCTCTTCACAAATGGGGACAAAGGCACAAGTGCAGGTGACAAGTGACCTGCTTCTCCATGGGGTGCACCTTTGGGTGGGCCTTGTAGAGCAGGTAACTTGAACAAGTGTTTGTTGACTTATTTTTTGGCCTTCGTCCCTTTTCAGTCCATGATCCGCCTAGCGCTAAGACACCTTTGGGTATTGCATGCTTTATAATACGATTTCATTCATTCATTCACTTGGCACTCGCCAACCACCTCTTCAACTAGGGAACAGAGTGCAGGGGCAGGTGACAGCTCACTTGCTCAACTTTGATTATTTATTTTTACATGCACCGCTAGCCATTCACCAAGGTGAGGGGTTAGTGGATCCATTCCCCACCCTCTCCACGCAAGCAGGGTTTATTGACAATGCCTTGTCCTTTGGTGAGCCGGTGGTGTCAGGAGGCGCATCTAGGACAGCTCCAGTGCACGTTAAAATGGCCCTTCTGTTCTTGGGCAAGGCGTGATAGCAAGGGTTTCCAGGGAGGGAGCGTCTTAACTTCAATCGCCGATGGGGAAGCTGAGAAAAGCTGAGAAAAGATTGTGTTTAGCCCCGGGGTCCTGGCTAGACCTGGAGCAAATGCCTTTTTAAGTCTCTCTGGCAGGAGACAGACATTTGTAAGTAGTAAGGCGTACTCACCCACTTGAATGTAACATCAGCTCTCTTGCCTAGTGGATGTCTCTTTAGGTCTCGCCTGCAGGCAGTGTGGATGCACTGCTGCTTGGCGATGATCTATTGTGTTTTTAAAAAAAGGGGGTGCTTTTAGCCCTTATATCACTTACCATTGGTTGAATCTTCATCACTCTTCTTTGCTGCCTTCTAATTCCGCAGCGAGTGTGAGGTGTCACTTTGTTTCTTTGTGTGGAGCATGGACCATGTACAGTACAGATTGATTTTCTTAGTTAGTGTCTGTCCTCTGCTTGTGCTGTGACTGAGGTACTAGTTCTTCTTTTTTTGTTGCCGTTTTTTTATGGTACAATCTCGGACTGACCTGAAGGTATTGGAGTATTTTACATGACCACCAGTTACATTGCACAAAACCACATTAAAATGTAGGCAGGGAAGATAAAGTGATTTGACCCGAACCACAGGATGTTCAGTCGACGCCGAGAATCAAACTTTGTTCCCCAGTTCCAAAGTCAGCAGCTCCGGCAATAGAGCTGCATCTTTCTTCTCCCTCCTGTCCATGTTGTGCAGCAGTCCTCCTGCTGTGCAGCATGGCTAAAAGTGTTTTTTAAAAGTGCTATGACGCAGTCAATGCTGGCTGCATCATAGTGATTTTTTTTCTTTCAACTTGCTGCACAGTAGCCACACAAGTGTACAACATGGCTTAACCCCTTGTGCGCGGCCGCGACTCTGCGCCTGTGCGGCAGAATCGCGAGTGGGCGGGTTTATGACGGCCCCCAGCCGTCATCAGCACACGCCCACCGTAGTGCATGACGGCTGGGGGCCGTCATCAGCATCGAAGGGGTTAAAACTACATCGAAAAGCCAAATAGTAGAGCTATTTGGCTTTGTCAATGTTTTCTCTTCCATTTTACACAGCTGTGTGGTTACTGTGCATCATGGGTGAAGTTAAAAAAGTGCTATAAAGCGGACAGTTTTGACTGCGTCATAGCGCCTTCGTTTTACGTTTAGCCATGCTGCACAGCAGTTGTGTTGCCGTACAACATGGCAAAAAAATACATTGAAGAAGCCAATAGATCTCGCATGGGCCAGATTTACTGGCTTTGCAATTGCTTGTTTTCCTTTGGTTTTCTTATGTGAGCAATCACAACTGTAAAACAAATAGGCATTTTATATTGTGTCTGATCAAGGTCTCTCTTCTTTTATTTGAAGCACCTATGCTCAGAAAAGGTCAAATAACTTTTAGTAGGAGGCAATAAAAAAGGTACAAAACATTCTTAATAGTTAGTGAAATGGGTATCCAGAGAGTGTATGGGTGTTTATTATTTCATTCCCAAAACTGAGTTAAAACTTGTTTCTCTTTTGAGGAGTTTATGTTTTTTTATATATAATGGTAATCAAAACACCAAACATATAGCCTGAGAAACAGGTCTGGGGGGAAATACTGTCAAACAGTTACAATGAGCAGAAAATCCAACTGTATATCTTTGGTTTATATATTATATATTTTCTCCCAAAAAAAAACAAATGTTAAAGTGGAGTTATACGTGTAGAAGATAGTAAGATTTTCACGTACATTTTATTTTAAATGCAGAAATTAACTGAAAAGGCATTCCTATTTAAAAAAAGAACATGAAACCTGTAAAATCTGTCATTTATACATAACTGAAATATGTATAATTGCACCACCATAGATGTCATATATCCTCAGAGATGTAATGTGTGAGGTCATACACAGTATATCAGAGCATTAGACATTGCCAATTACTGATATGAGATTTGACAAAGTGTTCGGCTGTGCCGTATGCCACGCCTCTATTGCTTATCACCCTTATCTGTTCTAATATACCCCTTTTTACAAGAAAAACGTGCCGCCAACATGCCACTTAGGGCAAGGGTATAACATCATGTAAACTGTTAAATCTGTTTTGCATAGGATGGTTTTATTGATGCGGTATATCTGTTTATTTACGGGCAAAACACAGTATTTGTTGCTAGGGCATTGTAGTGTCTTGAGAGTATGTGAACTAGGACCCTTGCAGTTCTGGGCAGACTTCAAACAGGAAGTACGAAACTGAGGAAATATAAATTTTATGGTCAAGTTGTGTTTCCTAGCGTGTACCCCACCGTCTCCATGTACGAGTTAAAGTGCATGTAACTTCCCTCCTGTACCAGCTATGAAGACGCAAATACATTTGCGTCCAACGTTAACATGTCCTCTTTCAGACCCACCCTGAATGGGTTGGATAGCCCGTTCCTAAGTATGCTATGCCAACGTCTTTTTGTAGTGTACTTCTATGTTTTTCAGCTCTAGCTGAGTAGGCCCTGAATTTCTGCCACCGAGCCTCTTTCCTGGCTTCTGACTCCAAGGGCCTCTGCCCAGGCTGCCTCTGTACCCGTGAACTCTGACTTACTTTCAGCGCGGCCCCTCGCGCTCAGCTCAGCCTGCTGCCTGCCAAGATTGACTATAACCTTCGAGTTATCTGTTCCGCTCCCCGAAAATACATTCCTGCCTGCTAGCTTCAGTAAACATCCCCCTCAGCTGCAGGGCCAAAGGGCCGGCCTGTCTCTGTGCAAATAATTCAAGTAATTCATAGCCTCTGTTACCATGCTCCCATGGAAGGCCCATGCCCCCACGCTTCTCATACAGACACTCAGGCGCTTATACACGCACTCACAGTTAGTATAGAATAGCTTCTGCCCTAGAGACCTTCCCGCCCAGATAGCTTAGTTCCTAAACACCAGATATCAGACATGATAGAAGCACAAGTTGATCTGACATGCCAGACTTCTGTCTCTTTCCGTCGGTGCAAATGTCAAGTCCCCTGCACCCTCCAGTTTCATGTCCATCACACGTCATGCAGCTGCGCGCGCATCCAAGCTTCCGATTTCTGCTGACATTGCAACATTTCTGTTAGTGCCACCCCTGTGGTGGTCAGAACATGATATCCTGGTCCAGACCATTCCTTTTTGAGGAATAAAACCCCTAAGAACTCTAACACCACGGACTCTGTTTCTTTCTTTCCGATTGAGTTATTATTGATTAAGTACTTACCTGCATAGAAATTAAGAGAGTAAATTAATTATTTACGTCATTTTGGCGCCCGAACAGGGACCCCTCCCCCACCTCACGCGCCGGTTGGTGCGTTGCAAGCTATGTCCCCTGCCATCCGTTAGATGGAAACTACGCGTACCGGCAGGATTTCCTGCATCTCCCTCTGACCCACGGAGGTGACGAAGACTGCGATCAGTACCCAGACGAGGCGGTGAGGAGTGCGGAGGATCCCGACCAGAGCCTAGCCGAAAGAAGCAAGGTCCGAGGTGTCAAGAGGCCCACCAGGTTTCCGAAATTTTCCGAAGTTTTCCGAAGTTTTCCGAAGTGTCGAGTCGAGTCCAGTCGAGTTTTCCGAGGCCTTTTGTTTCCGTGCTTCCCGGTGAGTACCATTGCTGGGACGTATCTAGACGGGTTTGGGTACACAAGTCCGGTCTGCACTGTTTTTAGGCAGTGTATCTGTACTGTTTAGCAGTATATCTAGTATTCTGAATTTCTGAATTTCGGCACTGTTACACCAGTGTATCTGTACTGTTTAGCAGTACATCCAGTATAGGGGGTAGTCATCTATGTCTCAAATGTCTTTTCATGTGATTAATGTCGTGGTATGAATGTGACCGTTTTAATGTGCATTATTGTGTTTCTTGTAAAAACTAGCTGTATCCAGTATTAAGTAGTAAGGATTGAGCATTCAGGAATAAGTAAAGCAAAATGCCGTTTTTTAACAAGTTAAAGCAGATAGGAACTAGGAAAGGGATACTGGAGGAAGAAATTCCTATCCCCCCTAGGGACACTCCAGGTAATTTTATGTACCATAAGCATGGCATAGACGCCATATTATATCTCGATTTATGGGCTGACTATACCAAACATCTAGACGAAAGACACAGATGGCCCGTTAACGGAACATGGGATGCCGAGTGCATCATGAAGGTAGAGGAAGCATTATGGAAAAAGAAAGCCAGACAATCTCAGAAAGACGCCATAGAATTTTGGCGTAAGGAATCACATAAACGTGCTGAAAGAGCATTACGTAGAGAAGATAGACTAAAAGAATCAGAGAAAGCCCAAGAAAACGAACTAGTTACCGAGGGGATCCGAGTAAAAACTGAACAGATAGACCGCGCACGACATAATCTCGTGAACGGTATGTATCTTGCGGCCGAGGGTACACCTGAGGCCCTATCAGAAATACCGAAAAACTTACCGCCACCATTAGTTCCAACTAAAGTAATGCATAAGACTACTAAAGATATATTCCTAAATTCTTATCTAGAGGATGTAGCACCGGCTTACACCAATCTGCCTGTTCGTGCCCTGCCTACTGACAGGGACGGGGGTGGCACCCCGCCCCCAGATCATGTTCCGCCAGTACCGCGACAGACCTCCCCCGTTCCGCCAGCCCCGCCACTTCCCGCACCCAAAATTGACCTACCGAAACCACGTTTACCTAATCCAACTAAACGACAAATTCAAGTTCAGATACAGACTCCACAGGGAGATAATGCACAAGCCTCCGCTTCAGGAGGTGCGACCGCGGGTCCTCGGACCCCGCCATTGACACACAGATTAAATCTCAGGGATATGCAGAGTCCTCTCACGTTCAGGTCACCCCGCCTTGACGCATTTAAAGAAAACATTTCAGTTTGCAGATACGATCCAGTACCCGGAAAAGACGATCTAATGATATTGGCATCACTACGGTTAAGATCTGCTACTGATATCGTGCTATGTTATGTAGGAATGAAGGATCGTCTAGATAGAATATATGAGTTTGTTCAGACAGGGAAAGACCCTGACAGTATTAAGGAGGCCATGGAGAAACAGAAAGTTGACATTCAAGCACAGATACTACGATTTTTCATAAACTGTCTAATAAGAGAACGAGATAGGCCTGGAACAGATCAGAGTGAATTAGATGCATTGAACAAGTGGGGTCAAAATATAGCTGAAGGAAAACATGATAAGGGGACTTGCATAGCCACTATGTACAGGAAAATTAGGAAAGCAGTGCTAGCAGTACACCAAAAAGAGAAAGAAAAAGCTTCCTCCGAGGAGGAAGAAGAACTTGAAGAACCAGAAAGAGCTGCAGATACTATAGCATATGTAGGTAAGGGAAATTACCTTAGGAAAGGCATCCGTCCAGAAAGCAAGAGAGTTTTTTTCTCTGCCTTGACAAACCCGAATTCTGCTGAGCATCAGTTCCAGGAAACTGATAAAAGGCTTCGAGATCGAGTAGGGTACCACGTGCTCAATTCTATGGATGAACAAGAACTAGCCCGATCAGCCGTATCATGGGCCGAAAATCCAGACATATATAATGATGACACAGTAGCGCAGACATTTCTGAACCTCTCCCCAGACGAGCAGAAATTAGCAGGAGTATACATGATTCAGCACCTTCTCATAAAATACAGAAACCAACATTCTGATCCAGGTCCCTTACACGAAACATTAGAAGCACTACTTATGGATAGATGGAGAGGTTTCAGCACCAAGTTAATACAAATAATTCTAGAACAACGACATAAATATAACACTTTTGTAAGCTCTGAATATGTTCCCGCCCCGCCTCCAGAAAGGAAAATGTACCACATGCAATGCGGGAGTGGCATTGAAAGCCAGAACCCTTTACGAGAAGTACACCCAGTTATGGGTGCGGATCACCTCTTGAAACGTGTATATGTACACACGCCTCTGACCAAGTTAGAACTGTTAGAAATGAAGAAACTAGTACCGTGTCATGATAAAGACCCCGCAGGTTTTCACAGAGAGCTTAAAGACATGTTACTAATGGGGGATTACACGTATGAAGATATCATGAAAATGTTGAAGGTACTGTTGCCCACCGGCATCTACGAGAAATTAAAAGAAAAAGACTGGGAGGTGGGAGACACAAAGATTGCATGGGCAGAAATAGAAGACGAAGAAAATAAACGTGTCCCAGGGGTAGGCCTTGGGGACAAAACTAAAGCATTACCAGGTTTAATAGTACAGGTTCTGCCCAGATTATTGACAACTAGAAAGGAAGATTGGGACGCGATCTCGTCCTGTAAACAGAAACATGATGAAGATACTAGTGACTTCTATTCAAGATTCGAGAAATGTTTCATTATTAATAGTGGCCTCAAACCAAGTAGCGAGTCATATCCGCATCTTTTTGTATCAAAACTAGTCGAGAACTCCCTACCATTAGTTAAAAACCGAGTGTACAAAGTTGAAAGTACTTGGCAGGCAAATACGCCATCCCAGATGTTACAGATGCTCCAATATCATCAGAACAGAATTAGAGAAGAACAAGATCAGGAACAAAAACGCATGAAAGACACGAAGATGAAAATGTTAGTAGCTCAGACGGTCCCAGCCGACGGTCAAAGGAAGGGCGGGACCCAGACAAGTCACACTACAGCTCCTGTTAAAGGGACATGTAATTACTGTAAGCAGCCAGGTCATTACGTACATGAATGCCCAGTTCTGAAACATAACATAGCAACAGGTAAAACTAAAGAAAGACCGCATCCGCCTAGACAAGACCATAACCAGCATCAGTCTTCACAGAATACACAGAATACACAGCCTATGCATGCTTCTTCACCTCCAGCACAGACCGTAGCGGTACCACAGCCACAGCCCATTGCCGCGTCTCAGCAAGTTTCGCAACAGATGTACCAGTATGCCCAGTCCGCATATCCAGATTACCCCCGATATACATGAAACAGCCTAGAGAGGGAAGGTGGCTTGCCTCTTATTGAAATTCCTGTAGATCAAGAAGGTCCTTATGTACACAGTCAAGTATTGGGAAAAGACAGAAAGTTTTTAATTGACACAGGGGCAAGTCGCACCACAATCAGCCATGATGAAGTCCCAGGGGCACCCCTCTCAGGCTCACAGAATGTTTCCCTTGGTTTTTCAGGACAGCCTATTGTAAATGAGGTATCGCAACCCGTCCCCCTGGCTGTGGGTCCATTATCACGTGTTACAGACTTGTTACTTACAAAATCATGTCCAGAAAATCTGTTAGGAATTAAAACATTGAAGGCTCTAGGAGCTATAATCTGCTGTTCCCCGGAGGGAGTTAGACTCTTCCTACGGGATTTCAAGGGTCATTATGTTTTGCGAGAATTCGATGTCAGATTGAAAAATGTGCCTGATTACTTGTGGGCAAAAGGCCCAACTGATGTAGGTTGCATGCATATCACCCCTTTGTGACACCTACCTGTGACGTTTCTAGCACACACCTCCAGTTCACGCCTAGTTCACGCCTTCTGATTACGTACTAGTAACACGTGTATACTGTTATCTTGTCTTCTCTCAGCTGTTACGCCCACTATAACTGTTTCCTATGACATGAATTAAGTATATAAGCTATGTAATGTAATAAAATGTAGCGCTCTATCCCTTCTGACACCCCTGTGGTGGTCAGAACATGATATCCTGGTCCAGACCATTCCTTTTTGAGGAATAAAACCCCTAAGAACTCTAACACCACGGACTCTGTTTCTTTCTTTCCGATTGAGTTATTATTGATTAAGTACTTACCTGCATAGAAATTAAGAGAGTAAATTAATTATTTACGTCATTTTGGTGCCCGAATAGGGACTTGAACCCTGGACCCTCAGATACCGCGTTACACTCAAGGCAGGTGTTGTTTTACCAAGAATCAGACAATACAAGTTACCACCCGATGCTGTAGTGGCTTTACTGAAAATCATTGAAGAGCTCATTGCCCAAGGAGTGGTCGTAGAGACCGACTCCAATGTCTGTAATTCACCGATCATTCCGATTCTTAAACGTACCGATCCCAATGCACCGCCAGTATATCGGCTGGTGATTGATCTTCGAGAACTGAATAAATGCATTATACCACAGTACCCTGTGGTTCCCGACATCTCATCCTTATTGACTGCTATTGATTCAGAAGCAACGTTCTTTACTGTAATTGACCTCAAGAACGCCTTCTTCAGCGTGCCTATTGATCCAGAGAGCCAATATCTCTTCGGATTCAGTTTAAATGGACGCAGTTTCAAATTTTCACGCGCACCTCAAGGATTCACAGAAAGCCCCAGCATCTACAGTCAAGCACTGAAAAGACAACTAGATTGTATTCAAATGCCAGTTAACACCGCTTTACTGCAATACGTCGATGATCTACTGATCACCGCACGAAGTGAGCCCGAATGTGAACAAGCATCACTGACAGTTTTACATTTTCTGGCCGACAAGGGACACAAGGTGTCTCCTTCGAAGCTACAATTCTGTGTTCAGCAAGTTGTGTACTTGGGTCACTTGCTGTCCAAAGTGGGGAGACAGCTCACTCCCGATCGCATTCAGTTAATTGTAAATATGCCACAACCCCAGACACAAAAGGAAGTGCGGGCCTTCATAGGCCTCACCTCGTACTGCAGACAATGGATTCCTCAATATGCATTTCTAGCTAAACCACTCATCCAGTTAACGACACAGGAGGCAGCGACTTCGACTGCCCTCCCTTGGACTCAGGAACACACACAAGCTTTTGAAGAATTAAAGAAAGCCTTATGCCAAGCACCGGTTTTAGCGACACCATGTTACAGCAAACCGTTTACACTTTTTGTTACAGAACGTGATGGTACAGCATTGTCTGTCCTCACTCAAGATCAAGCAGGTTCACATAAGCCTTGCGCTTATTTCTCAAGTACATTGGATTCAGTAGCCCAGGCACTCCCTGCGTGCTTGAAGTCAGTAGCAGCAACAGCACTAGCCATCAGACAGAGCGATTCAATTGTTTTAGGCCATCAATTAACAGTACAAGTTCCACACTCTGTAGAGGTTCTGTTAAACAGAACCCAGACTCAGCACTTGACTATAGCACGACTGACAGGTTATGAATTAACGCTATTCCAGCCACACATAGAAATCAGGCGCTGCAGCATTCTGAACCCCGCAACACTGTTACCTACAATTATGACAGATCCAGCCCCGCATGATTGTATAGAAATCATTAATGCAGTAACAAAGCCACTACGAGACTTAACAGATGTCCCATTGACAAATCCAGACCTGACACTTTATGTGGACGGTTCATGCATGAGAACAAATACAGGAGAATTAGTGGCCGCATATGCAGTGACCACTGAAACTGAAGTTAAAGAAACATATCCTATTGACACACTGTCCGCTCAAGCGGCAGAGCTTATTGCTCTGACTCGAGCCTGTATACTAGCCAAGAACAGAAATGTCAACATATACACTGATTCCCGTTATGCGTTCGGAGTCGTACACGACTTCGGCATGTTATGGCAAGAAAGAGGTTTTTTGACCTCCCACGGTGCCAAGATCCAACACGGTCCTCTCATTCAAGCACTGTTAGAAGCAATACATTTGCCCTCGGGCATATCAGTCATGAAGTGTAAAGCACATACTAAGGTCACGGATTCTGTTTCCCAGGGTAACGACCTGGCAGACCAGACAGCAAAACATACAGCACTGACTCACACCCAGACAACCGATGTGACAAAGACAATAGTACCGACAAAGTGTATGGCAGTCAAGGATCCCGCTCTAGATGTAATTGATATTCAGGCACATGCTACCCCAGAAGAAATAAAGAGATGGATCGAACTAGGAGGGATCCAGACAGATCAAGGTTGGATGACGAAGGGAAAACCTACATGGTTTCTCCCTGACTCTATGGTTCAAGTCATGATCAATACAGCACATAGCCCAGCCCATCTAGGAGAGAAAGCGATGTTAGACAGTTTACAAAATCTTTGGAACAATAAACACTTACGAGCAGCAGCAAAACAGAAAGTGCGTACTTGCATGATCTGTTGTCAGTTCAACCCAGGTAAAAGCGTCCCTGTAGAGCAAGGTGGATTTCATCCTCCCGATCACCCTTTTGAAGTCCTCCAAATGGATTATATCCAGATGAACCGTTGTCGAGGATTCAAGTATGTCCTTGTAGTTGTTTGTGCTCTGTCCCGCTGGACCGAAGCATACCCAGTCTCAGACTATACTGCTCCGACCACTGCCAAGCAGCTGGTTCGTGAATTCTTCCCACGATACGGTTTGCCTCGTGTCGTGTACTCAGATAACGGACAACCCTTCTCGTCCGAGCTAATGAAACAAGTTTCTTTACTGTTAGGATACCAGTGGAAATTTCATTGTGTCCGACATCCTGAAGCCGCAGGCCTTGTAGAAAGGCATAACCAGACACTAAAGATACGCCTTGCAAAGATATGTCAGGAGAAAGGGGTCGACTGGATAGTCGCCCTGCCCGTGGCACTATTCTACATGAGAATGGTCGCCCACTCGAGATCAGGGCTATCCCCGTACGAAGTGGTTTTTGGCAGACCACCGAATATGTGGGGGACGCCCATTCCGAAAAAGATCACTGATGTTGATTGTAACATGTTGACAGATTACCTTGCCTCCTTGATGTCTGCACTCCAATCATGTCGTTCACAGGTTGCCGCAGCCTTCCCTGACAACACTGATGTAAAGCCGCACGAGGTCCGTCCTGGGGATCTAGTATTGGTGCGAAATTTCGATAGGAAGAGTCCACTGGAGCCCCGCTGGAAATCCCCGAAGACCGTCCTTCTCACCACGAGGACCGCCGTGAAGATCGAAGGGAGAAAGGGGTGGGTCCATACGAGTCATGTGAAAAAATTTCATGAACTGAAACCAGACCGAGACTCGTCCACCCCCACCAAAGACTGTGTTGAGCCAAAAGACTTTACAGTTACCGAACGAGAAAAAACTCCCCAAGAGGAGTACAGGTCGAAACTCCGATCTAGCAAGTCAGACAGTTTAATTGTTTAAGTCCTCCCCTAGGTGAATCGGTTAAATAAGTTTCTGACATGTATCCCCTAGATCGAGATAGAGAGAGAGAGAGACGAATTAAGAAAAGTGCATATTGTAAATCACTCCGTAGTCACTGTATAGTGACACTATTAATAATGTTTATTCTGAGTATCTTAGTTATTGTTGCTAGCATTCTGCTACCTATCTACTGCCCTATTTTCAAGCGTGAACAATCTGTTTACAATGTCTCTGCTGAACACACTTTTAGTGAGTTACCTCCACACGAACTCTCTTACAGACTTGCGCTGCGCAACAACACATTCATTAGTATGTTACACCATTCCCATCAGACTAACAATGCTACAGACTGCTGGATATGTGGCCGACTCCCTCCCTACCAGAATTACAAGGGAGCTCTGCCCCTCTTTCCGTACCCGTTCACTCACAATGGCTCCTGTGGTGCATGGTTTAAAATAATTAATTCCTTAGATCCTGATATTGCTGTTTTCGATGGGGGCTGGGTTTGGGGAAACTTGAACTTAGTCCTGCTCGACGTCTGTTACCCTGATAAGGAGGGACTCCCCACTCGAATAGGAACTGATCTAGAAAATGAAGTATATGGATTAGGTAACTACACAATTAGCCTCATGATCCTTACTGTTGAATCCGAAGCTGCACCAGTCCTGCCCCATATGCTAGTATTACCAGTCACTGGTGAATTATGTGTCCGAAAGAAAGGTTCAGTACACTTAGGTCATAGTAAATGCACTACTGTGGTCGAATTCAGTGATCATGGCAAATCGTCCTTCAAAGCTATCAGTCACTCTTATTTTGTTTGTGGTCATACCGCATACATACGTCTGCCTCCAGATTGGGATGGTACCTGTTATATTGCATTCCTTCTGCCACCTGTTTTCCTAGCTCCCCCTGATTACCATAGAAATACAAATCTAGTAAAGAATAGACCCAGAAGAGATATCCCACTTGTCGACTATACAGAAACGGCATGGGAACAGTACACCGATTTTAATAAGGGATTCTTTTTCTTTTTAGGCCCCGTCCAAAACAGTAAATTAATACGTAGATTAACTAGAACACTTGAAGCTGTAGTACATGAAACTGCCTCCGCCTTAGGTAACTTAACAGAGGAGCAATCTGCTATGCGGGTTGTTGTCCTTCAAAATCGTCTTGTTATTGACGTCATCTTGGCAGATAGAGGTGGAGCCTGTAAGGTCATCGGGTCAAGTTGCTGCGTTTTCATCCCACAAAACGCACCATCTGTCTATCAAGCTATTACCCGTCTGCATAAAATTGCAAACCAGATACATCAGAATCCAGGCACCTGGACTTGGTCCGGTTGGTTCTGGACAACGTTAACTGCTTGGGGATGGAAGATCCTATCCTTCCTAGGTTTTGGCCTTGTCATAGTATTCAGCTGCTGCCTGTGCCTACAGTGTGGGCCGGCGATATGTGGACTGTGTGCCACTTCGTGCCTTGAACATTCCAGTTTTTTCTCAAACAGACAACGGAAGAGAGATGAACAAATTATGTTACAAGAACAAACTGATCAATTTATGATGATCGATATATCATGAAGGGTCCGTAGGGAACAAGGAGGGAATGAGGAAATATAAATTTTATGGTCAAGTTGTGTTCCCTAGCGTGTACCCCACCGTCTCCATGTACGAGTTAAAGTGCATGTAACTTCCCTCCTGTACCAGCTATGAAGACGCAAATACATTTGCGTCCAACGTTAACATGTCCTCTTTCAGACCCACCCTGAATGGGTTGGATAGCCCGTTCCTAAGTATGCTATGCCAACGTCTTTTTGTAGTGTACTTCTACGTTTTTCAGCTCTAGCTGAGTAGGCCCTGAATTTCTGCCACCGAGCCTCTTTCCTGGCTTCTGACTCCAAGGGCATCTGCCCAGGCTGCCTCTGTACCCGTGAACTCTGACTTACTTTCAGCGCGGCCCCTCGCGCTCAGCTCAGCCTGCTGCCTGCCAAGATTGACTATAACCTTCGAGTTATCTGTTCCGCTCCCCGAAAATACATTCCTGCCTGCTAGCTTCAGTAAACATCCCCCTCAGCTGCAGAGCCAAAGGGCCGGCCTGTCTCTGTGCAAATAATTCAAGTAATTCATAGCCTCTGTTACCATGCTCCCATGGAAGGCCCATGCCCCCACGCTTCTCATACAGACACTCAGGCGCTTATACACGCACTCACAGTTAGTATAGAATAGCTTCTGCCCTAGAGACCTTTCCGCCCAGATAGCTTAGTTCCTAAACACCAGATATCAGACATGATAGAAGCACAAGTTGATCTGACATGCCAGACTTCTGTCTCTTTCCGTCGGTGCAAATGTCAAGTCCCCTGCACCCTCCAGTTTCACGTCCATCACACGTCATGCAGCTGCGCGCGCATCCAAGCTTCCGATTCCTGCTGACATTGCAACATTTCTGTTAGTGCCACCCCTGTGGTGGTCAGAACATGATATCCTGGTCCAGACCATTCCTTTTTGAGGAATAAAACCCCTAAGAACTCTAACACCACGGACTCTGTTTCTTTCTTTCCGATTGAGTTATTATTGATTAAGTACTTACCTGCATAGAAATTAAGAGAGTAAATTAATTATTTACGTCAAAACTGGATGGGAGGTGTTAAGGTGTGGCTATAAAAGCAATGGCATAGTGATTGCTGAATGTGTAGTAATATGTTGAGGAATAAAGAAACATACTCCTGAGTTCTGTGTGTGCTGTGTTCCTTTGCATGGTCCCGGGCTGAGGAAGACGCTACAGGTTATATATTTACAAGCCTTGAAGCTTCAGCAAGGAAAAAGCCTTTGGTGGGGTTAGGCCATGTTGCAGTCAAAGGGCACGGATAACGTATTTGGTGCTGTTGTTACTTTTTGTCCTCAAAAATTCACTGTAGGGAATACCCCAGTGAACATTTGGTGGATAGTCGCTCCATGCATGTATGTATGTATGTATATATGTATTGGCATTTATATAGCGCACTACTTACCCGTAGGGTCCCAAGGCGCTTCGACCGCTGCGAAACCCTTCCTGGCTTCCCTGAGAGATGGTCCCTTAATGGGTATCTCCAGGGTGAGACCAGGCATCCCCGGCGGTCTGGTGGGGCCGTTAGTGAAGATGAAGCAAGCTAATGCCCAGAGTTGCCGAGTGTGATCGCTGATCAGAGTGGGCACCGAGGCGAGAGAATTATCGAGTCCGCTGACCCTGGTCCAGAAACCTGCCGCGCCGGGAATCGAACCCTGGTCCCGGGCCGTCCTCTGCTCTGGGGGGTCTGCCGCCTCTAACCAGTGAGCCACACTACTTCATGGGGTGTTGAATTGCCTTCCGGGGCCTTCCAGACATGAATCCAAAAACCGTTAACCTAAGTTCAAGAAATATGATGGTCTCCTTGCTATGGTTAAGGAGAAAGCTGAGCTTCCGATCATGTTGAATGATAATATGGAAAAAGCTTTAAGCTCATCATAAATCTATGACCGTTTCTTGGCCGTGAAGGTGTCGGAGAGGAATTTGTCAATGGTCACACACAATTTTTTGTATGTGTTTAAAACCTTTCTTGGCTAAATGCCTTTGATCAACCACTCCACTTCCTTAAGTGGGATTCACATTATCAATAATCTTAAACCTTAGTATAATATTTAATATGAGTAAAAGGATACTCAGCAGCAAGATCACCTCTAATGATTCTTATTTGCAGTCATAAATTGGAACATGTGTGTGTGTGTGTGTGTGTGTGTGTGTGTGTGTGTGTACGTGCTTTACTATGTGGCCACTTGTAATTTTACCGATAATGTGCCAGTGTGCAAGACTATATGTGATTAAAGTGTTAAAGTGCCTGTGTGCAAGTCTACAGTGCAGGTAAAGTGCCAGTGTGTAAATAGTAACTGCTTGATAGGCGGTTAATGCCATAGCATGACGGAATAGGAAGCGGCTAATGTCGCTTTCCCTAGCAGCCAATCCTTGCATGCCCATTTACCAGCTCACAATTATTTACATAACTTGACGGGGTTGGCGGAGCCTCATGTCAATTTCTCTGGCAACCCTTCCCAACTGGCCCTAAAACCTACTAGGAGCGTATCAATTGTCTTCACAGCCCCCCCCCCCCCCCCCCCCCCCGCCCACCCCGCCTGATTCACCCAATACCCGACTTATGCACAAATCAGGTTTTTGAAGATGGCCAGGAACTACATTAATCTAATGTTTAACATTCTATTTCTTGGGTCCAGCGACTCCACTAATGCATTCCCGCAGGACCTGATTCCTGTGACAATTAACTCTCTTCTTAATAGGCTTCTTCGCTGGTTGGCCAGTACTGGACAGATCATAAGACGTGCAGCAGGGTCTCAATCATGTGATGGCATAGTCGGCAGTTCAGGTCTTCACCTAGGCCGCCTTTACTCCATTTTGGCAGGAAATCTAATGTGACTATCTCACCAATTCAGAGCCAGGAATGACTGGTTAACCTTCCGATGATAAGGTGCTACAAGAAGTGCTGATTCTCGTAAGATTGAATCCGATTTCATCACCAGCCACCCATGGCGACGTTTGGACAACCTTTCCTTGTCTGCAGTCCAACTTTGCAGCTTGGTTGACTTATTTACCATTTTCTTGAAGACTTGCCCACATATTTTAGAGTTCCATAGATCGCCCAATTCTAGCATCCAGATGCTGTTCTCGAGATATTTCTTGTTAGCATCATTCCCCCCGTTGTAGATTGAGTTCAGACCAAACTTGGGTAGCCAAAGTTTTATAGGCAGCTGCACGCAGTTTTTAACAGCGCTTTACAAATGCCGCTGGCCTGGCAAGTGACTGTTTTGTTAATGGAAATTCCAACTGTAGTTGCGCAGGCGAGCCCAATCTGGGTAGCCGACATGCAAATGGATTCTTGAACCTGTCTCATTACCTTTAGTAACCTATGCCCTCTAATGCGCGTGCTATACATGGTACACCAGGGCACCCATGAATACAGTGGCAGTGGGCATTAGCAGTGTGAAGGGCCTTGGCACATGCCACGTTGGGCTCCGTCGCTATCCATTTTGTACTCTTTTTGACAAGCTTTTGAGGCATGGGGCAGTGAGCACCGAGTCCTCTGCTTGATGTGTGCCCATGGGCTAGACTGGCAGTGAGGGGTTGAAGGGTACTTGTTCAAGGGCATGGTTTGGCTTCCTTCCCTGCCGACAAGACAGAACAGTTTTTCCACCCATTCATATCTGTGTGATATAACTAGGGACCAGGTTAATTTCTGAAGGTGTATTCATTAGCCAACGGTTTAACGGGAGGATTAACGCCCCCTGCAAAGGGCTATACCCAGAGTTCGAGTCGGGGTATCACGCGGGTGGACGGCGTCCCCCCGCTTATTTTACCGGGAGCTCGATAACTGGAGAAAATGGAGCAACACATTCACTCTTTGGCCTCTCTGGGGCGAGATCGGAGCTCTTTCAGACGCTGCTCACGCGCTGGCTTCTCTGATACAATCGCATCTAGGGGGTGAGCGAGTGGAGGTAATGAGTCTGATGGTGCAAGCCACCTTTCGTAACGTCACTTCCCGTCGTGACGCCAGCGCCCCCCCCCCCCTTCTTTTTTTTAGGACTTGTGCCCTGGATATACCTGTTGATAACAGCCCTCTCCCGTTGTAGGCCTGAGCAGCAGACAGGGCCTATAACGAGGGGGATCACCTTTAGCCACCGGTCCAGCGCGAGACAGAAGGGCATTAATGCTATTACAAGATTATGAACCGTGCGCCCTTTCCTTCCATTATCGGGATTGTAATGTGGGGGTTGCGGCGATGCCCGGGTCGCTTCTAAGCTCTTCCACAAGTTTGCTGACTGGCCATGTTTTGAGTCGGATCTTGGCAACGGCTTTGCTTCGGCCAGCTGGACGCGGCTGCTGGCTCACGTCATACTAATTGATACTTATTACGACAAAACGCACCACCCTTGGAGAATCACTCTTAGGTTTTAATATAGTTTTCTTGCTATTTTCTGTCGGTATATAAGTGAGGTCACAGCCTTTCACACCTACCAGTGACGCGCCCCATCAAGGCCGTTAATGGCCCGCTGACCTCCTAATACACATCCAAGCAGATGAGGCCACCGGGCCCTTGTAGCCTGCACGCCACCCTGGGGCCACTTCTCGGGTTCTTCCTGACCCACCCCCCTTGCCTGTCGCTATCAGTAGCTGCTAAGAATGCCCCTCTGCTCCGCGGGGAGCGGGGCAGGTGCCCCCCGCATCCTCCCCTTCAGGAGAATGGATGGCAGTCGGCAGTGCCGCCTGTGCACAGGCAGGTGGCTCTCGCCGGTGGCTGCCCGCTGAGCAGGCATCGCCCCTTTAAGAGGCTGGCGCCCCTCCCCCTTCATTGTAGCAGCAGCATCAGCGGTGGAGAAAAGAGAGAGCCGGGCACCAGCAGCTCACAGCGTGGGGAGCATCTGCTATCGTCCTTGCTGGACCGGTACCGCCTGCGAACCCCTGCGGACGGATACCCTGAACCCCAGAACCCTCCCTGGACCGGAGCGCCGCGCACCTCCCTCGGAGCCGCCTCCGCGCCCTGCACCCGGGGCATGGTACCCAGTCCCGCCCTGTGAGCGGCACGCCTGGCCCGGCTCGTCTTTGTTGGGACCATGGGATGCTGCACTGGGCGATGCACGCTCATCTTCCTCTGCACGCTGCAGCTGGTGAGTGTGATGTGATATGGACGTATGTGTGTGTGGGGGGCGGGGGGGGGGGGGGGGCGTTATCAATTCGAACAGGCCCAGTTGGGGCATCTCAGCCCCCTCACAGCGGACTGATTTAGCTTGGGAGGCGGTAGGAGGTAGTTGGGGTACAGATGGAGGCCGTTAATGCGCGATAGGAGGCCATTAATGCGCGATAAGGCTGGGCATTGCTGCAGGTGTGAGGGGTCCCTAAGGCCTCCTGTCTCTTCCTGCAGGTGCACCGGACGGACTCGGAGGCCAGTTACAATGTTCACCTTGTATAGCGGGCACCGCGCTCTCAACGGAGTGTAATAATATTTGTTATTGTGACTCCAGTCAGCGGCGCCCATTCTGTCGACCTCAGAAGAATGAAAGGCTGGGCCGGCCGCACCGAGAGTGGGACTCGTGCCTGCATAAGGAACTCTAACCCAGTTGATCATAATCGGGAGCATTCCCTTTTCGAGAGCGACTGCCAGGCCCGTTACTTTCAGAGAATGGGGGTGAGGTGCGTGGGCATTGGTTATTGGGGGTTCCTGTGGGACCACCGAGTGTGACAACGCGCGTATGCAAGGAGGTGGGACGCAGAGGGCCATGGTGGGTGGGGGGCACCCTTCAAGGGGTGGGGGCGCGGGGCTGGGGCATCTATCCCTAAGTCTATGAAAATCTCTAAGTTATTGCAGACTGAGGGGGGGGGGTGGGGGGGGGGCTCACACATTTTGTCCGGCGGTGGGTGGGAGGGGCTAAGATTTTGTGTCGCGCCACTGGGAATGCATCTCCCCAAAAATGTCCGACCCCACACGAGCAACATGACAGCTTGTTTGCTCTCTGGGGCTGAGAGTTGGGGGCGGGGAGTTTTGATAGAGTGGAGGCTGCGTATAGCCAACGCTTTTCGTCGCTTTCACACTCGCCCTGTGAGGTGCCAGGGGCAGAAAGCTTAGAAGTTTTGCCCGGACCTGGAAGGGCTTCTCTGAGCCCGTGAAGGTTACTTGGCGCGTGGGAACACCTGTCCCTCCATTGTAGACTTGATCCGCGTCTGGGAGGCAGCTCGGACCACCTCGCAGTGCACAATATGCCTTACTATCATACGGAACGCAGAGGCGCATAGCAGAGGCTCCATATAAATAGACGAGGTTCGTGGTATGTGCACAATTTGTATAGTATGTGGACTATGCGGTTGGTATGTATGTGCATACTGCTGAATGCTGCAACGCCAGCAGCGCGTTTCGCCTACGGGCCTAAAGAAATGACCATATCACACCTCTGCTTCTAACTCTCTGCGAGCTCACTATTGAAGCCAGGACTATGTACAAGACTGCGTGTATCACCCATAAAGTCATTCACACCTCCACCCCTCGCTGCCCAGTAAATAAACCCAAGGTATCACGCGGCTCGAAACCTTTACAAAATGCTGAAACCTGCTGCTCGAACCTCCAACCTCCACAAGGGAAAGACTCGGGGCGTGATCTTTCTCAGGTAATGGACTAGAGGACGGTTGGAACTCGCTAGCTCCGCACCAGCAGCTCTTTTCGGCTCTTGAAAAGGGACCTTACATTTTTCCCTTCCAAAGACATCTTTCTCATTCACACTTCGCACCAAACTCCCGCCCCACTGCCCCGCAGGACAGTTGTAATGTAATGTAATGTAATGCGTTTTATATAGCGCTGCAGGGCATCCTGGCGCTCAGTTCACAATAAACTCTTAAAAAACTTTCAACCCTTCTCTTCTCTGCGAAGCGCCATAAAGCCACCCAGAACTGATGCAACTGCGATATACAATAAATAAACATACAGACGGCTTTCTTGATAGGCACAATAGATGCACAAGGCGTGCACAGTGCATGGCGATGTAGGGGAAACCATTCGAATTGCCCAGTTCGTGAGTGATAAATGTATATCACATAATTTACACGTGAGATTCGTGGACGGGGAACCTTGTATGTGCAGGACTAGCACAGGGCACTGGTATTATGCACAATACGTGGATGGAATGTGTTGCACATGGACGTTATATATAGTACGTGAAGGACATAGGCAGTGCCTATAAAATACGTGCAGTGAGTGGGCGACATGCTTGGCACATGCATGACATATGCATAACATATATAATATGCAATGTATTTGTATGGTGTTCACAGTGTATGCACAATTAGATTGCACATGACATGGCATATATACAATATGTATGGATAGTGGATACTGTGTAGATGGCGCGAGCAGTACATGCATGATATGGGTGGTACTGTAATTGTTAGCTTATGAATTGTATAGCACACTTTCTGCCATTGGCGTGACGTCGCAGCTTCCTTCCCTGGTCCGTAGCGTGACTTTCCAAGTGGTTGCACCGCAGACTGTAGTGTGCTTTAGTTGTGCGAAGTCGTGCAGTCGGCGTCACTTGTGAGTCACAGTGTGTGAGGTCGGACTTGTAATGACTTGCGTTGAAAAACCTGCGTTGTAAAGGTACTGCTTGGTAAAAGTTGCGTCGTAAAGGATGTTTCTCCCTCGGTGGGCACACAGGCCCATTGGGTATGTAGCTGATGGAGGCCGGGGGCGCTGTCAGGGGTCTAGCTGGTTCAGTAAGATTTGGAGGAAAGAGGGGTAGATGAGTTCATATTTTCCAACAGTCATGCGCGCATATAATGTTTAAATATTTTATACAGCAAGGAGGGCGCATGAGAGGGGCTTAAGGGGCAGTGGAAAGGGAGAGGAATGCGGATTGATAGGGGTACCGTACTAAGTAAGAGAAAACACATTATTTGTAAAATAAACAACATTTTTGAAGACTTTCGAAACAGCGAGAGGGAGTGTGTGTACGTTTTTGTCTGTGTGTGTAAAGCAGTGCTTTAAATGGGCCGGTACTGTCTGGTACGGAGTACCAGCACTTTTTTATGTTGACAGGGAGAGTGCGGGCACTTCTCAAGAGAAATGCTATACTTCTAATTGGAGAGTACCATCACTTCTCAGAAACAAGCTGGTACTCTGGTACAGAGTACCTGCACTTATATCTTTTCCATTTCAAGCACTGGTGTAAAGGTCACCGGGGAAATCCGGCAGACCCTTGACCATACCCTACTGAAAGCATTTATACCCCACCATTTATCCAGATAAATATATAAATATATTTGTCTAGATAATGACATCTTTGGCCTGCATGGGGTGTATCGGTGCTGTGAGGACCTTTTTGGTATTATGTGCACTATGTGGGTGATGTGTACCAGTAGGTGGATGCAATATATAGCACTAGGGTGATATGGACAGTGCTTGCACAATGTGCACATTACATGGATATGTGCAGCACATGTGCAATATGCAAATAATATATAGAGTGTGCACCCATATGTATAGTCTGTGGATGATATGGGCGGTGTATACAGAATATGTGAAGTACATGGGTGAGTTAAGCTGTATACATTGTTATTCTCGGTGCATTAATAATGTCCACAGCATGGGTAGTGCAGTCATCATCATCAAAATTACTTTTCTTCGACATAAAACAATACCATAAAAAGTACAGTGTTAGTGTTGTCATCAGTAGGCTTTAGTTTTTCCATATGTTTTTCCTCTGCATTTTTGTTTCTCTACTGATGCCACCTTGTTGTTATATATCCTTTATTTCAATAAAGCTTTCAAACACAAAAAAAGAACATCACAATCATTATAAAACCAGGCTAAAAATCTATGTACAATCAATTCATGAAATGAGATTTGTTCACCGCAATGAGCGTCTCTAAGGACTAGCACGAAATGTCCTGGATTAAGGTGATTCGGCAAAGCATTCAATGACAAGTTGCATTTGAAATATGACAAATTAAAGCACAGGTGAATCATTCATATGTTCCTAAAGGAGTGCCCTCCCTTTTCTTGATAAGCAGATATTAAAAAATATAGGGGCATATGTAGGTAGCCGTTTGCGATTCGCAAACGCCGAAATTCGGCGAATTTCGGCGTTTGCGAATCGCAAACGGCGTTTTGATATGTAGGTGCCACTTAGCAAAATAAGGAATCGAAAAAATGGCGATTCTTTATTTTGCTTATAGCATTTAAGGAATCGCAATTTTGCGATTCCTTAAATGCTATGTAGGGGTGCTTCAAAAATTGCGATTTTTGCATAAGGAATCGCAAAATACCACCTGCTTCAAGTAGATGGTATTTTGCAAATTCCTTCAAAAATGCATTTTGAAAAAAAATTCAAAGTGCCATGTGGCGCACACGGACATGCCCTTAGGGCATGTCTGTGTGCGCCACATGTACTTACAGGCACATTCCAGGGGTGCAACAGGTGTCCTTTGGACACCCTGGCACCCTTGGACTCGCGATTCTCAAATTGCGATTTTCTCATAGAAAATCGCAATTTGAGAATGTATCCCCATTCATTCCTATGGGCCTCTTGGCCCATAGGAATGAATGAGACACTCATTCCTTAATTGCGATTCGCAATTTGCTAATCGCAATTAAGGAATGTTAGAGATTCGCAAAAAAAATGCGATTTTTTTACCTACATTCCATTTTGCTATTCTCAAATAGCGATTCCTTAAAAATCGCTATTTTGGAATCGCAAAATGGAAATTACCTACATATGCCCCCAAAACATTTACCTCTCGCCTCTGGTGGTTCTGAGTTTCCCGGCCAATCTTAAAAAATTTACTGTGCAAAAGAGTGTTAGGGGCTCCGCAGACAGTTTCAGAAATAGTAGGGCTACCTTTGCTTGTTTAAACCTGGCATTCTTTAAAACACTTTAAAAAAATAGTTTCCTAGGATAAGCATAAAAGGGGCATAATAAAACAAAGTGAAGCGTGTCCTGCAGAGACCGTTGGTCGCAGCCGCATGGACCCTTCGTCTCTATTAACGATGTGTACGCTGCAGGAACTGCCAAAATGTGGTGGAGCAAATTTAACCTAAAGCGGGACATGAGAAATCTTTCCTGAGAGTTGTGAATATGGGAAAGATGTGGTTCCAAGCCCAAACACGATTTGGCTAGCTGGTGAGGTCTCACTGATAGTTTGGCCAGTTCCCTGTCTTCCCTTAATGCTGCTACGCTCTTTAAAAATGCCGTCTTAAAGAGGCCCTTGTCCCGGGGTAACAGTTTTGTCGGGTGGGTAACATATTTGGCGTAGCCCAAACCCGTCAGTGTTTCCCTGACTTATTTAAGCCAGGGAATTTTATGACCCCGATCCCGGGCCATGCAGTCCATTAACCGCATCGCTGCGGCGGTTATTTTTCAGCTGTGCGGCTTTTTTCTAAAAGCTGCGTTACATGACGAGCTCATCCGCACACGACCACCGTGGCTGATGACGAGCTGAGCTCGTCATCAGCAGCGAAGGCGTTAATATCTGCTTCCTTAGCATAGTTTCGGGGTTTGTCCATATTTTGTTCCAGCATGTGAGGTGTTTGAGTTGCAACCTGTCACTAATGTGAGTGAGCCCCAATTCCTCATGAGCAATATGGGAGGATGTACTCTGGGGAACGTGCAATACCCGTCTCAGATATTTGTTTTTTTCTGTTTGAAGCTTTTGTGAATCGATAAAGCCCCAAACCTCACTGCCATATAGAATTTTGGCGCAGCATACAGAGCTGTACAAATTCAATATTTGCTCCGGGGACCAACGGCCTAGCCTTTTTGCGAAATTCATAATTGCCCCTACAGAGCTAATTAATGTATTGCATTTCTCATCTGCTAAGGCTTTGAAACTGAGGCGGCTATCAAATAAGATCCCCAGATATGAAAATGCCTGCACTTTTTCCAGTCTATGGGTGCCTATTGTGTAATTAGATTTCCTATTTGATGTTTTTCCTATTTCCATAATATATGATTTGGTAAGATTGGGTGACAAATCTAAACTTTCCATAAAACGTACAAAGGGTAGTGCAGTCAGAGTACATGAATGCTATGTTTAGGACCCAGATGGTATGAAAACGACGCGAAACATCCATTTGGATCTTTTTAGAAATGCAAAGGATTCCAGATCCCAAAAATATTCGCTCTCGTTTTCCCGCTCTTTCTTTCGGCAGCTGGTGCAGCTGCGAGTCATTGGGTACATATTGTATTGACGTCAATCTTATTCTGTGGCCCATGTCCAGAAAGCACACGTGCAGTTTTCACGTCACAAGGGAGGCGTGGAGGTGCACAAGTCATCCTCTTGATGTGGTGAACAGAACAGGGCAACCCGGTCTCCCTCAGAGAACCTGTATATATCAGACAAGGCAGCACCCACTGATTCCCTAGGGTTGATCATTTTTATGTAACAGATTAGAACGGGGTCAAAAAATCCCCTTTAACACCGAGTTACAGCACATTATGTTGGGTCGGGACAATGTCTCAGAAATAAAACCTTGGGTTGTTGTGACACGTGGGATGTAGATTAGAATAATGCCACACCATTCCAGATATAGCGATACAAAAATGGGTTACAGTTTATTTTCTTAAAAATGCAGTGATATCAGGTAAAGCTACCCAAGCAGTCAACGTTTCGATCCTTCCCAATGGTACATGTGGTGGACCATCTTAAGGACAAACTATTCAGACAAACCCCATCATTTCTTAATATTAAATTAATACAGGTGATAAACCCTAGAAAATCACTTTATATTGCAGTGTCTTTTTGATTTTTCGACATTGCTGTACCACGAGGTCTTTGATTCTTTCAAATTTTAGCAGAGTAAAAACAATATGCATAGCACATATAACGTGTAATATTATTCATAGGTCACAGTATCATTCATTGAACAAACATAATATGCACAACACTTATTGTTTTTTAAACTCGTATACCACCATCTATTATTGTATGTGTAATACATAAACATTGTGCATACTGCCTACAAAGTATGCATTATCCATCCACCGTGCCTGCCAACTTGAAGAACAATCTCATGGTGTGAGGAGGGGGCGGGGTCTTAAAGGGGCGGAGCCTCGTGCAGAGAAGTACCTAGGAGGCACTTTGAAACCCATTCCATTGGCGGCCTTAGGCATGTGCAAGCTGTGCATCTGCACAGGGCCACCAAACCCCAGGGGCCACCACGCCAATATATATCCTTAATATAATAACCCTCTGAGGATGGATACATATTTGCGTGGCGGCCCCTGGCAGGGATTTGGCGGCCTCCGGCACTGTTCCCCTTGCAAACACCCTGATCCCCCCCTTTTCACTGGCCTCCGCGCTCTGCCACCCCCGGCCCCCCTCTTCCGGGGCCCCCTACCTACGCTCCCTGCCCTGGGCCGCCATGAGCCTAGAGCCGCCCCTGCCCATTGCCCGATGAAGTCCACTCCTCCCAAAAAAAGAAAAAGCTTTCTGAGGCTAGTGCCAATGTCCTGGGGTGTTTTCATACCCCTTGATGGATGTCGGCAGTTCAAACTAGGCCTCGGAAAACAATCCTGAAAACCACTATTTACAGTGGTTTTCAGCTAGTTTTCCCTGCCACCCTGTGGTATCGGCTCCTTACTGGAAGACCGTGTGTTGGGAGCCAAGATCGTGTGTCACAGGGTGGAACCATATGAGTATAGTATGGATAGCACACGCACACTACCTACACAATTCAGTTTTTAATTTGAGCCAGTGTTTTCCGGTGCTTGGTGCTGGCATTGAATGGTCAACACCAGCACTTATGACAGTCTGCACGTGGTGGCACTCTTTGTCTACTTTTCAGATGAACACAATAGGCCTTTATTAATTCATGTACATCAAAAGTGACTAATACCTTTCGCCCAGAGCCATTCTTATAGCTTTGGGGGCCTAGATTAGTCTGAGTTGTCACTCTTGTAGACATGTGCCGATTAGTAGTTGTGTTGGTGCAGTCATTGGCAGCACAGGAAGGGGCAAAGGGTTGTGCAAGCTGCAGTGACCGCCTAACGAGAGCCCTGCACGTACGTTTTATTTTTACAAATTAAGCACTGCAGTCAGTGCATCTATTACGCACATTCCAATCCCCTGTATACAATGTGGTTGTGGGTACAGTTGCCCTCATGGTTTAACCTTTTCTGCATATAAGTCGAAGCCTGGTTTCCTTTGAATAACAATGTATAGGTTTATAGACAATCTAAAAGTCACTTTCACAAATGGGCAGTTTGCTTTGTAATGAAAATGCACTTCAGTCCAGGAAATGGAGCAAGGGCCAGTGCTTATTTTGTGCTAAGGTTGCGGGTGGTCGGCACAAGCACCTACTTTTAGTGAAAGGACTTATCTTTCATCATCAGACTTTGATCTAGCACCAGATGGAGGAAATAACCAGGGGCGGCTCCTCCATGTGGGCGGAGGAGTGTCGCCCCACTGCTTTCTCGCAGTGCGAAAAGCAGAAACATGAAATGGTATTATAATTTACCATGAAACAGTATTATAAATAACATATTACAGTGAGAAAGCAGAAGGGTGGGTCTGCGCAAGGGCAGGGGAGGAGTGGCTAGCCCAATGCTGTGGGCCCTGACTGTTTGGTCGGCCCTCTGGGGCAAACCAAACCAGTCATGCACACTCTCCCTTTTCTCCATGTAGGCTGCATGTAGCCTACATGGAGAAAATGGCTTCCCCATACACGCCTGTGTGGTCGGTGCCCCAACCAATAACAACGCTGCCATTGCAGCATTGTGATTGGCTTAGGGAAGGGGAGGGAGGCTGACTGCCTTCTGCTCCGCAAGACCCGGCCAGGAGCTGAGACGTCGCGGGACCCGGGAAGGTAAGGTAATTTTATATATTTAAATTAACCTACCCCTGCGCGACAACCCCCCCACTTGCAGGTCATACCGGCCGCGACTGGAAACAACTGAAGGTAGAAAGAAGGAGGAAGAGAAAGATCCCAAAACAGTGAGAAGGAAAGAAAGTAGGGATATAAAAGAACCCGCAAGAGTGCGAGAAAGAGACCAGAGGCACTCCCTTGGAATCTCTCAGGCATGGAGTTGACATTTCTTTGAATAACAACACAGTCTCTGCATCACTCGTCCAAGCGCAGTGCGTGGAGGGAAGGATGAAATTAGAGCAGCGAGAGAGCGGTGTTAATATTGAGCTGTTCATAGGCCTCTGGGGTCCTTCACAGGTCAGCGGTGATGTATCAGAGGAGAAAAGTGGTGGTGGACAAACCTCGAGGACACGGTCAGCAAGGAAAGGGTGAATCTGCTCATTAGCGGCGTCTTTTGATATTAATAGTACAGATGGGTGGCACCTCTAAACCTTGGTTTGCCCTTTGAATCCCCTGGCACTGCCATTGCTACCCACCGTCTCTGGGTTCATGGGGGTACTGATGAAACAAAAATTAAAGAGAGATCACAGATCAGTGTTATTTTCTGCAGCTGCTGCATTTTTCCCTTGTGCTAACCCACACCCCTGGAAAGCAGGAGGACTAGGGGTGGGAGAAAGGTGTTGATCCCATAATGTCATCATTCACAGGATGTGTGATGTCACTTCCGCTTCCCCAAGCATTTTGATGAATTGATGTTCAGGACCAAGCCTCTGGTCCCCAACAGCCTGAGCCGTCCCAAAATAATGCCACGATTTAGCGGTGTGGAAATCCGCAAGGAGATTCTATACTATGGAATCTCCTTGCGGATATCCATACTATAGAATCTATAGCATCAACACTCTGAGAGCGCGAACACCCAGTTCCAGTCGTAAGTCTTGCAGGACACACAACTGGTGCCCCGAAGCCAGCTTGGAACAGATCATGGGTGTTACACTTCACACCTAGATCTTGTGGCAGTTTAATAGCAGCTGACGCCATGTGACATTTGTACACATTCACAAACTACACATCCTACTCTCTGACCCCTGTACACTCTGGAAAAAGTTGGATATTTACTACAGGTGAGGACCGGAGTAAATCCGATTTCAAGGTGGAAAGGAAAGCAAACAAGCCCAAAGTTCCTGTCTCGCAAAAGAAAACATTTCAACAATTCTCCCTACAGAGAGGAAACAGGGAAAACCTTAGCATGCAGATGTTCTCAGGAGTAAAGGTGAAGATATTTGCTCGTGCAAAAATAGAATTCACAGAACTTTTCTAGCATGACACCTGAAACTGTCAGAGGTTACCAGGTATGCATCTGGTCTTTTAGGGGCACATGCATCAACCATTTTACTGGTCGCAAACGGGCCGATTCGAAAAATGCTTGTCCGATGCATGTACCTTTTTTCATTCGCAATTTAGGTAATCACAATATTTTGCGATTACCTAAATTGCAAGTACATTTACGGAATCGCCTATTTGAGATGCATGTAACATTTCCTAAGTGTGACTGTGCGTTTAGGAAACGCTAATTACCATCAACTTCAAGTTGATGGTATTTTGTGCATGCATTAAAAAGTGCACAAAAATGCATTTTTCAATGCGCTATGTAGCACACACATGCCCGCGTGTGCATACTTACCTTTTTTGGGTGGTGCCTCAGGGGGGCCTTATGCCTCCAGGCACCCTTGGATTTGCATTCGCAAATTGCGATTACCAATTTGGCAATCCTATGGGCCTGTAGGCCCGAACTGTAGGCCCTTGGAATGAATGGAAATGCATTCCCTAATAGCGATTCACAATTTGTGATTTGCTATTAGGGAATATTAAGGATTTGCAATATTATTTGCAAATCCTTCACGCATAGGCATTTGTGATTACCAAATAGTGAAACCTTAAAATTCACTTTTTGGTATGCGCAAATGATTACCTTGATATATGTGTCCCAAAGTCCTTAATTTGCAGCCTAATGACTATCTTTAAGACTTGCGTCACAGATTTTACAGTAAGCTAATGCATCACTGATAAGGTGCTGGAATATCATAGGTAAAATCTAATTTGGCAGAAATATTATGTCCTAAATATTGTGTACAAAAATATCTCCCTATTTCAGTTATTGATGGAAAATCTACACTTAATGGCATGATGTTTTTATGTTGTGTTATGTTATGTGGATTTGTAAAGCAAACTAGTCACACGTGGGATATCAAGGCACTAGAGAAGGCGTGTGGATGTGTGGTCCCCTCAGATTTATTCAAAGGGCCAGGTCTTCAGCCTCTTGCTGAACTCAAGAAATGAGGAGGAGGCTCTGATGTGTTGAGGAAGGTCGTTCTATGTTTTTGGTGCGATATAGGTCAACAAGCGGCCTCCTGGTCTGCTTTTGTGAATGCGGGCGGCATATGAGAGTGAGGCTGAGCGTAGGTGTCTGGCAGGCTGGCGAACGTGTATGTGGTTGTTCAGGTGTGCGGGTCCAGTGTTGCGTAAGGCTTTGTATGTGTGCGTGAGAAATTTGAATTGACTGCGCTTGTGAATGGGGAGCCAGATGAACTCCTTGAGGTGCTGTGCGGGTGCGGCGTGGGAGGTCCAGTATGAGTCTTGTGGAGCCTTCTGGATGGTTTGAAGCCTTTGTAGGAGTTGCTTGAATATTCCGGCGTAAAGTGCGATGCTGAAGTCGAACCTGCTTGTGATGAGTGCTTGCAAGACAGTCCATCTTGTAGTCTGTGGCCGCCCCTGAAGATCTTTCGTAGCATGCATAGGAAGTGGAAGCAGGAGGTGCTTACTGCGTTGACTTGTGCTGTCATGGTGAGCTTGTCTTCCAGGTTGATCCCCAGATTTCTTGCGTTGTCGGTGTGTGTTGGCCCTAGGTCTAGTGGCCACAAGGTGCAGTCCCACGGCGAGGTCTTGTTTCTGAACATATCTAGGCCACAATGTATCTTCGAGACGATATCTTTGAATACAATGTTCTCACATACAAACACATCGCTTGTATACCTCAGCAGGCATGCTTTAGCCCTTTTTTACTAGAAGGTGGCAATTGGCCAATGAGGGGAGGCGGAAGTGGCTGAAGTGTGTAAATACATTTCATAGAAGTCCTTCTTTGGCCTACTTTGAGTTCAGTTCCCACAATTAGCCACAGTCACCTCTAAACGCACTGAGAAGAATCTAGGTAATGTCATTCCCACTGCGTCGCCGCTAAAATCGAGGTTCACCCTCATTTGATTCTATGGCTCGGACCCATGTCACTCATATATGTATAGAACTTGAACAATTGGGGTCTTGATGTCTGCGGGAGGGGTCCAGGGGTCAGACGGACGATTATAAATTCTCTGGGTTGAGGAAATCGTTTCAAAGTGTATGCCCCTTAAGTCGTGATGCTCATTCTGCTTAATGCAACTTGCTGTACGCAAGGGTTTTTAATATCTGCAGGTTAGCTGTGTTTCATAGTGCCACGAAGATGCTTTAATGTGAGATGTTGGGTCATGAGGGTTCAGCTCTGGCAATCAACCCTCCCCCATTTTTTCCTCTCCATCAGTATCAAGCTCGGGCAGAAATTGATATTTCCAGGCGGAAGCGCGTGATTGATGGGGCTGCTGGGAATCGAGTGTGAGCGACGGTTCCCATGCCAGAAGGCGATTTACAGCGCAGCGGTGGCACTCGTCACGGGGGAGGCCAGTCCGCGCCCATACTCGTGTTTGTATCAGTTCAGCGGGTTTTTCCAAGAAGGACAGATCACTTAAACGTTGAAGTACACGGTTAGGACAATGGGTTCCACCATTAGCAAACAAAAGATCCGATCAAATTCTAGGGTATTGTCTTCACAATATTCAGACAGAAGAGGAAGTTCTAAAGCAATGTTAGTCCAGGAGGTGGCGCTGACCCTGCCTTTGGATAAGAGATGTCCACCGCGGCTCTAAGAGGGCTGTATCCAGGCCACTCTTTCAGACTGTCTACATATGATCACCGGCGTACAAAGATGCTAATCCGAAATCATTAAAAAGAAGTCAGTGGGACCTCACGGGACCCCGCCCCCCCCTCCTCTGGACCGTAATGGACCCTTCTTCAGACCTCTATAGGACCTACCCCTCGGACCTCACAGGACGAGGTCTCCGGACCACCTCAAAGGACCACCTCAGACCTCACAGGCCCTCTCTCAGGAACCCAGAGAAGCCTCATTTGGATCCTCACAGGACCCTCTCTCAGGTCCGACACCCATCCCTCTCCTCCTCACCACCAGACCTCAAAGCCCCCCCCCCCACGTCCCCCCAATTCCCACAGGATGCTGAAGGACCCACTGTTTGACCCTCACAGGAAACTCTCTTTGGACCTCAGAAGACACTCCCCTAGGGCCTGACAGAAGACTCTCTAGATCCCAAGGGACCCCACTGTGGTCCCCACAGGAGGACCCTTCTTTAGAATCTGTCAGGACCACCCCTCAAGAACTCACATGACCCCCCCAAAAAAGCCCCCACTGGACCCTCCCTAAGGACCTCACTGACCCTTCCACCAAGACCTTATAGGACCGCCCAAAAGTACCCCACTGTACCCTTCTTGAGGACCTCACTTGACTTTCCACCAAGCCCTCACAGGTCCTGTCCTCAGGATGCACCCCCCCCCCCCCCGAACTTACAAAGGTCATTTGGGCTGAAACTATTTTGTGAAAGATTCTTTCCCTAATTTACAGATCTTTTTCTCTATTTTTAGAGTTGTATTTAGTGTTCGTGCAGCTCTACACACAGTCGTGTGGCTGCCTAAGTGAACTTATTAAGTGAACCTGGTGAAAGCCAAGCTGGGCACAACACTCTCTCCAGATTTCTTGTCTCTGGTTCTCCACATTTACCTCTTCTGTTCCCTCCTTTACGTTTTTCTCATCCCCTTTTCGCTCTTCGTGGCGGCCTCTTCGTTGCATAAAGAGATATAAGTTAATCTAACATTTCCGATCATGTATGTTTCCCATAGTTCGTGCTCTGACATACAGAACATTAAAAGGCTCAGCCATAGAAACATTCTTAAATTATTAAACCTTTCATTGGAAGAGCATTTGTAAAGCATAAAACAAAAACATTTCTGTATATGTCCTTCCTGTTTTAAGTATACCTGACAGCTAGCAAACATGTCTATTATTCTATTAAAACTACAGGGAATGACCTTTGCAAGAATGTGGCTTCCACTTTTAGGTGGCAGCGTATTTTCTTTTTCTCATCTTGTTTTGCTAGCACATGCTTTCAGCATAAACTAATGAAAAAAATAAATAACCATTGCGCCGCGCCGCCTTGCCAAAGCCAGAACGATTGGCTTTGACAATGCTTGTTTGTATGTGTAAGAGTAACTGCAGCTGCTTTATTTTTGCGGTCATGTTATTACCCCTTCTGGGATTTACCCCGTGAATTATGGCCGAACATAAAAGAGATTGAAAATGTTATTTCAGACTTTACAGCTCTTTAAACCATAGGCTACTTCCGCCTCGCCGCCGAGGGGGCATGATCTGACCGACTTCCTTCCATTCCATCGAATAAAACTTTCATCTGCCTGGAGCGCGAGGGCGGGGAGGCGAGGAGAGGCGTGTGACATCGAATGAAGGTAAGTACGTCCCTGTGCTTTCAGTCACTCCCTGTCAGTTCATGTTCCGGCCCTCTTCGGCGGCGGGTTTGCAATGAATTGCCGTTCTCTACTAATCGATTCCCGGGCTGCCGAGGGGGGGAGGGGCGTTGGGGGCTGGTTGCTATGAGAGCATTCGCAATAAAAGGACCCTGTCATCGATTGTCTGTATGTCTCTGTTCCATGTATAGCGTAACTCTAGCCATGATGATTAGTAGCGCTTTACAACCGCCTCCGACTTCCAAATAAATTCCAAATAAATACATGTACATAAAGAAACGCCTATCCCTCAGCGGGCCTGGGTTTCTGGAAAGACAAGGTCAGAGCCACTCTCGTGAGACCGACTCTTGTCCAGTCTTTCAGCGGGCAACTGGACATTGCATCTGCTCTACCCTGCCTCGCCAGTATGTATGTCTGAATGAATGTGTGGAGTCATAAAGCGCAAAGATAGCCGGAAAACAATGTACAGAAGATGTCGGACGGAAAGAAAGAAGTGTTGGGGGTGCGGGGAAAGGAGAGCGAGCGGAGTATACAGCTGCATGCAGCTGGATTGTTTTATAGCGCTTTCTACTCCCGGCGGAGTGCTGAAGCGCTTATTGAGATGGGTAGCACTCTACTCGATGCGAGTTTTACGGATGAGAAAGTGTGTATGTGTCTAACCGCTTGTATACAGAGTGACCAGATTTTGAAACCTAGAATTTGGGACACTCCAGAAACATAGAAGTAGGACTAATATTTAGTTTTGACCTTAGTACTTACCAGCTTGCTAACACGGAATTAAATCCAACGTTTGCACTCTGCTGTTATAACTAAATCTCCTTCTGTTATACAGCCAAATGAATCCCACAGTTTAACGCGGGAAAACGTCCCTCCCTTCGTGTTTAGGGGCATCTCTGAAATCAGGACTGCTAATTTTATTGAAACGGTGAAAAAACGGAACTATTCCAGCAAATCTGGGTTGCATGGACAACCTACCTGTAAGGGAGGTATTTTCACGTACTTGAGGCCCGTGCTATACTTCTATGTTTCCGCTTCCTAAAGGGTGATTTTGAAGAGAAAACGAGTGACTGACAAGGCGTTTAAACATTAGCGACAGGGTGTGCAGTAGGTCTTCATTTGTGATGACCCAACAGCACATTTTTGCGATTCACTATTTGCTCATCGCAAACACCCATGTACAAATGTGTGGTTTACGCATTTTGCGATTCCCAGTGGGTCGTAAATAGACCTATCTCATGAATATTAATGAGGTAGGTGTCAGCTTGGCTCTCATTCTGAATCTCACAAATCACAGGGATAGTGGTGGCCTGCTGGGGTCAGCAGGCCACCATGGCCGAGATTGCTTTTAAATAAAGCAATGTTTTGGACGAAAACGCTTTGTACCTCTGGTCCTAGCATGGTTGCCACCTGGCCCGTTGTCTACCAGCAAGACTATCATTTTACTGTCTTGGTCGTACAAAAATTAGGGAAACCATCTAAAGGCGGTCTCCCCCCCCCCCCCTTATTAGTACATACTTCCAGCAGAAAATATTAGCACTTTAAAATGTGTCCTACAGCTGCCTTAATGATCCCTGAGTAAAAAAGTAAACACAGACAGAAATTCCATGCTGCACATGAATACAGGCAATTTAGTTTACAGTCCTATTTAAGCATCACTTCCGGGTCTTTGCAGATTCTTAAAACAAGAGCAAATATTTAACAATGTTCAGATGGAAACCCTCGATGCTTGTCTATGGATGGATATAATTGTGTGTGTGTGTGCAGTGACCTTTGAGAGAGCTGTTTTGGCAGTCAGCAGCACTGAAGCCCTGCAGGGGGCGCTGGGGAGCCTGCCTCGTACTGACTCTATTAAAAGCACCTCCCGCCTGCGCGCCTGACAGGTGAATGGATGAATCTGTGCCCACCCTCCCAGCCTTCCACACTCACACACTCGACCTGGCCTGTAGGCCCTGGCTGTGGCTTCCACGTTTATTATGATGGGAATACATCATGGATTATGGCCCTGGGAGAGCGCGAAGCTCAGGGACAATTGCGCCTGGATGCCCCCTCTGTTCTCGTAACAAAAGGTCCCCACCTTTTAACAAAGCCGCGGTGCATGCTGGGTTGGCGGTATCCCGGGTGCGCGCACAGGAATCTCTCTGGGAATGCGGCCCCTGAAAGCCTCGGCTTTCCTCCCGGGTGGGTTTTCCACGGTGCAACCTCCGGAATAAGGGACCAGCAAGAAATATCGACCCTTTCCCGATGCCCTTTTGCTCAATGGGCGCAAAATCAATCTCCTAATGGCTGCTTAATGTGATAGCACGGGTTGTGACGTCACGGAGTAGTCATGGTCTACAAGGTGAAAGTACCTTCATTTAAGATCTTCGCTAATATATTGTCGCACATAAATACCACGATGTGTGACTGACACCACCGCAACCCTACCGGCCTTCGGTGGTGATTCTGGTATCTAATTATGCTCTTGGCTTCCCAGGATTGCATAGGCGAACCTGCTGCATCGCTCATTCCCAGCCCTTCTGACTTTTTCGTAGTGACACATTTTCAAGTAATGTTAATATTTAGCTTATATTTTGCTTTTTTATGTTAACATATACCACAAGCCAAATTGCCTCTAGGTAGCAAATCAGCAGACAAATTACACTCATGAACATTTTATGTGCGAGCAAATCTGCTCCTGGAGGTGGCGGCCCAGAGCTGGAATGTCTTAGAAAGTTGGCGACCACCCACAAGCACGGAAGTCTGTGGGAGGTCACAAACTTTTGTGAGGCTCTTTTCACCCAGGACACGGTTGGAGATGTACATCTCTCTTAAATAGGAGACAATTTGTATCAAGGGTGGTAATGTGGATGGAAGACCCCCAAAATGTTTGAAGATGTAAAGAAAATGTGTTTTTTACAGAGCAGAATATATCCCTCGAAGAAGAAAGTTAGCAACTGCAAATACACTTTTTCTAGACATTTACACCTATGTAAATATAAACATTATACATTTATTCATGTTTAAATGCTTTAAAATGTGTCTTCTTCAGTTCAGGATTTTTGTAGACGTTCCTATGAAATCATAAATTAAAAATACGTAGAAGTAAACCTACAAGCGTAATTTTATATTCCAATTCAATTCACACATGCTTGTATAGCGCATGGCTACCCTCTGCGGGCCTCCAAGCGCTCACCCCCCCCAGCCCCCCCCCCCCGGCCCTTATCAAGTCTTAGTTATGCAAACAGCCAGGTTTTTAATAATTACCTTAAACAACTTTCATCCCCCGTCCCCCTCCTTTTGGTGGGCATGTCCTTCCAGAGTTTTGCCACAAGGAAGGAGAAAGATCTGCCTCCTCTTCTCACTTTCCTTACACTTGGAATATCAGCTGACATTAGGGAGGCTGATATCCGCGATCTCCTGGGCGCATAAGGACGAACCATAGTATGAAGTGTTTGAGGGACTTTTTTATAATAAGCTCTAAGAGCAATACCTAGCGACTAGAAGTCAACTTTTTGATTGACTGGAAGTCAATGCAAAGAGGCAAGAGAGCCAGGTACCAAGTGATGCCTTGATATCTTGAGAAGCAACCTAGCTGCAGTGTTCTGAATCACCTGAAGTCTTTTCGACACACAGAGCGGACAACCAAGATAGAAGGAATTTTGATGGTCTAGTCTGGAAAGAATCAAAGACTGCACCACAATCCTCTGAGAGGATGGGAGAAGGAGTTCTGACATCTTTCTAAGTGTTCTCACAATGTCATAGCAAGAGGATGATAATTTACAGACTTTGGCCTCAAAGGTGAGATTTCCATCCAGCCAGATGCCCAGTTCCTTAATTACGGACTTTGGCTGGGGCTAAATACCTAGTGATTCCGGCCAGTTGACATTATTGCTGATCACCAACACCTCAGTTTTGTCGCCATTGAGTTTCAGAGAAGAACGTGCCATCCAGTCTGCAGCCTCCCTCTGACAAGGTTCCGACTGATCAATATTCCTGTGATTGTCCCGAGTGAGGGAGGTGATAATCTGGGTATCATCTGCATATGATACTATGGAGAGACCAAAAGATTGAATGATCTCTGCTAAACAACTGATATAAGGTCTAAAAAGTGTAGGACGAAGTAAGGAATCTGCGGCACTCCGCTCTTAAAGAGGAAGATATCCGATTAAAATCTCTTGTCATTAACCTGAAAGGTTCTATCATCCAGGAATGAGGATAGCCAACAAAGTGCTACTCCTAGTATTCCTGCGGCTGCTAATCTGTGCCGTATCTTATCATGCGAAACAGTATTGATAGCAGCACAATAGGATAACTGCCACAGTACCTCCTCGATCCAGATTCATTTTCAGTTCTTCAAGCACAGTTAGTAGCACCGTTTCACTGCTATGACTGTGAGCTGGCATCTGCTATGCTTCATTTGAAAAATTAAAATGTGCCACGCCCCTAAGCTTTTCTTAGAAGCCCAGAAATGCCAAATTCCAGTCTGCCATTATCAAGGCAGCTAAGTCTTCATTCCACCTCAAGCTTCTTTCTTCTTCCAGCACCCTACACCTCCTGCCTCTTTATCTCATCCTGTAAGATCTTTTTACCCATTGTTCTCCCTTTGTCCTGTATTTCCATCTTTTTGTTTCTACTTCTTTTCCTCTTCTGCCCTTCTATTCTCTTAGTCTGTGGCAAATGTTGATGATGAAAAATAAGTCCTGGTCTCCAAAAATGATTGCCCGTGCAACCTGCAACCACCAAAACAAATCAAGCACCAGGCCTCTGGGAGAATACCATAGTCATTCCTCAGGTGGAGAAGGCAGTCTGCCTCCTCAATTATCTTTGTTGCAAAGTTTTTTTCAAGAGGACATGTGGGTCTTGGAGCTGACCCTGAAGCCGACTACTCAATTTTGAGGTGAGCAAGCCCCATGGAAGTATTTTTGAGAGTGTGACCTGCTCCTGTCCTCCATCCCCTGCGGCATTCACTTCATTTAACCAACTAATGGGGCTAACTTGTGCTCATCAGCCTCCCGAGGCCTATGGTCTTTGACTAAGATGAGCTGTAGATGCCCAGGAATTCTTGCGCTCAACATTCTCAGGGTATCCAATCGTTTTTTCTGCCTTGAGATTATGCCGTGAAGGCCATGTTCTTATGCCCCCAGCCATTCCTGACTTCCCACATATACGCATGCCGTTTCGGCTAAAACGGGCTCAATAAGCTCATAGCCCTGGATCTGGTTTCCCGAATGGCAGTGATGTCGGCCATATTGGAATGTTTATTTATTCCTCTAGTAGTCTATCAATTTTGCACACAACCTTACATTTATTACAGAAATAATTTTCATTAACCATTGAGGAGTCCACTTCACATAAAAGAGACAGGGCCCCACTGAATACAGCCAATGGTAGAAGCTCACTTAAATCACGAGGCATCCAAACGCCCCTGCTCGGCTACTCAGCTCCCCAGGAAGGGAGTGGAAATAGAAAGAACCCTCTCTGCACAGTAATTGGTGCTTCGAAGTAGGTTTCTCTCGGAACACAAACCAATAAATGTATTCTGAATAATTTGTTAGGTTGCAGTGAATTAGCTGGCAGCCCTGAGCACCACAAAGCTATTTTAGTCCATGTTTTTCATTTTTAAACTTCAACTGCTTTGTGCTTCGCAACGCTGGCTAAACTTATGACATTGTAGGCAAAGTTGAAGTTTGTGGTTACACAGAGCCTGATAAAACAATTTTGGACAAGAGTTTTTAAATTCCATGCCAACTTTTTTGCAAAGCCTAAATTCTTCTCTTTCTAAAACTCTGGGGGTAAATGATTATCGCGATAGAAAATATAAGTCAGAAGTTGGTTAAATGCAATTTCCATTCAATTCAATATTTTTCAATTCTGAGAGCAAAATAAAAAAAATAGCAAACTATGGAATTTGTAACAGTGACAATAAGTGCGCGGTAAGTTATGGAAGAGAGAGAGAACAATTAAAGGGAAAGTAGCAATCAGGTGCGTTTGAGAATGTTTCGAAAGCTCTAAATCTAGAGATCATAATGTAAACACAATAATATCTAGGTAAGTGTTTTATTTCCTCATCTAATTTTGCAGCATTTTGCCACTTTCTCACTTAAAGTAGTCCTAAAAGGCTTCATTTAGATAGCCCAGGAGATAGTAGTCGGAGTGATATTTTGTAATGCTATTTTACAAAAAATCTATGATGAGTGATAAGGTTTATCTAACATTAGTCTGTTTTTCAGCCCTTTTGCAAGCACATTTTGGCAAGTTTTTGTCAAACTGTTGTTGTAACATAGCTTAGGTAGAATCAGGCCAGCGCCAGGAAGCTGTTTATTCGGTTTGGAGCGCCGTATGTCGTGTTTGCACTCACACCCCCTTTCCTAGTTGAGAGATCCTCAAATTTCTTGACAAGACTTTGAGCCCTATTTTCTTAGAGTGCCATTGATCATAAACCACTTGTTAAAGTGCAGGTGGGACGGGAAACATCCTTTACCACATAACTGTTACAACGCGGTACCATTACCACACAGGTTTTACAACGAAAGTCGTTACAACGACTTACGCTGGAGGGCGCTCTAGGATAGGGAATAGTTTAATTTACTATCCAACACCTTCCCTACTAGCCACGGGGACTGGAGTTGGAATAGTAAATTAAACTCTTCACTATCCAGCGCCCCCCAATGCAAGTCGTTGTAACGACTTGCGTTGTAAAACCTGCGTCGTAACGGTACGCGTTGTAAAAGCACGCGTTGTACCGTCATACACGGACTTACTTGTCTTTCAAACTCTAAATATGATCACTTTGCCCCCCAGGTAGAGTCCCATCCTATAATACGAAGAGCACTACTTTAGGGGAACAGTGACAGAACATTGCAGCCCGTAGCATCCTGAATGAATGAATGCATGATATTTCTAAGGTGCCCTTACCCTAAAAAAGCAAGTCTATGGGCAGGACTAAACTCATCAAGAGGGCATCTTACAACTGTTGAAGCAGCCAAGTTTTTATTGAGTATCTGAAAAAAGAATAGTCAGGTGTCTGCCTCCAGGTGTCCGCATTTTAGCAGCGTGGTAGACAAAAGGCCACTCTCCGTGAGGCAACAACTGAATTAAGAAACCTGCAAGAACCTGGCTCCAGAGGAGCGGAGGGTACGCGCATGCACGGATAAACAAATCTTTCTGGCCAACTATATAGATATACTTATATAGTCAGATCCTCAAAGCCATAAATGCTTGTGGTAGTAAGGCGGGGTGGTTGGCTTGGCACCCATTACCTAGATCTGTGTTTATCTTGAAGGCTTCAGATTCAACTCTTGATAGGGTTTCCTCAGCCTTTCATTCAAACTAGGTTATTATAATGAGTCCCACTGACTGCAGCCTCTTATTAAATCACATGAGACAACATGAAGCTGCGTGCACTCTATGAAGGGCACTTAAAACCTTTGCTCGTGCAGTGCACGTGTGCATCCGGTTCCTGCCTCCATTCACGAGGCATAATCCTGCCCTAATGAGATTATGCAGATCTTTATCCCACCCAGAGGCTTCTAGTAACAGGCCATGGGTCAGGAAATGGATAACATCATCACAGCAAGAGGAGACCCTGCCAGGGGCATTTTAGCTGCTCGGTCTAAGATAGGGCATCTGCATAAGTGCTGTCCAACTTAGGTCCAGGAGGGCCAGACCAATGAAAGATTTTTATGCTATCCACAAAACATGAATGTGAATGAAATATATCTAAATAGAACTCGTTTACACAGCCAGGGGTTGTCTTGAAAGTCAGAAATGGATTCCGACCTACATAGAGAACGGGGATTGGTGTCACTACAACGCATGCTTTTACATCGCATGCCTTTACAACGCGGTTTTTACCACGCAGTCCATTACAACGCATAATGCTTTTAGGCGCTGGATAGTGAATTATTTAATTTACTATTCCAACTCCAGTCCCCGTGGATAGCAGGGAAGGTGTTGGATAGTAAATTAAATATATTCCCTATCCTAGAGCGCCCCCCAGCTTAATGCGTTGTAATGGTATGCGTTGTAATGGTTGCGATGTAATGGTAGTGCGTTGTAAAAAATGCGTTGTAAGTGATGTTCCCCAGAGAACGATGCCACGCTACACTTTGAGCAACTCCACTTGCCACTGCTGATGAAACAAGCTCCTCAAAGAGATTTGGTTGGCATTGAGCGCTACACAAGACAACACACATACCTCTGAGTGTCCCCTCACCCCTAAATTACAAAATAATATATTACTTTCCTTAGGTCACACTTTTTGTCCTAAAATATTTGAAGACCGCTGATGCTTCAGGCGTGGAGAGGTCACTAAACGCTCGAGAGCCCGCTGGTCTATTACATTCTGGAGATAAACCTAGAAGCACCAATCAGCTACCTCCTTGCTTAGGTAGCGGGTGAATCTTTTATTTTTCAAGCGGGTGAAACTTTTATTTTTCAAGCAAGCCTCTGGCTCCTCACATCCTTCACCTGAAGGATCACATGTGCATGTATTTCCCAGAATCTCCTGGGTAAGACCAAGCATCCTATTTTCTGATATTCCTGGCCGAAGGGCGTCTGCCCACTCCTCCCACCCAACCTCTCTGTTTCTTTCAGCACTGCTGACCATGCCATACCACCGGTCCGACTCTTCTCAGGACCAACATGGTGGACAGGACATTAGGATATATGCTCTCCTTCCTAAAAGGCAGGTCCCATCCTAGTGCTATTAGGGAGACAAATCTTGTCAAGAAAAAAATAAGCAATTTTTTGGTTGTGATGTTGTTCAAACATCTTATTTCCATTCCTCCATCCACTTATCTCTATTCTTCCATTACACAGTGTTCATTAGTCAAGTCAAGTCAAAAATTTGTATAGCGCACTACTCACCCGGAGGGTCTCAAGGCGCTTGAGGGGGGGGGGGGGGTGGTTCGTTACTTATCAAATAGCCAAGTTTTGAGTTGTTTGCTGAAGGAGAGGTGGTTCTGTGTAAGGCGGAGGTGGGTGGGGAGAGAGTTCCAGGTTTTGGCCGCTAAGTAGGAGAAAGATCTTCCTCCCATGGTGGTTCTTTGGATGCGTGGAATCGCGGCGAGGACTTGATTGGACGATCGTAGTTGGCGGGTGGGGGTGTAGAAGGTCAAGCACGTGTTGAGGTATTTGGGTCCTAGGTCGTAGAGGGCTTTGTGTGCGTGGGTGAGGAGGCGGAATGTTATTCTCTTGTTGACGGGGAGCCAATGAAGGTCTCTCAGGTGACCAGATATGTGATTGTGGCGGCGTATGTCTAGAATGAGTCTGGCGGAGGCGTTCTGAATGCGTTGGAGTTTTTTCTGCAATTTGGTTGTGGTTCCGGCGTAGAGGGTGTTTCCGTAGTCCAGACGGCTTGTGACAAGTGCTTGGGTGACCGTCTTTCTTGTTTCGGTGGAGATCCATCGGAAGATCTTTTTGAGCATACGTAGGATGTTAAAGCATGATGATTAGATGGCGTTGACTTGTCTGGTCATCGAGAGAGAGGAGTCTAGAATGAATCCCAGGTTGCGAGCATGGTCCCTTGGTTTGGGCGCGCTGCCTAGGGCTGGTGGCCACCATGAGTCGTCCCATGCGGAGGGGGATGACCCAAGGATGAGGACTTCCGTCTTGTCTGAATTCAGTTGTAAGCGGCTGTTCTTCATCCAATCGGCTACGTCTTTCATCCCTACGTGTAGGTTGGTTTTGGCGGTGTTTGGGTCTTTGGTGAGGGAGAGGATCAGCTGTGTGTCGTCAGCGTAGGAGATGATGTTGAGGTTGTGTTGGCGTGCGATGGATGCAAGGGGGCTCATGTAGACGTTGAAGAGGGTGGGGCTGAGCGATGATCCTTGTGGTACGCCGCAGATGACTTTGGTGGCCTCTGTATCACTACAGCAGTCATAATTTATTTTGATCAGGTAATTCTTTATTGGAGGAATCAATAAAACCAAAGCAAATGTATAACAAACTCACTAATAGAAAACTCTGGGTCCTCAGTATATATATGAACAAGCCTTTGCCATGCAATAGGTCCCAGATTACTGAAAGTTTGAGCTATTGGCATTGCATTATTATTTGCAACACCAATAGCACAAACTTTCAGTAATGCAAGAACTATTGCTTTGCAAATGCTTGTTTAATCTTGATCTTACCTCTGGAATTCCATGGCCTTTTTCAACAAGTAGGCCAGTAGCATGTAGAAAAGGGACTAAATGTTCGCCCTTCCAAATAACGGCATGGATGGACGCTGCATTTGCGCGAGACGGGATGGGAGAGGGTGTGCGAGCGAGAACTCAAGAGATGGCCAGAGCTGGCCAACCAAAAGAATTAATTGGTGATGTGCTTTGGGAGGGAACCAAGCACTGCAAGGAGGGACAGATGCAGAATATTAACCAAACATGTAGATGAGCCAAGTAATGTAGCTGCTCTAGGTAAACCCATCTGAGACAAGTGCACACAATCAAACCACTTCTCTAGCTGCCAGGTAGGGAAAGGATTTGTAATGACATTGGCAGTGACTGTAGGGTAAATAGAAAGTATATAACTCTTCATAAACCAGAGGGATCGAACACTGTCTGCCTCTATAGTCAAAGTTTGCCTGGAATGAAGAGGTGAAATATGACCAGAACCACTGGAATTTGTTTTCGCATAATTTTAGATTTGTCGCATTTGCCATATAATCCATTATCTGTTGCATAATGTGCAGATTTTAACAAAAAAAAAATTAATTTCTAACTCAAACGGTTCAAAAGTTAGTAAAAACACTGCGACACATGTTGCCGCACAGTGGAAGGCCCTCTGAAAAGGTTAACTGGTCACCTTTCTGTAGCTTATTGCTATATTTGAGTAATAAAAGTAATGAGGTACAACTAATGCCCAGACAGTGTTAACAAACTTAAAAATGTGAAAATAATGAAGTAATACTATACAAAAATTGCCACACAATGTCGCATAATTTGCCTTTTCTTGCCGCATTATTTGCCCTCCCCTGCCGCATAATTCCAATGATCCTGAATATGATTGACTTCAACATGTCCATCACCCTGAAACAACTACCAGCCACCCTTCCGCAGCACCTAAATGTACACTCAGTAAAAACATCCTTCCTTAGGCGGGCTCCGTAGCACCCTAACTCAGGCTAGCTAATGCTATAGAAATCAGGCATTCTTTAACTCATTCATTCAGTCAAGGCCTAAACTCACTGGGCCCGATTCACAGAACTAGCTTAAGCCAAAATCCTAAACTTACTACTTTTGGTATTCACAGAAGTTAGGATTTTGTCTTAAGTCAGACTTAAGTTAGGATTGTGTCTTAAGTCTGTCTTAAGTCTGTCTTAAGGCAAATCCTAACTTCTGTGAATACCAAAAGTAGTAAGTTTAGGATTTTGTCATAAGTTAGTTCTGTGAATCGACCCTCAGTTTTAAGTTAGTTTTGACTGACGTGGAAAGGGCAATCAAACTGTTCCAAATTTTCTTCCAAGATCGAGTTTAGAGTCTGTCTGTGTGGAAGATGCATTTCTAAACAGTTTTGTTTAAAGGGACAGGAAGCTGGAGACAATGGCTAAGAGAGCTTCTTGGTAGTTCTATGACATGAAGAATTTTATATTGATGTAGCCTCATAGAGATTAGAATTCGCAAACCTAGAGCTTCATACAGGCAGAGAAATCTGAGGCGACTTATACAGTCCTCCGAATGCACTTGAAGAGTCTTCAGTAATCACCATGAAATCAATATGAAACCCGGAAATGAAATTATAACAGCCAGCTAATATAACCTGTCTTCCCCCTACCGCTCCTGCCTTCACTCTTGTGAGCACTGCAACCCGAGACAAGATGGGCAGTCTGGTCACTTACTCAACAAAAAAAACACCCGCATAGTTTCGGAGCAAATACAACACCCAACAAAGCACTCTGTCCAATAACGCGCTTTGGCACTCTACAGTGGAGTATAACGCGCTATCTAAATGCAAATATCATCGAACACAGTGAAGAATGGAAGTACATTGGTCTCTACAAAGCAAGAGTACCAGGGGTATTGGACTCTTCAAGGTGACCTGGTTTGGGAAGATGTACTGTCTAGAAGGGCTGTCTTTTGGATTTTGAGAGTGAATTAATGTGCATGGTGGTTATTTTTGCTCAGAGTGGGTGATGGTTTGCTGTTCGTTGTTATTTTTGATTTACAGCTCATTCGAAGAGCTGAAAGCACTAGAGGTCCTGCTGGGTGCCTGGGATTTATGAGGAGCTCGGGTGTCTTGGCCATCTCTAGGGAAGGATGGTAGAGGGCATTGGACAGCGGCGGGCGGCCCAGGTAAACACGGTAGGGCGTGGCGGGGGCGTGGCAGTGTGGGAGGAAGTAGTTGACAGACGACGGAATAGGTATAATTAAAGAAATTAACAAATACCTATTCTGTTGTCTGTTCGCATAACCCACTCTTAACTGTGCCGTCCAGTGCTGGGATTGGATAGTGCAGAGCACTGGTAACAAACCAGCTTCTACAGTGGCATAGTGCCCACACCGCCATCGCTCGCTCCACTTGTACCCACTACATTCACAACCAAGAAGACTCATGAGACATAATTGTGGGAAAACGGTGGTGCAGGTTTATTTGCATACAACTAGCAGATAGGTGGGTCATCTTACAGGCGATCCAAGACGGCAGCCCCTCGCTGACCCGCCTGCCTAATTAGCCAATTTGCACGGTAAGTCGATGCTCTTGACGGTGCAATACCTTTAATAGTTATCTCGTTTACTCCCGCCCCCCCTGTCGGGGCGGAGCGATGAGGCACACCCCCGGTCGGTTTAGGCCCCCCGACCGCCCGAAGGACTAACGGGGCGCCGACGTTGTTTCCTGGAACCCCCTCGGCTCCAGGTTCTTGGCTTGGGCACCCCTACTGTGCCAGGCAGAGGTATTGCTGTCTCCTTCTGCCGCAGAGGTACCCTTACTGTCCATCTGCTTCCAGATCGCCCTGTGACTCCGCCTGCAACACAAAACAGACCATTAATTGTTCACACCAACCTGCTGCTCTGCCGCTGGGTCTGGGCCAGGGCGGGAACAGCGCAGAGTAGCCAGAGTCCAGATGAAACGCGGCGGAAAAGAGGAAGTACTGAACCGGGCTGGCCTAGATAAAGGCCCTAGGACCGCCCACCACCTTACGTGCTCGCACCTGCATTGGCCACCCCCTAAAGGGGGCGGCGCCCTGACTGTCGCGCTGATGACGTTTCGTTCGCGAGGCATGTGTCACTAAGACGCTGTCTCGCGTTATCTCCCCTTCGCGTCGCGCGGCCAGCGGCATAGCTGTCACTAGACTGCTTGTGGTGACCCCTGAGTTTGCTGCCCGTGGTGGCCAAGTCTAAAAGCCGGGGGGGGGGGAGCTGTTGGTGCCAGACACACTGCCCCCAAAACGTGTGGCGGTTGGGGCGGACTGCCCTGCCCCGTCCCCCTTGCTACGCCACCGTGCCACTATGAATTTGGTAACCAGCTTGCCCTTTTGAGGTGGGATACTTTCATGTGAGGAATCTGTTTCACGCCTGACATCACTACCGTTTCACTATAGATATCATAATTATGGCCCCCGGTTTTATGGTATTTACTTTTTTGATATTTCCGTCTGTATTTATCCATATTTATTTTTTGCTCATTTTATCTGTATTTAGCCATATTTACTTAAGGTTTTGTGAATAAATGAAGCTGAAATGTGTATATTTCTATACTTATTTAACCAGTTAATGTACACTTGGGCCTGAAAGGTTTCAATGACATAAACACACTCGGATGATCAAGCATGCACTTATAAGAAAATATGCCATTTTTAGACTTGAACTGCTGTTTAAGGGTCTTTACTAAAATGCTTACTTTTTTTAACCCCCTTGACTGTCAATCCATACTGCTATTGGCCTGGCAGTCATGGTTGACACCATTTAGAATCACTCAAAAACAGCACAATTTCTGTTTTTATCCACATTTAAAAATAAATGCAGACCGGAAAGTAAATGGCTTTCTGTCGGTATTTATCTGTAAAAATCAGTATAAACGGAAAACAGTGACTGTAAGTGTGTTATGTTAGGTGGCAATCTTAAAAAATTGTGTTACCTAATTGGGTAAAGGGTTAAATGCATCACATATGCTTACTGATGGGTTTAGTACATTACATGTGTGTGATGAGGGGTTAAGCACATTACTCCTCCGCCATGAAGGTTTAAGAGCATTACAGCGAGCACTGATGAGGGAGTGCATCACACATGTGAACTGAAGGGCTAATGGTATTTAACTGGTACCTTAGACTTGGGTGCTCAGGAGATAAGTGCAGTACGCCTATCCCTGCAGAGTTAAGGGTACTGCACTTCAAATGACTGGTTAAATGCACTACCCTTGTGCCCTGGAGAGTTAAGTGCATTAGAACTGTGCCATGAGGGGTTAAAGGCATTACACTTGTGAACTGAAGGGTCGAGTGTACTATACCTATACCCTGCAAAGTTAAGGGTATTACATTTGTGTCATGATGGGTTGAGTGCACTACACCTATGCCTTGCGGAGTTAAGGGTGTTACACTGGTGTCATGACAGGTTGAGTGCACTACATCTATGCCTTGTGAAGTTAAGGGTAATACACTTGTGTCATGAAGTGCACTATACCTATGCCTTGCGGAGTTAAGGGTATTACACTTGTGTCATGGTTGGTTGAGTGCACTACACATATGCCTTGTGGAGTTAAGGGTATTACACTAGTGTCATGACGAGTTGAGTGCACTACACCTATGCCTTGCGGAGTTAAGGGTGTTTACACTTGTGTCATGAAGGGTTGAGTGCAATACATCTATGCCTTGCGGAGTTAAGGGTATTACACTAGTGTCATGACGAGTTGAGTGCACTACACCTATGCCTTGCGGAGTTAAGGGTGTTTACACTTGTGTCATGACGGGTTGAGTGCACTACACCTATGCCTTGTGGAGTTAAGGGTATTATACTTCTATAATGAATGGTTGAGTGCACTATACATATACCTTGCGGAGTTAAGGGTATTACACTTGTGTCATGACGGGTTTAGTGCACTACACCTATGCCTTGTGGAGTTAAGGGTATTGCACTTCTGTTTTGACAGGTTATGTGCAGTACACCTTTGCCTTGTGGAGGTAAGGGTATTACACTTGTGTCAGGACGAGTTGAGTGCACTACACCTACGCCTTGTGGAGTTACGGGTATTACACTTCTGTTTTGACTGGTTGTCTGCAGTACACCTATGCCTTCTGCAGTTAAGGATATTACACTTGAGTCAGGACGGGTTGAGTGCACTACACCTTTGCCTTGTGGAGGTAAGGGTATAACACTTGTGTCAGGACGGGTTGAGTGCACTACACCTACGCCTTGTGGAGTTACGGGTATTACACTTCTGTTTTGACTGGTTGTCTGCAGTACACCTATGCCTTCTGCAGTTAAGGATATTACACTTGAGTCAGGACGGGTTGAGTGCACTACACCTACGCCATGTGGATTTAAGGGTATTACACTTCTGTTTTGACGGGTTATGTGCAGTACATCTATGCCTTCTGCAGTTAAGGATATTACACTTGAGTCAGGACAGTTTGATTGCACTACACCTACGCCTTGTGGATTTAAGGGTATTACACTTCCGTTTTGACGGATTATGTGCAGTACACCTATGCCTTCTGCAGTTAAGGATATTACACTTAAGTCAGGACGGGTTGAGTGCACTACACCTATGCCTTATGGAGTTAAGATTATTACACTTTTTTTATGACGGGTTGAGTTCACTACACCTATGCCTTTGCAGTTAAGGATATTACACTTGTGTCAGGACCGGTTGAGTGCACAACTTTTGTACCATGAAGAGTTACGTGCATTTGAACTGTGCCATGAGGGTTTAAGGGCATTACAAAAGTGCGCCGAGGGGTTAAGTACATCACACCTGTGCCCTCGAGAGGCACTTGCACCAGAGGTTCATCTGTGCTGGGTACAGGAGTAGAGGAGGACTGGTCCTCCCCAGTACAGAAGCACTTATCCAGCAGTACAGAAACACTGACCGTACTGACCCCAACAACATAGCATCATGGATTCTTGGCAGTAGCGGAGCACGGAACACAGAAGTATAGGAACTCAAGTCCCAGCAGTACAGAAGCACGGAACCCACAGTACAGGAACACTGGTCCCAGCAGTACAGGAGCACTGGTCCCAGCAGTACAGGAACATGGGTCCCAGCAGTACAGGAACACAGGTCCTAGCAGTACAGAAGCACGGAACCCACAGTACAGGAGCACTGGCCCCAGCAGTACAGGGCACTGGTCCCAGCAGTACAGGAGCATAGAACCCAGCAGCAAAGACGCACTGCCCCCAGTACAAGAGCACTGACACCCTGGAGCACAGGAGCACTGATCCTAGCAGTACAGGAACACTAACACCTGCAGTAGAGGATCACTGACAGGAGCACAGGGTACATCATTCAGGAGCACTGATATCTTGTATCACAGGAGCTCCCAGTCCTATAGTATGGCGGCCATAGGCACTGGTGCACTGGCAGGCTTCACAGAGCAGTTTAAGACAATCTTCCTCTTTAGCCCTCTTAATTATTCTCATTGATCAGGCATCAGAAGTCTCCCTGGACCATCCCTGTACTGCCCTGCAGTGCATGATGAGAGACAGCTGCGGCTGCATGGGTGGTGGTGCATGTGATGCAGCTGACCTGTGGATGCAAGAAGTACAAGGAGCGTGTGAGCAGTGCCCTATGAGTGCTGCACGGGGTGGTGCATGTAATGCAGCAGACTTGATTGTGCCAGGAGTGCATAGTATGCCTGGGCGAAGTTCGCAGATTCCGGCTACCCGGAACTCATTAAAGTAGTTAAAAAACTCAGCTCTGTAGAGCTACACAAGCGGGCAGAGTATTGGTTGGGCACCCATACTCCGTCTCCGATCAGTTACACGGGTGATTCATGCCATTGGAAGATAGCAGTTTTAATCATGCCTGTTAGAAATGGGGGTCTCTAGTTGGCAGGAGTAGGTACATTTGTCCAAATAAGGACCCTTGCTTCTATTCAGGGTAAGAGGGCTACACACTTTAGAGAACCCCTGCTCACCCCCTGGGTAGCTTGGCATGAGCATACAGACTTATCCCAAAGACAATGTGTAAAGTATTTGTACCCAAAACACACAGTAATACAGTGATACAGTGATAACACCACAAATGGACACCACTACAGTTTAGAAAAATAAAGTATCTTTATCTAAACTCAATAAGACCAAAACGACAAAAAACCAACATACATGTAATATGAATATAATGCTTTAAATGGTTTCAAGCAACTGGGTCCATCCGAAACGATAGATGCATGATTTCTCACAAAGTACCTGTGTGTGTCGTGTGTGTGTTTGCTTCTCTTCCTTCGGGTCTAAGCCCTCACTGATGGTGTCGGCTCTTTGAGCGTGTTATCAGTCTTTGGATGTGTGCACAGCCTTTGCGTCCTCGCGCCTGCTGTTTGGGCGCGTGCTTATCTGCCGGTGCAGTTCCACGTCCCTGCGACCCTGCTTCTGAGGACCCTCGTCATCCATTCTCTGCAGGTTCGACTTGTCCTCCAATCTCTGCATCCTGAAGGTCATTCTCCGAAGAATGTCAGTCACTGATGCTCGGAGTCACTGGAGAGGCAGGGGACAGATGCGCCCTCCCACCGTGCACACCCCGCCTCTGCCTCGCGCAGGATACACAAACCTGCTCATACATATTTTATCACCGAATCAGAGACTCTGTCAAGGTCGGAAAATAGAGTAACATTAAAATCGTTATCAGTGACACCTATTATTAACAGCTCCGAGACACGACGGAAAACGGTATAAGGAGCTAAATAGAATGCGTCACATTAGTGTTATTAATATTATTATTAATAATTGTATTATTATTATTATTTTTTATTAATTATATGATCAGGGTTTACTTGGGCATGCCACAGAAAATTTTAATTTTCGATTGCTAATAACTTTGGCATCGTTTTAGGAATTTGCACCACCTTTGGCTGACACCTTGCACGCGCAGGCACGTTTGCTTGTTACAAGTTTTGTGCAGATTGACCAATGAGGGGCAATATAATTTAGGGTGACCCAGAGAAGTGTATACTGGTTGAAATCTATAGGATCTGTCGCTCTCAGCAGCAGCAGCTACTGCTGAATGGAATGATAGCACTGCTTGTGGCACTGGGCCATCCCACTTTACACATTGCCTCCTTCACATTGTGAGATTTGAGCAAAACAAGGGTAAATTGGTCAGATCCGCACAAAAAGGTAATGTTAAGGGTGTGGCTTAACCCCTTCGATGCTGGTGACAAAGCCAGCTCGTCATGGGCGTTACCTGCGCTCCGCGCATGACAAGCTGGCTTTGTCACGTAACGCGCGATTTTCGAATCTTCAGCGCGCAGCGGGAAAACCCGCTTGCGCGCATGCGGTTAAAAACACTAAGCTAAAAAATCATTGCATCTAGATGTATGATACAACCAGGGCTTTAAGTGGGCCGGGTCTCACCAGGTCTGAGCATAGGCGTTTTTTTTAACACCTTAGGCGTGGCCAGAATTTGACTGCGGTGCGGCAAAATTCTAGGCGTACGCCGATCGGACGGCCCCCTGCCGTCCGATACATACGAGCACCCCTGCGTCGAACGGCCGGGAGCCGCTCGACGCATGCTAGGGATTAAGGGGGCCTTAAAACGGGTCTCTATAAGGCTCTGTTTTGTGCCCTGGCACTGGCGGTCTGTTTTTTACCGGACTGCAGTAACAGCAGGCACATCGATGTGCGCTTCGCACACTGCTCACTACTCTCTAGTGGAGAAGGTCAGCTGCATTACATGCACCACCCATGCAGCCGCAGCTGTCTCCCATCATGCACTGCAGGGCATTCAGGGATGGTCCAGGGAGACTTCTGCCCTGGTGACAATCCAATGCAATCCACGCCACTGCAATTCAATCTACTCCACTCCAATCCTCCCCACTCCACTCCACCCTACTCCACTCCCGTTCATCCCACCCCACCCCAATCGAATTCACCCTACTTCACCCTATTTCAATCTAATCCACCCCATCCACTCCAACCCACTCTGATCCACACCACGCCAGTCCAACCCAATACACTATACTGCTGTCCAATCCACCCCACCCCACTCCACTCTACTCCATTGCAACCCACTCAACCCAATCCATCCAGGCCACCACACTCTAATCCACCTCACTCCAATCCAAACCACCCTACTCCAACCCAGTTCAATCTAACCTCTCCAATCCACCCCACCCCACTCCAATCCAATCCTCCTCACTCCAATCCAACCCACCCCTCCAAGTCGAGTCCAATCCACCCCCTCCACTCCACTCTAATTTGCCCCACTCCAAACCACCCAACTCTAATTCAGTCCACCCCAACCCCCCATTCCAATTCACCCCACCTCAAACCAATCCAAACCACCCTACTCCAATCCAGTCCAATCTACCCGGTCCAATCCACCCCACTCCAATCCAATCCACCTCACTCCAATCCGACCCACTCCTCCAAGTCGAATCCAATCCACCCCCCTCCACTCCACACTAATTTGACCCACTCCAAACCACCCAACTCTAATCCAGTCCACCCCAACCCCACCCATTCCAATTCACCCCACCTCCAACCAATCTAATCCACCCACTCCACTTCAGTCCACTCCAATTCAATCCACCTCACCCCATTTGAATCCACCCCACTCCAATCGAATCCACCCCATCCATTCCACCCACCCACTCCAATCCACTCAACTCCGCTCAATCCAACCTACTCTATCCCAATCCAATCCACCCCAGTCTACTCCAGTCCAGTCCCCCCTCCACCTCTATCCATTCCAACCTTTTCCACCCACTCCACTCTACACTACTCCACTGCACTCTATGAGACTGCACTCTATGACACTCTCTTCCACTGTACCACTGAACGCTATTCCCCTCTACTCAACTTTATGACACACTACCCCCCTATTCCACTCTACGACATTCTACTCCAACAAATCCAGTCTACGGTACTCTATTACCACCACTCTACTCTAGTACAATCCACGCCACTAACTTTTAGGCATTATGAGCAGCAGCCACACTGGTGTACAACATGGCATATCCACGTTTCCAAAGCCAATATCTCTTGTATAGGAAAGACCTATGGGCTTTGCCAGTGCTTGTTAAAGTTGCTGTAATTAGGATTTTAAGTGACACTGTAACATTGGAGATGCAATATGAGTGTTTGGTTTGGGGATGATTTGTTCTTATCTCCTTCACAAAAAATAATTATAGTAAGTAATGCAAGGCGAAAATGAAAGGTTTGGTATTTCAATAACACCACTAGTAACACAGCCATAGCAGTGAAATATTTTAAAATTAATAATCAGTTTTATTGCAAAGATATGGCTTCCACTTTTATGTGGCTTCATGCCTTCAATTACAAAATAAACAAAATAACCAATACCCGGGAAAAGCCAGCCTTATTGACTTTATCAATGCTTGTTTTAATGTTGTTCTTCAAAAATATTTTAATCTACATTTCCTGCATATGTTTAATTATCTTCTTTCATTGTTGTTTTCTGTTGACACCTGTATAGGTTGTTGTCATTTACCAGACTTACAAAAGTATATATTTTTTGCTTTTATATGTGTTCTATTAAAAAAAACAACAACAAAAACCCGTCGCTGGGGTGTGGACGTGGGGTGGGGTTGGATCGTGACAGAAAAATAGAGTAACTGATTTTTAAGGTATCACTTACAAATTGTTGTGTATTATACTTTTTTGTATTCTGGCAAATGCTTTCTATCTATTTTCATTTGTTGCCCTTATATTAACATTCCTGTACGTTCTTGTAATTTACAGGACTTGTACAATTATATTTTGTTTGATTATATTTGTTTTCTGCATTTTATTAAACCATTCCAGAGAGATGGAGACTGGTAGTTTATTGTAGCTTTTCAAAAAAATCTTTTAATAATTGCATCATCCAATGTATTGCTTTAACTTGGAAAAAAAGACATTCTCGAAACTATGCTCGAATCAAATAGCAAGGGAAACTAGCACAATTGTGGGTCATTAATCAGGTTTTTATTGCTGGAATGGATTCGTTTAGCCAGGCTCATCGATTGGCTGCCAGGATAGACAGGAAACAAAATAATCCAGGCTAGGTATTGAGATGTGGAAAAGATATGTGACCTTGCACTGAAAGTAAATGCCAAAGTTGGGACTTTGGGTGAGTTTTATTGATGGAGTAAAAGTATACTACAATTAACGTACGACATTATTTAATATTAACCACAGCCCAGATTTAAGACAACAATGGACAGAACAGCATTATAAATAAAAATGATGGGTGGGCAGTAGGTCGTTTCTGGAATTGAACAGATGAAGACCACCGTTAGGTTGTGTATTGTATGTAGGCCTGGGAGACATTTCCATTATGCATGGTTTCTCTTGCGTAATTTCATACATTTTGCAATGTTGCACTAGTTCTGCGAAATCCCTGAAATTACGCATTTACACCACCTAATATCGCATAAAATCACGTGAAGAAACACAATGAGGGGGACTTGTTTGTGGCATGTGTACTTTTCAGCTAGATTTTAGGAGAAGATTCGATCTTGTGTCATAAGCAGATTCAAGGACACACTTAGCATTAAAATATAGCAATGAATGCCGGTTTCATCTTTCATATAAATGTGCATAATTTTGCGTTGTTTTTACACACATATGTATAATTACACAAAAGCAAATTGCGTAAATTTTGCACACCACTAAAATTTGTAAGCAGACAATTTAGGGCCCTATCATGATGTGATTTGGAAAGCCACCGGCCTCAGGTTAGAGACTTTCAGAATCACATCTCGGTTTCACTTCCGAATGCCTAATTACAATCTAGACGGGCAAAAGTGAAAATGACTGGTCATTGCCGCTGGAATCAGATAGGCTCCAGGTGCCTCTCAGCCAGTGGTAGACCACAATGTAATCCCATACAATGGCGTTTCCGATGTCGGGATTATGATGTTGGTTTCCGACAGGCTTTCCATACTGGGCTTTCCGACATAGAGAGCCTGTCAGAAAACGACTTTGGAAGCCCCTAGCAGGGTCCCTTCTCCCTGTTACCTCCGGTTGGGGTCTGAGGGGATGCCTCGGGTGCCCCCTGTAAATCCCTGCACCATGTGGCAGGCACTTCACGGTTGCATTGTAATTGCAGTGTCGGGACTGCTGACCGGAGGTCGGTTGCTCCAGAGATAGCGACGGTGTTGGTCGGAGGCAAATCCAACTGACATCTTAATCGAGCCCTTAGTGTAACAATTTTAGTACCCACAATTGAAAAAAGGACAGTTGATTATGGAGCAATTGTGTTTCTATTTTAAATCCAGTTTTGGATGGAATTTGAAATAATTAGAACGTGTGTCACTGCAGACCCACCAGCTTTATTTAAGACTAATTTTGACAGGTGAATGAATGAAATGACATTCTCCTGAAAAGACTGGGCAATGTGAATTTAAAAGTAAACTTTAATATAACGATTTTAGTTTGGTGAGTCTTTGCTTACTTTAAGAAAGTGAGATGAAAACCATGCATAACGTATTGGCTTGTATTTTGTGGTACTCTTTAAAAATGAAGGATCACACAATACAATTAATGGGCACAATTATGGACCAAGACAATACTGCCACTGGTCTTTGAAGCAATTACAAACCACAGACTCCTGCGTTGGGTCTGGTGTTAGATTACACACTCAAACTCCAGTTGTCATGATGGTTTCTGGAGTTCTATGACCCAGGGATGCTCCCAGACCCCTTTAACTGTGTCGTGATGGCTGCATGGTTATTCTCCAACAATGTGTTGTGATGACTGCATGGTTCCTCTCAGACCCCTTTAATTGTGTTGTGATGTGACGGCTGCATGGTTCATCTCAGACCCCTTTAATTGTGTTGTGATGTGATGGCTGCATGGTTCATCTCAGACCCCTTTAATTGTATTGTGGTGGCTGTTTGGTTGCTCACAGACCCCTTTAGTTGTGTTGTGATGGTTGCACGAGTCCACACAGATCCCTATTGTTGTGTTGCTATGGCTGTATGGGTTCTTACAGACCCCTTTAGTTGTTTTGTAATGGTTGCATGAGTTCATACAGATCCCGTTTGTTGTGTTGCTATGGCTGTATGGGTTCTTACTAACCCTGGGCGAAGCACTACGCTACGCTCGCAGAGTTTGTGAAGTTTGCGCAACTTCGCACTACGTGAGCTGCACGTAGCACAGTGCGAACACGCGTAGTGCAGCGTAGCGTAGTGCAGAGCTCATTTTTTGCTTGTTCGCGGTCCTGAACGTCATGTTCGCGACCGCGAGCAAGCAAAATGACATCCCGGCGAGATTCTCAACGCGGGGAGGTAAGGTTTCTCATTGTGAGTGGTTGTCATGCTCGCGACAGCTCTCAATGAGAAACTACCAGTTCGCGTTGAGAAAGCTGCAGCTCGAGTAATAATCTACTCGAGCAGCAGAAAACTACAGCTCGCACTGTGCAAGATGCCGTTTTCAATGATTGCACAGTGCCGGATGCTTGTCCGCACTGTGCAATCATTGAAAACACATCTTGCACAGTGCGAACATGCTACTACGCAGCTCGCGTAGTGCTACGTGAAGTTCGCGTAGCGCTACTTCGCGAACTACGCCCACCCTAAGTTCATACAGACCTCTTTAGTTGGCTTGTGAGGCAACCATGGTTCATCACAGACCCCATTAATTGTGTTGTGATGGCTGCATGCTTCCCACAGGCCCTTTAGATGCTTTCTGATGGGTGCATGGGTTCTTACAGACTCCTTTAGGTATCTTGTGAGGGATGCACAGTGACATAATGCTCGGCTAGTATCCAGGGTATCAGGGCGATAGAGAGGTCCCAGGCAGAGGAATTGAAACGCGGCTTTTGTACCACACACAGGATGCTTTTAGTTCTGAGGGGGTATTTGACGGGACTTTGAAATGTGAGAATTAGGCTGTAAAATTAAAAGGCACTTCTATAAATATGCACTGACATGAGAAACTTATTGAGATAAGAAGCACGGTGGAGCAAGCACCACCAGGGGCCAAACAATGATGCTCTTTGAGAATGAATGCTTGATAGCTTTGCTAACCCTTCAGGATAGCTCAGTGTGTCAATGCGCTTGCTGCAGGAGTCTGTGTGTTTCTTATACAATGCAGATTTGCAATTGATGAAAAGAGAACATTTTGAACACCACGGGCCTCATTCATGAGAAATGAAGCATCGCTGCGTGAAAGCAGCGTTGCGTCACTTTTCACTGCGCACTCCTTGCGACATTCCTGATGCGTCATATTTAATGTATGACGCATCATGTCGCAAGGAGTTACAGATACGTCAGTATTTCTGACGTATCTGTAAGCACAAAAGTGATGCATTGCTGGAGTGTGTCACAAAAGTGACGCAACTCCAGCAATGCGTTCTTTCACATGGGGGAAGCTCCATGTGAAAGGGCCTGCGTCAGTCTTACGCCTGCTGTGAGGCAGGCGCAAGATTTTGACGCAACAGCGTCCTAAAAGTGATGCAGTGAAATCTCATAGATTTCACTGCGTCACTTCTACAACCCTTCCTTGCGTAAATATGCCCCCCTTGCATACATTATACCTGGCGCAGGTATAATGTGGTGCAGGGGTTTACAAAGTGACGCATCTACCTAGATGTGTCACTTTGTAAATATGGCGCAACAAGGAGCATTTTTTACGCCACTGGTGCATCACAAAAAGTGACGCACCGGCGGTGTAAAAGTGACGCACAGCCTCATAAATGAGGCCCCCCGCCCTTACAGGATACACCTCCGTGCCTGTGCCCCAAGTGCTGCAGCAGGAACTGGCCAACATGCTGATCATACTCCAAAACTGACTCTTCAAGGTTCTGTTATATTGTTTTGTAAAGCGTACAGCTACTCAGCAGAGTGTCCTGGTGCTAGGGAGTGGGAGATTAAACAGGCAACTGGATTAGTTGTTAAAGAGACAGGATTTTAGTTTCCTTTTGAAAATATCCAGGCTGTGTACTAGCCGAAGGTCTTATCGGAGTCTATTCCAAAAGAGTGGTCTCAGATAGGAAAAGGATCTTCCACCTATTCTGAAGTGACTAATGCGGGCACGCTTGCCAGGTACACCAAGGAAGAGCGAAGGGTGCGTCCAGGGATGTATGCGCTGATCCTCTTGCTGAGATCGGATGCGCCTGTCCCGTGCAGGGCCTTGTGCATAAGGACCGTGGCCTTAAAGACCGCCCTCTTTTTTACCGGGAGCCAATGAAGGGCCCTCAGGTGAGGGGTCATGTGGGATCTAGGTGGGAGTTTGAGTATCAGTCTCGCTTCCGAGTTTTGCTCCACCTGCAATCTCTTAAGGAGATAGTCTGAGAGACCGAGGTACAGAGCATTCCCATAGTCAAGTCTCAACGTAATCCGGGCCTGCACTGCCTTTCTACCAGCAGCCTCAGATAAAAGAGGTAAAAAATGTTCAGCAAGCAAAGCACGTGGAAGCAGGACCCCACTAGGGCTTGAATCTGAGGTTGAAGGAAAGGGATTTGTCTATTTTGATCCCTAAGTTCTTTACACAGTCTTGTGGGGAACCAAGGTGTGGCTATTTGCTCGGCCAGCCGGTTTCTCGAAATTGTGGGGGACATCTCCAAAGGTCACGATCTCTGTTTTGTCCGGGTTGCATCTCAAATGGTGCAATTCCAGCCAGTGAAACACCTTGGAGAGACAATGTGAGATCAGCTTCCCTTCTAAGTCCTTGCCCTTCTCACAAGCAAACAGAAGATGACTCCATGGGGATTGCTAGGGGTGTCAGATATGCAATGAACAGAGTGGGACTAAGAACTGAGCCACGCGGAGCGTCCACAGTCAGGGGTCTGGCTTGTGTGGTGTGAGGCGGCAGCCAAACATCCTGAGTACGTCTGTCCAGAAATGATGGTAGCCAGTTTAGGGCCCATTGTCTGATCCTTATCTCATAAAGGCGCTCAAGCAGCTTCAGGTGGGGCACGGTGTCAAACGCCGCCGTGAGGTCCAGCAGTATGAGCATGGGTTTGCCCCAGTGCTCCAAACATGCTCCACCACTTTGAGATGAGAGGTCTCCATTCCAAAATGGGGGCAGAAACCCGATTGAGTGGGGTGGAGTATTCCGCTGACTTCCAGATAACTGGAGAGCTGGTGGTTAACTTCCTTCTCCAGGATCTTGGAGATAGCAGTGAGAGGGGTGTTGGGCCTATAGTTTGCTGCTTGCTTGGGGTCCGCTGCAGTTTTTTTTAGCAGCAGTATCACTTTGGCCTTTTCTCAAGCTAATCGAACAACCCCTGTTGGGAAACAACCTTTACAACGCAACTTTTACAACGCACTACCATTACAACGAAACTTTTACAACGCAACATCCATTACATCGCATGCCATTACAACGCAACCATTACAACGCATGACACTACAACGCATACCACTACAACGCATGTCATTACAACGCAGTCATTACAACACATACTATTACAAAGCATACCATCACAACGCATAGTACCCTTACACTATCCAACACTTACCCTACTGTTTCACCCCATGAAGTTAGAATAGTAATTTTTACCCCAACACTATCCAACACTTACCCAACTGTTGCACCTCCTGGAGTTAGAATAGTAATTTTTACCCCTACACTATCCAACACTTACCCTACTGTTGCACCCCCTGGAGTTAGAATAGTAATTTTTACCCTTACACTATCCAATACTTACCATACATGCAATGTAATGGTATGCGTTGTAATGGTATGTGTTGTAAAGGTAGTATGCATTGTAATGGAATGCGTTGTAAAGGTAGTTTTTAAAAATGTGTTGTAATGGAATGCGTTGTAATGGATGTTGCGTTGTAAAAATGCGTTGTAAATGTATGCGTTGTAAAAGTATGCATTGTAACGTCATACATCCACCCCTGTTGCTAGCGAGATGTTAAATATGTGGTTCACTGTGATGTTGATAGAAGGTGCCACCATCTTTAACTGTGCAATAGGGCAGTGGTAAAGGGGGGGAGCCAGATTTTAAGCTCTTTAAAGTAGCCACAGACTTAGAGGGAGTGATGCTCTTCCACACCCTCCGGCATGTTGGATCCCATAGATGGTGCTCGAACAGTTGCTGGACCATGGAACTTCCCGCTTTTTAGTTCTCAGTGTTTCTTCCTTCAGTCTCGCCGTGATGTGGCTATATGTCTCTCTTGTCTGATAGTCTCTGTCTGTGGGTGGCACTTTCCTTCTCTGGTGTGTAGATCTCAGTGGCAGGTTTTTCAGATCTCATTTTCTGCTATAGGATCACCTTTCTCCCAGGTTTGTCTGTCTTTGTTTTTGTTCCTTGGTTCTCAGGCTCTATGATACAGGTATCTGTCTGTCTCTTTCTTACCTAGGTCTAAGTTTCTTGTGCATGAGTATCTGTCTAGCCTGTAGTTCTCCGTGTTTATTGCAGGGGTTTTTCTCTCTCTCTCTCTCTATCTATCTATCTCTCTCTCTTTTTTTCTTTCTTTCTCTCTCTCTCTCTCTCTCTCTCTCTCTCTCTCTCTCATTTCTGCCTTTGTTCCTTGATCTCGATGTCTGGTATATTTCTGTCTCTCTCTGGTCGGAAGACCCCAGTGTTTGTTCCAGGGATAGGATTTTCTGTTACATTTGTCCCTGTTGCTCTTTTTTTCTTAGGTTTATGTTTCTGATATTTAGACACCTGGCTTTCGAAAGTCTTGAGAGACAAGCAAGTTTCCTTTTCATGATCATCTGAGGCAAACATGTTTTTTGGTTTTGAATTTGAAGACAAGATATTGGCAGTGCCCAAAAGTGTGCAGCTGTTCCTCTTCAATATTCCTCTCTGCTAATTTAACAGCCGAGGCTGTTCTGGTTGGGCGTTTAGCACAGTAAAGTAGAGATTCCTGTCGTGAAGTAGAAAAGGCTGGTGTGCATGACCTTTTCTAGTAGGCTTGTCATCAAGTGGGTGATGTTTCCTTGTTCGCAAATTGTTAAAGTTGATATTGTGTTTGTCATCCTAAAATGGTGTTTGTTTGCTCCTCCCCCGGATTTTTCTTGGAAACCATAACTTTGATATTTGTTTAATTATTTTCCAACATTATAAGTGATAGTCGTTTTTCAGAAAACTTTGCAGAGCAGGTGGATTACCTGCGAAACTCCACTATGAACAATATTGGACTCAAGGTCGGTCGGCCATGTACACTGGTTATCATATTTACAGACTGAAAATCAACAGTGCCGTATAAATGGCTTCAAATATGTCATTTGTTCGTTCATCCACCCACTCCCCAAACCTTCTATCCATTTATCCCTCCCTCACCTATTCTCCTAATAATAAAAGAAAGAGATCTGACCTGAATCCAGGTCTAGAGGGAAGAAGTGAGTGGAGTTAGTGGAGAAGTGATTGTACCACGGAATATCAAGCATAGGAATATCGTGGTATCATATCGTAGACAAAGTAATCGAGGAACAAAAGTATCGTAAGATTAGTTCATACAGGGGAACTACAGATTTGCAATTCTTAACTCCACATATATATGCTTTGACTGTGTACATATCGTCAAGGTACACAGATGTGGCGTTAGGTATAGAAAATCTGTTTTGTCCCTCGATAGTCTCACTTTGATATTAAAGTTCCACGATATTCCCTAATCTATGTTTAAGACCTCCATCTGGAGAAGCAGAGAAGAGGGTCACATCATTCCAGTAGAAGAGAAGACTTCAGTTCTTAGAATATGTCGTGTCAATGAAATGTTCATGCTGCTCAGTCTTGAACTCCTCCACACCACAATTCTCCTTGTGACTCCCTTGCTCACTCAAAATCCAGATTTCAGCATATTTCTACCGTCCCTCTATCTGCTGATAGAGGGACGGGAGAAACATGCAGAATTCTGCTTACTTGCAGATCACAGCACCAAAAAAAGAATCTTTTCTCCATAGCGCGTGCATCAGAAATGCAGATATTTTTCTGCCCTACTTTAGTGGGCAAGCGGGGCTGGAAAAACGGATGAACATAGATGACCGCATTGAGATCGCTCAGCCTTCATGTGGTAAATCAGTTCCTCTTCAGTCATGGTAGACCGCCTTAATATCTTATTTTCAGGATATCCCTGTGATATACATTAACATACAAATGATATGAATGGAAATCACTTAGACACTTGTTGGGTGTCTTGGAAATACAGTTTCATTGAGCCCTTCGAGGACAACAATGGGAAACCCATTGACCCGCCCTATAATACGACTCTTGATGCCAGATGTACGACCATTTCATTTTGCAAGTTTTAATTGTGTTTTTTTGTGGCTCGAAATTAGAGGCTCGCAAAATGAAATGTACTAATGTACTCATGTGTCTCAGACACATTAGCAAATCCCAGTGGGGTTACAATTGACCTGCCTCATCAATATTCATGAGTCAGATCACAATTCGCAACCCATTGGGAATGGGCAATAACGCTGGGATGCTGACCTGTTGGGTACTGCAGACCACCATGACTGTGTTTGCTTTTAAATAAAGCAACTTTTTTTTTAATGCAGCCCGTTTTCCTTAAAGGAAAACAGGATGTGTTTCAAAAAGAAAGATTAAATGTTTCTGTTAGGCAGTGGTCCCGGGACAACTGCATACTCTTAAAAAAATGTTTTTTCTACCATTCACAAAGGGGAAGGGACCCCTTCCCATTTGCGAAAGGGTTACTACCTACGTGAAGTAGGTGGTAAACTGCGATTGATTTCCGACTCCATTCTGGTGCAAAACAATCCTACATCCTCCTGCGACTCACTACTCGGAAAGGACACCCTCGGCATTCCCTTTCCTAATAGCAACTCCCAAACCCTATTTTGCAAGTCGGTAATACTCACAAAATAGGGTTAGTACATGAGAAAAGGCTACTTAGTGGTCGCAAACAGCCCAATAAAAATCATTGTACATCTGGCCCTTGGTGCCATATTATGAAACATGGTGCATGATCCTCTTTGGGTGCATTGGTCACAGATCACAGCCCTACCTCTGATTACAAAAAACAAGTACTGGCTCCTGTGCAGGCATGAACTGGTTGAATTTACTCCTGTGCTGAATAAAGTGCGGATTGAAAGAGTTGCTCCATCGATCACCAGAGGTGGACCCCAACCTGACTGTAACCCTTTTCTCTATGACTGACATGCCGGGTGGGGGCGCAATGTTTTGCAGGGATTGCGCAATGTAAAATAAATTAACTTACCTTGCCGTTGGGTCCCGGGTCTCTGCTCTGCTCGTGGAACTTGATGAACAGGAAGCAGGCCCCACTGACCAATCACAATGCTGCATTGCAACCTTGTGATTGGTAAGCACCCAGGCTCCCCTGACCAATCACAATGATGCAGTGCAGCGTTGTGATTGGTCGGAATGTCCTGATTGGATGCTCAGCCAGGGATGGGTGCCTGGGCAAGTTCTCCAAGCAGGCTGTAATGCAGTCTTCATGGAGAACAGGGAAAATGCGCATGACTGTTTTGAGCGATCTGAGAGGGCCGGACAAACTTTCATGTGCCCTTAGGAGTGGGCAAACCACTCTTCCCTGCCCTGCTCTGAGAGCAGAGCAGCCCCGCCCACCCGCAAGGCAGCACAAAGCATAAAAGGATAACAACTCAGTTATCATTTTATGTTTCTACTTTACACTGCTTACAAGCAGTGGGGCGACGCTCCTCCACCATAGCTGTGAACTTTTGTGTGCTACTATGTTGTACATCAGAATATCGTTGACAAAAAGTATTGCCTGACAAACATTGGGGCAAATTACCAACAAGTAGCGATATTTATCACTAAATAGGCTTAGCAACGATTTTTTTTATCGCTGCCTATCGCTGGATATGTTAGCGGAGAAAACATGCTATTAGCAACGTTTTTCTCCATTGTGCTAAAATATCCAGCGATAGCGGCGAAATGCGTGAGTATCGCTGAGAATATAGCGATATTCACGCATTAGCGACGAAATGCTCTTAGCCATTATCCACCTCCCATTGGATAACATGGCTAAGAATTGGTCTGGGCAGGTGTTAGTATTTGGAGATATTCGCGCTTAGCGTGAATATTTCCAACGCTACGCCTGCCTTGCAAATAGGCGATAGCGATGTTAGCAACTGCTTTCAGTCGCTAACTGGTTGGGTACGCCCACTTTGCCTGTCATTAGCGATAAACATCACTGACATGCAAAGCGGGCCCCAAACCGCTCGCTATCGTCTAAAAGCTGTCGCTAACATCAGTTAGCGATAGCTTGCTAATAGCGCAATAGAATTATCGCCGCTTAGCAGCCGAAACGGCCGCTAAATCGGCGATAATTGCCTATCGCCCCCCTTGGTAATATGCCCCATTGTGCTTTAAATATTGTTTACAAATGTATTGTCTTATTTTGTTTCATTAATGTTTTTTGAAAAGATATTTAAGACCTTTTTTAGTCAGACGGTATTTAGCCAACAATATTTCGGTACCATTCTGAAATGCGGAGGTGTCTTGGGTGTGCAAAAAAGTAGACGCAAACACACTCTGCACCCCTGGAGACTTCTATAATATGGTCTTTGGTCTTTCCAAATCTATGCTCCTACTCCCAGCTGACCTATCAGAAACTCACCTTTCACAACCCGAGCCCTATCTCCCCCAGGCGAGGGACTTCTAAAGGCTCACGCCCTATTAGCATATCCCCATAAATGATTCATTCTATCTCATCTACTGGAAGGGCTGCGGCAGAGCCTTAGAGGGATTAATAAACTGCTCTCTTGTTTCCATTGTCATCATGCGTTCTCCATTCAGATTCCTCCTAGCTGCTTCAGCACTTGCTTTAATCTGGCTTTATCCTTAGCCCCCTCCCTTCCTGCCCAGCATGCAGGTCACGTGCCAGTTCTTGTCACCAGGGCACACCAGAGATGAATGCCTTTTCTCTGCTTTGCATTATTGAGAAAGAAGCTGGATAAACTAGGCCATAAAGAAAAAACATTGGTATCTAGAGACTAAAGTAGGTAGAGAAAGTCTGAAACACTGGCATATTTTCATGAGCACTACTAACAATGTAAAAGGGTTTCTTTAGGATTTGTTTCTTATAAATTGTCTTTTGTGTATATCCTGATGAACCTAGACAGGGCTTGGGGCACATAAAGAGAATCCAATTTGCCACTACAATCTCTGTGATTTTGCGAATTGCAGCTTTTGCAAATGCAAAGGCAAAGGGGCACATGCATCAACCTATTTAGGAAGTGCAAACGGTGCGAATCGGTAAATTCGGCCGTTTGCACTACCTAAATACGTTTTTGGGATGCATCAAACTATTTTTCAGAATTCGCATTTTTTTGCATTTCTAAAAAATGCAAATGCATTTAAGGAATCGCATTTGTGCGATTCCTTAAATGCAATGCATCAATTTTTAGAAAAATGTGAATTCTGAAATTGGAAGTGCAAATTAACACGAGGTTGACCCTCGTGGTAATTTGCGAAAATGTTTCAAAATGCAAAAAAAATCATTTTTACACTGTCATGTTACAGACACACATGTCCTTAGGACATGTGTGTGTGAAACATGCACTTTCAAATGCATTTCAGGGGTGCGGGGGGGGGGTCCTTTGGACCCCCCCTGCACCCTTGGAATGCATCAACAAATTGCGAATTTGGAAATGCCTTCCCATTGACTCCTATGGGCCTTTTGGCCCATAGGAATCAATGGGAATTGCGAAAATGCACTTAGGAATTCGCTACTTATTTGGAATTCGGTAAAAATTGCGATTTTTACCGAATCCCAAATGAAAAGCCAAAAAAATGATGCATACCATTTTGCAGTTCTTAATTTGCGATTCGGTATTTTTCGCAAATTAAGAAATGCAAAATGTATGAATGATGCATGTGCCCCTATGTGTGCTGCAGAATGCAGCACACATAGAAAGAGGAAAAACTAGTAGAAATAAAGGTATTTCTCCTTGTTGCGCCTCCCTTACGCTGCAAGGCGTACGTTTTTCGCGCTGCCTCAAACTTACGATTTCCCGTAAATCTGGGGCAGTGTCAGCAACATCCGTACAACACCCCTTTCAGGCAGCTTTCTATGTGAAAGGGGCGCATATTTATAAGACGATAAAAAGCCACGTAACATGGCTTTGCATGGCCCTATAAATATGCCAGTTGCAAATTGCGCCACTGGGACATCAAAAAAGTGAAGTTGCGGCGACACTTTAGTGCCGGTAGGGCCTCTTAATGAGGGCCTATATGTCTTGTGGCCTTTGGCAGCATCTACATCCATCTTGCAGTCAGTCTATAACAGCCTTATATTTTTCCGCCTGAGTTTTGACGACTCAATACACATTATACATAGACTGGGGTTTGGGTCTACCCCTTTAACCCCTTCCGTGCGGGGCTGTTTCCCTCGAGCTCGTCATGGCCACACCAGTTCCAATGGTACGTTCAGCACAGCAGGGGAATCAGCCCAGCGTGCGAGCGTTCCAAGGAACGGGCGAGGTCATGACGAGCTCAGCTCGTCATGAGCACCGGAGCACCGTAGCTCATGACGAGCTGACCTCGTCTGAGCACTCAAAGGGTTAAATCACTGGGCTACTTCGACCAGCCTATTTCTGCCATTTACTTATTTATTTATTTTTATTTTGAAAGTTTTATATAGCGCGAACATGATCTTTGCAGATATCAGAGCGCTTTACACGGCCATTGGTGTGAGACGTTGCCATTTTGGTCTTGACTCAGCCCAGTAGTGTGTCCATCTCTCACACAATGTTATTGGTTGTCTGGGTGTATTACTGAGCCTCCAGTGCTTGCACTGAACAGGAGGATGGACTACTTTATAGCTATAGTCCTCTCTGTAACTCCTGCTGGCTCCCTGCATGTGACTCACTCAAATATGATCGTGCTGCATTTGATGGTACATTACACCCAGATCTATTTCTTAATACTTTTGGACTTTGCTTTTTTAGTCTAGTTTGTCCAGGTCAGGGCCCTTTGGGTTTGGCCAGATAGTTGCATTTTCAGTCTGGTGATTAATTATGTTTTTGGGATATCGCTGGTCACATAACACATCATCTAGGAGTGGTGTGGCTCACTGGTTAGAGGCGGCAGACCCATAAGCAGAGAACGGCCTGGGATCAGGGTTCAATTCCCGACGCGGCAGGGTCATGGACCAGGGTCAAAAACGGACTCGATAATTCTCGCCTCGGTGCCTACTCTAACCAGGGAACACACTTGGCAACTCTGGGCATTAAGCTTGCCTTATCTCTACAACGGCCCCCCACATACGCCGGGGATGCCTGGTTTCACCTTGGAGATACCCAGAAAGGGACCATCTCATAGGGATAGCCAGGATGGGTTCCCCAGCGGTCTTCAGCGCCAGGATACTCCATGGAGTCGCAGTGTGCTTTACAAGTACACCCGCATTTACATTTACATCTAATACACTGCTTCTTCAGAGCTCCTTGTAAACTGTCCCAATGCACTCCTTTATGTTCTGCCATCTAGAGAAGTCAGGTAGCTTTGTACAGATGTAGTCTTTACTTTCATTCCCTATGTGCTGTAGAATGGTATTTCTTTCCTTGTCAGTGGACCTGGGTAAATATCAGCTGGCGGCTGGGATTAAACCCTGGGTGTATCGCAATCCACTTATGACTGTCACGCAAGCTCTTAAAGTGTAAGCAGCCCTTGTGATAAGCTTTACTTTTCAGGCTCTGAACCTTTAACAGTCGAACCATTGATCAAAGTAGCTAATTTGGTTAATCACAAAATACCTTCTTTATCTGCAATTTCAAGATTTATAATGAGAGATGCGCATCTTAATTAGGTCTCATATCGGGGGGGAAAAATGAAAATATAGAGTAATGTCACAGGTGAATCTGAATACGTCTCTTCGTCTCCACTACTGAAATTTGCATGTATGTTAATTTAACAGAGGTTTGTATAACCGCATTGGTACGGTGTCACAGCGCTATTGTGCTCCAGTACCTTCACGCCCTGGTCTCAAGAATTCAGGCATAGATCGAAGCATTCATTCTGTTTGAGTGGAATAAACAGAATTGTAGAAGTATTTAATACGCCATGCATTCAATTCAATAAGACTTTATTTCGGATATATTTCAATCCTTAAAAGCACAAAAATTCAATAAACATTTCATAGTTAAAATCACAGTTTTTTGAGGACAAATAGTACAAATTTCATTAGTGAGTAAGTAGGCGAGATCATAATTAAAGTGCAAGTAGTACCGATTTTACAACAAGGTGCGTGAGTTCGTCATCCATCAGAGATATATAGTCACTCGTCTAGGCACTTTCTTATTTTCACAGTTCATTTTAAAAATTCTATCACCTGAAGAACACTGTCACTGTGCAAAAGCTGTAAATACATGAGTGCAGGTCTTATTTGATTAAAATTTAGTTTCTTTTAATCCGCCATGCATATTATTGATTGTAAGTGTGTTGTAATGGTTAGTGGTGTCGGTATGCACAGCTGGAGATCTGTACTAAGTCAGATATGTGGAATCTGAGGGATTGATATGCTTTTTCCGGTTTGGACCATGTACATGCGCTAACCCACCCTGAGGTGTTTTGTTTGGTACCATAGTATATCTATAAATCAGACTAGCTGTGGGGTGTTCGGTGGGTTGCAGTTCAGTGTGTTATCTGCTGTCTTATGAAGAGTGGAGTGTTATTGGGAGCTGGATGAGGCCTATCTACGTCATATCTCTTAGCTGAAATTATGTTCTTCTGACTAAAGTGCTTATGTTGGAAGTTGCGATTGCGCCCCAACTGCACTCTGGCTTAACAGCGGTGCCTCCTGCAGAAGCATCACCCAGTGCTCTGATTTCTTCTTTCTGGTCCATAGCCTGGAACCAAGGCCCATGTAATGCCACTTTCTCCTTTTTGAGCATCAAGCACCAGACTCACTGCAAGCAACTGCATGATGACGTATTGGTGGTGTCTGAAAACACTAGGCTGCCGGGGCACCATAGACAACCTCCCGTGTGTCTTACATATAGAAGCGGGTTGAAGTGGTCCAATCCTGTGGGCTCGTCAAAAACCCAGATGCATCATCCTACTAAGCCGCCGCTGCCCAATCTTGCGCTTTCTCTGTTACCACTCTCTTTCTTCCACTTTGTCTCCATCACTCCAGGGCTCTAGGCTCATGGTGGCCCTGGGCAGGGAGCTTAGGTAGGGGGCCCCCGGAGGAACACAGGCGCAGAGGCCAGTGAAGAGGGCGGGTCAGGGTGTTTGGAAGTGGAACAGAGCCGGAGGCCACCAAATCCCTGCCAGGGGCCGCCACGCAAAAATGTATCCATCCTCAGAGGATTATTATATTAATGATATTTATTGGCGTGGCGGCCCCTGGGGTTTGGTGGCCCTGTGCAGGTGCACAGCTTGCACATGCCTAAGGCCACCCCTGATCACTCTTCCATGTTCCCCTTCCTATGCTTCTTCTTACATGCACATTTGTTTGCCAAAACCTTTTCACCCCCTCCCCCATTAATGCACTTTGGTCCATTCTACTGTGTCACTGTCAATATCCCCCCCCCCTGCTCACACCCGTCTCCTCTCTCATCCCCCGCCCCTCTCAAGCCTTTCCCTAGTCAACTTTTCTGCTCCCCTTTGTCTCTCTGTACCCTCTTCTCCTCCTCTGTCCTTTTCACACTTGTCACCATTAATGCCACATCCTTTCTCCTCACTCCATCACCTGCTGTGTCCACGACACTGTTCGTCTTTCAGAGTGAAGCCCCTTCATACCCTGTTCCTCCTGGCTCCCTCCTCCCTCCCTTGCCAAAGGATATGAGACTTCTTCGTGGTTGTACTCAGTCTACCCGACCCCCACCAACACCCACAAGACACGTCAGCCCTACATACAGCTCTAATTGGTCTATTGCAGGAACGGAAGTAGGAGTGGACTGTCAGTGTCAGCCAGCGCTGCTATCCTAAGCAGTGACGAGCATTGGTGTCCACCAGTAGGGCTAGGAGCCTCTAATTTACAAGCACTAGAAGCTTGCACGAGCAGTGCCAGGCATCAACCCTACCCTCGTCGACAGCAGCAGTGCAGGCAGTGGGGTAGGGGGGCATCGGCAGGTAGCAGGACTGTAGAGCAGTGCCAGGCGATAGCAGTGTGCCAGCTGGGCAGCTGCTGAGTCTTCCTCAACAGTGCCAGGCAGAAGTTTAGTGGCAGGATTCACCTCTGGCACAGCAGTGTCAAGCAGCAGGATTGTATAGTTAGTTGTACACACAGAGACAACCACACTACTATAGAGCAGTGTATGAGACAGTTGCACATCAGCCGCAGGTGCACTGTAAATGGATGTATGACGTTACAACGCATGCTTTTACCACGCATGCCTTTACAACGCGGTTTTAACATCGCAAACCTTTACAACGCATAGCGCTTAGAGGTGCTGGATAGTGAAAAGTTTAATTTTCTATTCCAACTCCAGTCCCCGTGGACACTAGGGAAGGTGTTGGATAGAAAATTAAACTTATTCCCTATCCTAGAGCGCCCCCGAGCGCAATGCGTTGTAATGGTTTGCGTTGTAATGCCTGCGTTGTAATGGTAGTGCGTTGTAAAAGTTTCATTGTAAAGGTTGTTCACCACTGTAAATAGATAGGAGAAAGTAGGGTGGGTGCTGAGGGGGAGGGAGATAAATGGTGGTCTCAGGATGCAGATGGGGGTGAGAAAAGCCCCCTGAAGAACAGCCTTTGGCAGCTGAACTCATCAGGAGGCCAGGTACCACTCCCAGGAGGACGCTAAGCACCTGCCAAGCAATTATCTTCTCCACATCATCTCACCGGAGAAGTCCTTTACCCCGCCCACATTAAGGTCGTCCACTGCAACAACTACAGAACATCTGCCATGATTCGCCTCTCCTTATCTCTTCATAGGGATGTGGTTTAGAAACCTATCCATAGCAGACATATGGGAACACACACAAGCCAACCATAGCATCCTATTGAAAAATGGAGACAAGCACAGACTCGGTGAGATCATGTATCAACCTGTAAAGAACTAATGAGTGTGCTTTGTAGTGCATTTGAATTCCTGCTAATAGACAGGGCAACTCTCCAACCAACTCCTTAATGTGTCCTTGATGTGGGACCCTGTTCTGTCCCTCTGGACATCAGTAACAATTTCCTGCATTTCAATTGGCAAATACGGTTTTCCTCCTGGATGACATTAATATCTTGGATGGTGACCTTCCTGATGACCTTTCCTCTGTTTTTACTCGAGGCATCATTGTAGGAGGCAAGGCTTTTAAGATATAAGGTGCTGCCCACTCGCAGGGGTTATCTAAGTGCCCACTCCTCAGTGGCTACCCCCATCTGTGGGACAAAGCATATTCAAAGCTCTGAACATCTAATTTTCTCTTTTCGTGGACAAAGTAAAACATAGCTTCCTCTCAGTAGTGGCTGGGATAATTTCTAAAAGGTGGCCTGTCGTAATGCCAGTGGATAAAAGTCACCTTGGCTTACAAAGGATTATATCATTGACCCACGGGTATTAGTGCGCTATACAAATTGTTATAACATAACATAACATAACTCTTACGCCCATTCTTTACATGGCAGGACAGTGCATGCTGCAATTAAAGATAGCTGTACAATTGTGTATTTTGTAGCTCAACTTTTCCAGCCATCTGTGGGAAGGATTTCATGTGATCTCTGCTCCATACCTCTCCCACAAAATAGACCTTATTTTAAGCTACCTTAGTGGGGTAATGCTGTTGCTGAAAAGGTCTGCAGACAATCTCTGGTCTTGTAATTTCAGGATCAGTAGATACCTCAGAAGGTTAACGTGCATGCTCCAGAGCATTTCATTTAGATCACAACATTGTATTTTATGTAAGATAGCTACGTCTTTTGTTGCAGATATACTTGTGTATCCCACAGATCACGTTACAATTCAGTGAATTAGGTTTCCAGTAGAAGCAGGAGAATGCAACCCACGAGGCATGCTTTTTACACCTTACAAGTTTCAATCAATATTTCATTATTCCAAGTTTATAAAATGGGTTCCAGTGGATTTTAATAAACAATTATCAATTGCCAAAAAGTTCATTTTGTATTGTGTGTTTTATATTCTTCTAGTCTTGTGGCAGCTTGTAAATTGAAAAAGAGTGTAGCTTTGTTTCCTCCAATGGGCAGCTGTGTGAGTCTGTTGGTCATTTGTAAGGTTCAAGCTGTGCCCCGCCTCCCTTTGACATCTAACTGCTCCTATCCGGGGCACCACTTGGACAGAAGGAATTAAAAATTCCCTGAAGTGAGATATATGCATCCGGTCGCACTGGAAAGTCAAACAAGTTCCTGCTGCTGTTTATAAACCGAAGGGCAACCTCCCTGTGTGCTAATGTTTGCTGACGTCATTGCAAAAACGTTCCATCTCTCATGGTGCCACCGTGTGTCACACAATATCGACTCAAATTCAAATAAGTCTTTATTTCGACACTTGTCATAAAAGACTAACAATACATATAATACACATAAAAAAAGGATCAGAAGGAAACAAAGTGACACAATACAACCTCCAAAGTAACTGGGACACATAATTCATACAGAGACACATCTACTGGTTGTTCCATTTGATTTAAAATTAGTAAAAAAAAATAAAAAATATACAATGTTTAAAACCTTTTCAATAATTTAGTTTAAAAAACTTGGTTTGAGGCTCATTATACGCTTTACAATATCGATTCCCTTCACACGGTCACCCAGTGAAGGGCCATTATGACTTGGTGGAACACATAGTGAGCTGGAAACCCCTGTGCATAGGGGGTATCCAACTCATGTTTGGAGAATCTGCACAACCAATGTCCATTATGTATTTTGCATCCTCCTCAGGTCATTGGCTGCAGTCTCACTGTCTTTTTTCATGGTGATGATGGCGGGGGGCAGGTAGAAGTGCCCCAGGCTGTCCAATTCAAATTCCACCTGACCATAGGCACGGTCTCTGCGCAGACAAATAGAAGGTCCATTAATTTTCTCCTTGGTGCATCTATTCACAGCCCCTGGCCTGAGAGTGAAAGGGATGGAGAGTGGGAGTGAGAGAGGAGGGCGGGAAAGAGAGTGTGTGGAAGGGGGTCAGGTAAGACTGAAAAAGTGCATTGCAGCACTTTCTCAGCGTAGGAGCAGTTGGGCTCTGTGCCTCAGACATTGCTGTTTGTAGGGTTCCTCGCAACCACTGCTACATGTATTTATATATCAGAAAAGTAGCCCTAGCTTGTTGGTGTGCTATCTCTATGATGAGGCCCATATGGCAAGCCGCCACTAGATGGCACCATATACTGCCACTGCCTGGTAATATGTGCAAGGACATTGTTTTGCTTATGAGCGTGGTCCCAATGCACAATTGAGGGACCCCTCATGACATTAGGGATCCGGTCCCATGAAACCTTCCTGCAGGCCTTGTGCAGGGGGGGGGGGGGGGGGGGCGATAAAGATTGTGGCTGAAGGTGAGGGAGAAGAGAGTGACCAAGGGCTAGGATGTGCAATAAGTGGATATCTGATTCTATATATGGAACCAGGCGCACTGCGCCTACTTATGTGGGGAGCCAGGCACCTAAAAAAATGTGAAGGACTGTCCTCACACACCACCAGGTGTCATGCTTCATCACTGGCAGTCCTCGTTCTAAAGAAACCGCGTTTGGTAGAGGGCGGGCCTTCACCTGAAGACAGGGAGGCACTTCTAAGAACTAAGTGGGGGGGGCCGTGAAAAAGTGAGAGGTTAAAAATTAATGCAAACGCCAAATATCATTTCTTTGTTAGGGGTTTGCTTAATATTAAAAGTAAAGTATGGGTACCTGGGGTAAGATTGTGAGCTGGTCTCACAGTACATAATTACTTGTAAATATATATATGCACCACGTTTGCAGTGACACGTGTTTCACATCCACATGTGCAACACAGTCGATATGCATGATGCCATTCTGATAATATATAAATTGCTTGAATAGTCATTTGTGTCACTTTGCTAACCTTTATTTTACAGGTTTCAAGGAAATCCCTATATTTTGTAGAGATTGACAAAGGTCATCCTACATGGTGGTCACATCTTAATCCTAAGAGATTAGATAGGAGCCCTTATATCCCATCCTGATGAATGCCATGGACCCTCCAGGTCTACACGGCAGAAACATGTTGACACGGATAGGGATGGGGTACTAAGCCCTCAGGTCCCCACACTTTACTTTTAATATCAAGCAAACAACTTATAAATTATATTTGGCGTTTGCATTAATTTTTAACCTCTCACTTTTTCACAGGCCCCCCAAATTAGTTCTTAGAAGTGCCTCCCTGTCTTCAGGTGAAGGCCCGCTCTCTACCAAACACGGCTTCTAGAGAGCGAGGACTGCAAATGATGAAGCATGACACCTGGTGGTGTGTGAGGTATGTGATTTATGTGTCTGCGCACTGGGGAAAGTGCTTGAGGCGTTCCATGGCACGATAACCGGTTGGAGGAGCATATATATATATATATATATATATATATATATATATATATATATATATATATATATATATAAATCACTGTACTAACAATAGCACTGTTCACCATAAAAACCTACCCAATAACATCCAAACGAACACATTGGGCAGCATTCCTAAGATACATCATATAGTTAGGGCGGACCTCCTAATATATATACATGATAAAGGCAGTGCTTTAAATGGAAATAGAGACGTGCATGTACTCTTTATTTAAAGTATTGCAGCAGTGCTGAGAAGTGCAGGCACACTCTCTTCAAATGACCGAAGTGCGGGTACTCAGTACGAGATAGCACCTGCCCATTTTAAGGACTGCGTAAAGGATTTCATTTCGAGTGCATGAGTAATCCCAGCACTTTCATTCCTCCAGATTTAGCAGGTAATGAGGGTTGCGGCTGAATCGAGAGTATTTCACCTGCAGGTTTCGGCTGCTGAGAGGCAAACACATGAGAGAATGACTGGGGAAAGAGGATTCTGTATATTACTCCCAAATGGAGTGTTTTGGCCCCTGGCAGTTACCAATAACTTAATATGTGTATTTGTAAAGCACATGTTCACCCCCAAAGGGGTATCTTGGCACTGAATAACAGATGTTTATTGTTAACCAAGGGTACTCATTTTATCGAGTGGACCAGCCGGGATTTGAACCTGTGACCATGAGATCAAACACAAGCCCCTTCAGTGAATGCTTTAGTCCACTTAGCCAACAGACGCAGCCCCTGGTAATGGTTATGCTGAGTGTGTGGAATAGCGGGCACAAATCTGCACAGTCCTGGTGAAGCCCCTGGATACTAACAGCAACACAGAGCTCTGGTGACATAAACCACGCCTCTCTTGCTTCTTGGCAGCAGGCTTGGCTCTTAAGATGGAGAAGCAATTGCCAAAGCCCACTATTGTCTTCAGTGGTAGCAGTGGATCTATGTTGAAAGTCACCAGACTACTGGAAGCGCTACGAGGCCCTATCAGTTTCAGAATGGGTGCTATGCAAACCACAAACACATGCATTACGTAGGAACCAACTCTACGCTCCTAAGATCCTTAACACATGAGGTATTCAACATATATTTAGTGTTACTCCACAACATGCCTATGGTTCCGCCCTTCCAGCATGTCTGCGATCATCTGTATCAATTCTTCAAAAACATGTTTTTGTTCTCTCTCAACCCTCTCAGCATACTCCTTCTGAATCTTCTTGACCCCAGAGCCCACAGGGACATTTACTCGCCGTGTTCCATTCTTTCATTCCACTCTCTCTCCCAGTAATATGATTGTCTCATTTCAAGAGAAAATTATCCTCCTCCTCGCCATCTCTGCCGCGCTCCTCTGCCGTCCACATCTCCCTCTCTCGCGGGGAAGTGGAGACCAGGGCTAAAGTGTTCCAAAGCAACTGGCCGTGAAATGGCTTTCTTTGGTGGCCCTTGACGCCTCTTTTACCATTACATTCAATTTCTCGTGATTTCGACTCACTGGATTATCTGTCCTGCTTCGTAGCTCTCTTCAATTCGTTGAACTATTCGTCTCTCTGCATCTTCAACCTCTGGTGCCTAGATATGCACTCTTCTTTCCTTTCCACTGGAGTGCCCCCTGTGGGATTGGTTTACTCCTGGGCCTTCTCTCATTACCTGTGACTCGCTGCTCCTTTCAGGTGACCATCTTGCCTCCAACGCGAGCGGTCGCTCCCCTCGCTTCCTCCCTCACCCTCACCTGTGGTATCGTAGCGCTGACCTCTGCATCTGCCTTTCAACTGGCGCGCTCGTTTGTTTGTTTAAATATTATCATAGCGCTTTAGCTGACTGTAGCGCTGACCTCTGCATCTGCCTTTCAGCTAGCGCGCACGTTTGCTTAATCATTATCATAGCGCTTTGGCTGACTGTAGCGCTGACCTCTGCATCTGCCTTTCAGCTAGCGAGCACGTTTGTTTAAATATTTTCATAGCGCTTTGGCTGACTGTGCATTGTTTTATATTTGCTGTGCATTACCTGTGATATCATTGGCTGCTCATTGTCCGTGATTACTCTGGCTGTGTTTAACTCGAGACTGCGTCAGTATTTGCTCTGTCTCCGCGCTCGAACCTGCTCCCACCACAACAGTATCTGTAACATATTTTGAACCACATAGCGCCCCATTGCTCCTTGTTGTTGCGGCCATTTTCCTGGTTGACCAGAGCCCTCCCTCGACCTCGCTCCCGCCTCCCAGCGGCCCCTCCCACGCTCCGCCCCCTCCACTATCCATTTAAGGTAGATGTCCCAACGCGCAGCGTCCACGCGCTACGGCCACGCCGAAGGTGCGCCAAAGGTAAGCCCGTCTACGCCCGTCCGCGCCTGGACCGCGCCCAGCGCCAGACCCCCTGGTTCCCGCTATGCCCAGCCCACTCGCATCACTTACGATGCCACCACCCTCCTAGCCCTTAACCCCGGCCGTTCCCCCCACTGCGTCCAAGCCGCTCCTGGACACACCCATGGACCCTTCTCTTGCAACTCCTGCAAGTTCGACGGCACCAAAACCTACTCCTCATCCACCAACACCAAACAGAGACATGACCCCAACCACCTAAAATGCATCCTGCTCAACACCCGCTCGGTCCACAGACACGCCATCGACCTCTGGAATCTACTAGACACCATTTCTCCGGACGTCGCCTTCCTAACTGAAACATGGATGAATGCTTCCTCAGCCCCAGACATCACCATTGCCATCCCGGAAGGATACAAGATCATCCGTAAGGACCGCATCAAGCAAACAGGAGGAGGCATCGCTATCGTCCATAAGAACTCCATCCGCATCTCAACCAACTCTGACGTCAACCTTGCCAGCGCAGAACACCTCCACTTCCAGATCCACACCGACCCCAAAACCACACTCAGAGGCACCCTCCTCTACCGGCCCCCAGGACCCCGTGCACAATTCAGTGACGACATCATTGACTTTATCACCCCACACGCCCTCCCCTCGAGGACTACATTCTACTGGGAGACCTCAATTTTCACCTGGAAAAGAGCTATGACAGCAGCGCCACTACCCTTCTGGACAATCTCGCCGACCTCGGACTCAAACAACTTGTCTCTACGCCCACCCACATCGCAGGTCACACACTCGACCCTATCTTCACCTCCAGCAAACATGTCTCATTCAGTCACACCACAGCTCTTCATTGGACGGACCACAGCTGCGTTCACTTTATCTACAATAAGACCACAATCCACAACCATCTTCAACCCACCCTGCGAAGAAATTGGAACAAAATCACCATCGACCAGATCTCCTCATCGCTTCTTCTAAACCCCCCCGCCCACTCCTCAAACCCCGACCAAGCAGCCATTAACCTCACCCAATGGCTATCCAACAGCGCCGACATCCTAGCACCGTTGAAAAAACGTCAAATCAAACTAGGCAGCAAAAACGCCTCCTGGTTCAACGATGATCTTAAGAAATCGAAGAAAATCTGTCGCTCCCTCGAGAAGACCTGGAAAAAAGACCCAAACACCAGCACCAGGGACGCCTTCAAAAACGCCACCCGCATACACCACCAACTAATCCGGTCTGCCAAGAAAGCCGCATTCAAAGACCGACTAGACAACAACGCCCACAACAGCAAGGAATTATTCAACATCGTCAAAGAATTTACAAACCCATCAGCCAACTCCAACGACATCACCCCCTCCCAAGCCCTCTGCGACTCCCTTGCTTCCTTCTTCCACAACAAAATCGCAGACATCCACAACAGCTTCGACAACCGACCCGGAGACCAACCCACCCAACCTTCTGCAGGACCTTCACCCCCCTTGAACATCCTTAACGACTGGAACCCAATCTCCACTGAGGACACCATCCGCCTGATGAACTCCATCCACTCAGGATCCCCAACTGACCCATGCCCTCACCACATCTTCAACAAAGCAGACTCCACCATAGCACCACACCTCCGAGATGTCATCAACTGCTCCCTCAACTCCGCCACCTTTCCGGAAAGCTGGAAACACGCAGAACTCAGCGCCCTCCTGAAAAAACCCACAGCTGACCCCACCGAACTCAAAAACTACCGCCCCATCTCGCTCCTTCCATTCCCGGCCAAAGTCATCGAGAAAGCTGTCAACAACCAGCTCGCAGCCTTCCTCGAAACCAACAAATACCTCGACACCTCACAGTCCGGATTCCGAGCCAAACACAGCACTGAGACCGCACTCATAGCTGCAACAGACGACATTCGAACTCTACTGGACAACGGAGACACAGTCGCCCTCATCCTCCTCGACCTCTCCGCTGCCTTCGACACAGTCTGTCATAGCACCCTTCTACAGCGCCTCAGAAACGTCGGAATCCAAGTAAAAGCACTGGAATGGATCACCTCGTTCCTCACCGGAAGAACCCAGAGAGTCCGCCTCCCACCATTCAAGTCAGAAGCCACGGAAGTCATTTGTGGCGTGCCACAAGGATCTTCACTCAGCCCCACCCTCTTCAACGTATACATGAGCCCCCTTGCGGCCATCGCTCGCCAACACAACCTCAACATCATCTCCTACGCTGACGACACTCAACTGATCCTCTCACTCTCCAAAGACCCTAACACCGCCAAAACCAACTTACACGAAGGAATGAAAAAAGTAGCCGAGTGGATGAAACACAGCCGTCTGAAACTGAACTCTGACAAAACAGAAGTCCTCATCTTAGGCACCTCCCTCTCCGCCTGGGATGACTCTTGGTGGCCAGAGGCCCTCGGTAAAGCACCCATCCCGACAGACCACGCACGGAACCTGGGCGTCATCCTGGACTCCTCACTCTCGATGACCAGACAAGTCAACGCCGTCTCATCATCTTGCTTCAACATTCTTCGCATGCTCAAAAAAACATTTCGCTGGATCCCCACCGAAACTAGAAAAACGGTCACCCACGCACTGGTCACGAGCCGCCTGGACTACGGAAACACCCTATACGCCGGTACCACCGCAAAACTCCAGAAAAAACTCCAACGCATCCAGAACGCTTCAGCCAGGCTCATACTAGACATCCTGTGTAAAGAACACATCTCTGGTCACCTGAAAAACCTCCACTGGCTCCCCGTAAACAAGAGGATTACTTTCCGCCTCCTAACCCACGCACACAAAGCACTTTACGAACTTGGACCCGAATGCCTCAACACACGACTGTCCTTCTACACCCCCTCCCGTCAGCTACGATCCTCCAACCAAGCCCTTGCCACTGTACCTCGCATCAACAAAACCACCATGGGAGGTAGATCCTTCTCCTACCTGGCAGCTAAAACTTTGAACTCTCTTCCCACTCACCTTCGCATTACTCAGAACCACCTAGCATTCAGAAAGCAACTCAAAACTTGGATATTCGACAAGTAATTCCCCACCCTTCCTCAAGCGCCTTGAGACCCTATGGGTATGTAGCGCGCTATATAAATCTCTTGACTTGACTTGACTTGACTTTCCTGCCCCTCTCCACTCTTACATATCCTCCTGTCTTCTTACCACCCCAAGAGCGCTTCCAAGGCTCAGTGGTGGTACCTACTCTTCACTCCACTGCCCTGTGATGACTTTGTCCTTACCTCCCTCTAAGACCTTGGATTATGTCTCTTCTCCTTTACTGTTAAATCAATGAGAAATAGTCTGTCAAGACGTGATATGAGACTCAGAGCCGTGTGTTGTTAATGAAAAAGAAAGACAAGTCTTCTCTCTTTCTTATGAAGCCCTCACCCATCAACCTAGTTGGTGGCAAACTTCATCATCGGGCCCACCTGGTGACACAGAGTGTGTCCCCAGTGTGCTACAACGCCTGTGTTACAGCGGAGCAGGTATGTTTACTGAGTGTGCAGTGAAGGTGACGTGAAAGTGAAGATTAAAAAACTGTACAGTGGTCCCATCCCCCAAGGGAATTAACTTTAATATTTGGGCCTCTGGCAGTAATAAAAAACAAGGCAACAGATCTAGGTGGAGTGGTATTTAGGAAACTCCTGTATCCAGTGGGCGGTCTACATGTTTCAGCCAGGCCTTTAGTGTTAACTGGCTTTCCTCAGGACCTAAAAATGTAAAAAGTGCGATCTACACTCTCTAAAGTGTGTAGAGCGAAAGATGTGTGGCACACGCTAAGGTGCCCTATGTGTGAGAAGGCAGTTCCTTCTCAAGACATTCACTCGCGATTAGCTATGCATGCCCCATGAGATTCCGGCAGAGGTTCTGGCATGCGCGAATGCTCCGAGCCGTCATGAACACCTGTCGTTCTGCATCAGATCTCTGTGGATAATAGACCCGGGTGGTGCGGCAGTTTAAGTACCTGCTTGGGTGCTCAGCTGTCTCTCATAATCGGGTCTCTGTGAGTAACGTCAGTTTCCTCAAGAGTACGCGTCCACTTGCGCTTGAAGTCTCTCCCTGTGTTCTCATTTTCTGCCTTTCTGACTCCTTGCGCTCAACGAAGCCATCCCAAAAGTGCTATCTCTTCAGGGCCGGACTGGCCGTTGCGGGCACCAGGCAAAACCCCGGTGCGCCGCAAGGGTGGGGGCTGGTTCTGGACCTCTGAGGGCCGTTTTAGTTACAGGGCCGATTATGCAAGAGGTGGTAGTAAGATCCCTTTCTTCAATCACAAAACCTTTCCTATAAACATTAACTTCTCAGTCTATGTACCTTTTTATTTTTTTAACTGATTGTGAAACAATTCTGCCCATCGGTAGCTCCTTTTCTGCCTGATGCATGGATTTTCTGAACACCAAGTAAAATTATATTTTACCATTCATGCGCTCCCATCTACAAAAGAATAAGACCTTTAATGCCCATTTTCTGCAACGCTGGCCTCCTCTAGTGCTAACGCTGTGGGCTAGCTTACTACAAGAGCAAAAATGTCGCAGTAGCTCTGCCCATAGTTACTGCAGCTGCCTTTTCATGCCACTTCTGGAATGTTGTCCATCACGTTTCCCAGAAATCCGCTGTGCACTTCCTGGTCAGTCCGCTGGCCCTCCTGCCCCGCCATCTGTCTCACTTCTTCCCAGTGACGTTTTTTGGCATCCTGTGTCCTCCCACAATCAATTTATCCCTCTCCATCACTTTCAAATCATCACAGGCCACCCCCGCTTACTTGTCCTTCGTCCACTGCTCTTTAAACTATTTCCTTTCTTAATCTCTATTCTTTCTTTCCTCCTTCATAGCTGTCTTCCTTTCTAGATATAACTCCTGCTTTTAATTTCTCCCACAAGCCCATTCTCACCAACTCTTGCAGCCATCTCACTGTCTAAGCTTAATCTGCCAACATTTCTATAAATATAAATGTATATATTATGTTGTTATTCTTATCATACAGCATTTAATTTGAGTCAGTGGTTGCTGTGGGCCCCACCCTCATTTTTGGAGTCCAGCACTTATTTTTCCTCATCAGACTTTGACCCAGAGCAAGAAAGGGAGAAAAAAATGCATAACAGGGAAAGAAGGAGAAAGAGAAAAATGTAAAAACAGTGACAACGAAAAAAACATAGGAATGAAAAAGAACCTGCAAGAGTGACATTAAGGAATGTGAAGCAAGTGGTGTTGTATGAAAAAGGCATGAGGTGGAATCAAATCAACACAGCCTTGGAAATCTTCACCCATAACTTTCAATAGCACTTACGTGGACTTCTAATTAAAACTTTAGGGCCTGGCACTTATTCCTTTACAAATTAAGTACTGTTATCGCTTTCCATCCATCATACTTGACACAATCTCTATATGTTGCCGCCATGACACTGACCAATGCACAATTATCTTGTTGCTATGTACATCGTTTCATACCAAAGGTAGGGGTCTCACGTGTGGTATCCTGTCTTCTATTCTAGCAGATATGGACTCTATTCTAGCCTGTAGTGGAATGTTGAGTCATTTGGAATGTGTGATGTCATTAGGGGGAGTGTTCTATCCCTCTGAGTTGGATTTTATGTCAACAGCTGGGAGCTGAGCTTGTTACATTCTAGCTTTAAGTGAGTTCCTTTACTTATTTCTTAATAAAGGACCTGTTCCTGTACCTGCCTGCCTCCTGAGTCTCTTTATAAACTTTCAACCACAAACGTAACACTTATAGAGCCATCTTTCCAGGATGGCGTACCACCTATCGGTTGGTCATCACTTGTGAAGTGACTCATTAGTACCTTCAGGACAGATTACTAAGAAGTCCTACCATTGTGGGTAGAAATACTTTATGGGTTAGAGGGAGTTTGCATTGTACAAAACAGTAAAAAAAGTGCATTTACAGATTTTAAAACATTTAAATTACTTTCTTGAACTCTGAAACAAAAGTTATTTCTCCTTTATTCGTGTTGTTGTTTTTAATTACTCCTCTGCATGTGTTTGTAGTAACTCATCCCATCTGTGTCTCCCGAATAGCTAATTAACCCTGGAGCTTTCTCAAGACTGAAACTCAAGATCATAGAGATACAATTTTATCCATATAAAACTATATATGAAAAAATATTAAAAACTTAGCAATTTGATTTACACATGAGAAGCTTAGCAAATGCAATGCGCACTTTGTAGAGGTATAGTATATAAAAGTGAATCAGGTGAAACACATACTTGGGATTAAATTCCATTTTACAATTGTGTCCTAGAGGACTACTCAATTCTGTGCACATCTTAGTCCAAAAAGGTTGTTTATCACCCAATGTAGGGTATTCAAGGATAATTTAATTGCAACAAAAAAAGAAGGAAGGACTGAGAATGGATCCATAACAGTTTATTTAGAATCGATTCTCACTCCTTTCTTTCATTTTGTCCTTCTACATGTGTGCATCACGTTTTGCTATGGTCAGGACCTTCCTAAATTATCTTAGATCGGGCAGTCGTCTTATCTTGGTGGTGATTGAATACCACAAAATAGACAACTGCACAGCAAATCATTTCCCCTCCAATGCTTAACTTCTTTTAAAAAAACAACAAAAAACAGCTGTTCAAAGTTTTTCCTAAAAGTTTGCCACCAAAGCTGCCAAAGTCTGAAGTTGCTGAATGCCAGAGCTATCTAGTCTTGACTCCACCTCATGCCTCTTTCTTCCACTTCTGGCATCTTTCCTTTACTCTTGTGGGTTCTTTTTTTTTATATCCCTGCTTTCTCGCTTTGGAGGTAAGGTACCCTGAGTCCATTCTATGTAAACATTTGAATGTTCCACAAAGTCTCTTATATTGTGCCCTCTTTTTGACTGGTACCCAATGTAGTAAGGACACTGCTACAGTAGCAACAGATTCTTCCCATTTCGCATTTCTGAACCTCTGTAGAAGATCCACTTTAGAGCCAGGGAGACACAAACATAAGATATTTACACTGTGCACTTTAATATGGTCAAGAGCCCCACATCTGCTTCATGGTGGTGATTTGGGATAAATGGGAGCTCTCGCTCCAGTCAGGGCAGTTTATAAAATGCCCCTTAATGTCCCATAGTGCCTTTGTGGGAGTTCTTAGAGAGGTCATGATCCCAGATGACTCCCATATTATCTTCTTTTGTAGCAAAGGCAATTCAACAACTAAAAAAAATGGAGGAGACGGCAGCTCGGATGTAAAACTAATACTGCGTTAGACCCTATTAGAAGCACCACCATCTTATTTGCATTTAACCTAAATGTTCTCCAGTTCAGTGCAGCCCCTGGATACCCGCACAGGTGACCAGAAGCGCTCTACAAATCCACCCTATATTACATTACATTCGTCCATCCAGAATCAAGGACATTCTCTCATGGACCTCAGGTGGGCAGGTGTACCTGCTCATATGAACATGAACGGGATTGCAGCACAAGGGCTTTGTAGCAATCCATTAGTGGTTAAATATAGATGTTAAATTAATGCAGTGATAGTGAAGACACCTACGGCACTCCAGAGTCCACCAACTTAAAAGACTGATGCACAGACACCAAGTCTCGCTCGCTGACTCTCTTCTGTCCTGAAGGATTCAGAACACCTCAAAGGTCCCAAAGACAAGAGTGTTATCAACCACAAAGATGTGAAGCTGGTCCACCACACCATTCTTTCAAACTTTGGATGACCAGGGCAGGTCAGCAACTGGTCGATAAATGATCACGACCTTAATGTCTGACACAAACTTTCAAGGGTTCCATATTAACATGGACTCAAGAGTCAATAATACAGTGTCAGTAAAAAGAAGTATCTTCCTTCAGTGAAATTTTTTGATGTGGAGCACGGAGGAATTATTCGAACTATCGGATTATTACTGAAGACTGTGTATTAGGTGAGCAATTTTGTTTATAGTTGTGGATTTGATATTGACTTGATAATTAGCCGTATAGCAGGTTGCTAGCTTTGTGAGGTAAGAGGTGCCTGACTTCTCGTATTAACTAGTGGTCCCACTATATCAAATGGTGTAATGGGACATTGGGACATTGTTGGTTGAGTCCATGGCAGGTACACTGGCTTATGAATAGACTAGCTATTGCTAGTTATCTTTACAGAGTTCTGTCTAATTGAGGTGCTGATAACACGTTTTTCTACTTATGTCTTTGCAGTTACTTTGTTTGACTTGGATTTACATTATTATTTTTGATTTGAAATTGCAATGTGATGAAACATGGCATGTCAAGAATTAAATAAAGTTGGTAGTGCCCTCTCGAATTAGTGATGTTGGTTGTGTGATCAGTTTTGAGCACTATTCGGGTGACATCTTGTTGGGGAACTTGGCTCTTCCTCTCTATTCTGTGTGCACTGGCTGGTTTGTGGGTGTATATCTATTCCTTATTTTACTTGAATTAATTTTACTCCAGAACAGTACTGTGGATGTTGTGTAAATATTGTTAGGTCTTACTGTTTTCTTATATGCTGCTATTTGGGTTGCAGCCCTGAAGAAGTCTATTTGCCGTGTACTGGCAAGACGAAACACGAGTTGGCTGTATATATTACTTGTGAAATGGAATACGCACTTCTTTGACATTGGAATTGAACTTTCTTTCAACAATTGGAATTAATAAACCTTGGAAACTGTGCCAACCGAACCTATAACTGAAAGAAGATACTTCTTTTTACTGACACTGTATTATTGGCTCTTGAGTACTCGGAAGGACGTTCTTGTTCTAACTTGTTATTCCACCTGTGGGGATATATTTGGGGTTGTGGTAACCAACCCCGGATCTTCCTGGAGCACCATTTGTGAACACTTTATTTTGTTATGTTTCCCTGAATTGCTTTGCGCCTGTTTTGCTTTAACTGGTTACCAATTTTTGTATATTCCATATTAACATGGTTTTCCGCGAAAGATTCCTCAAAGTACCTAACACGAGCAAAAGGTTGACCACTTTGGTAATGCAAGGTCTGATTGCTTTGATACTAGGGCAGGTAAGGAACACCCATTGGTCCTTTTCCAAGTTTTTTGGAAAGTTCTTCACTTTTTATGAAAAAAGTTTTTGAAGGCATCACACACTGCTTTCTGGCCTGATGGTGAGTATCACATACAAGATAGTGCGGATGACAAAGGGCTCACCAATCAGGAGCTATTTCCTTGGTCGATTTATTGTTGAAGTCTTTTTTTTTACTTGGAAAGTACATTTTTCTCATATACAGTTGGTGAAGTATTGAGGTCACTACATTCTACTCTCCTCTACATTTGGCTCCTTCTATTTCTCTCCAGAGAGCAGCAGGTGCTCTTGACATGGGTGAGGTTAGTAGTACCACACAAGAGATGAGACGGAGTACCTGAGAAATGACAAAAATTCACCCTGCATTTTCTTTTTTTGTGTGTTCAAGAGCTATATTGAAACAAATAAAGAGCAAAGTACCGAATTATGATAAAAATTATAAAAGAAATACAAAGATTAACAAGAAATATGTATGAAAAAACAACGGGTGAAAAAACATCGTAATTTATACATTATCCAGAACTAAAACCGATGTTAAAAGCAGAATTAAACCAATGTGTACCATATTGAAATAGCACTTTTAAAATTGTATAAAGGTGAAAAAAAAAGAGGAAAGAAGAAGAAAGAAAAAGGAGAAAGAAAAAGGAAGAAAGAAGGAAAAAAGAAAAACATGGAGAAACAGCAACTTTATCAAATAATCTAATAAGACTATCCATTAGTAAACAGAATAAAACAGTCATAGAACAATTTACCAGCAATAAAAACATAACATAAACAATATGAGAACAATTAAACTCAATATTTATGGTGGCTGCACCCTGCATTTACTTTAAACAAAGCAAAGAGAATCAATAGGAGAGCACAGCTCTACCCAGAGGCAATACAGACTTTCTACTTTGAAATATAAAAATCAATCAAGTTTACCTATAACATTTAAAGGAAAAATACGGACAGGCAAACATTTACACAGAATATGCAGGACTCCTGAGGCAACACGTTAGCACAGCCTCTTGAACTGCCAGCATCCCAGTGCACGCGACACAAACATTGAACGCCAAATGAGTAAGGCCTATTGAGTGCAGTGAAGGGTAGTGAGGATTTTCAGGGGATTCTACTTTGAGTACTACAGTACCTTCCAAAGGAAAGGATGCAAGATGCCCCCTGTTTGTCGGTGCCGGGATCACACCCTCCATGTTTTTTATCTGTGTACTTTTGTGTACATTCTTAGCAGACTGAACAACACAGAGTCAACTTTTGGTTTGCTCTTCATTGCACTGTATAGCGCTCTGGTACCATGAAAGAGGCGCATTACGTAAAACACCATAACACCAAAAGAATGAAATAAAAAACACCAAAACACCACTATAAAAATTGTAAAAAATGGATACACTAATGACCTCCTGGCTAGGTTCTTACAGCTCTTTAAATGTTGTTTCTCAGGTCACACTGCCTCTCTCCTTCAGTATTCGTGAGCTTGGATTTCCAGTGGGAAAAAGGTCGGACTTGGTCGGCCCATTCTTGTGATCACATTAGCTTCATGGTGCTTTGTTTGACCCAAAATTGTCTACTCTGTCTTGTCCTTCAAAGTGTGAGACAAAAAAAGTATTTTTCTACATCAGGGAGTAAGATGACATGCATGTCCAAGCAACTAGCTTCTGTGTGATTCAGAAACATGCCCCACATTCTCAAGATGTGATTTGCCGGGCAATGAATCTACAACTTCTTAAGGCTAGAGTTTTCCCTTTCCATCAGCTGTATGATTCCCACGGTTGTAGATACCTGGGGCACCATACACCGAAAGACCTAGCAAATACACGAATCAGTTTATAACAATGTTTGTTGATTTGTCTGTGTTAAACAGAAACACAGTACTCAGCTAAGAAAGCATATGCAATATCAAGAGTTATCTAGGAAGAGCAAGGGTGGGTGACCCTACTATCATAAGGTAAATATGAGAATTTCCTGATACTACTCAGCTAATGTTGTAAACAATGTGCTTGAGCTTGTTTGTCAGGAGAGGACAATCAAGGGGAAGTATTTTAAAAATGGCCATGTGGATCTTGTTTTGATGGTGAGTGATGCAGGTTCTAGAGAATGGGATGATATTTATGTATTTATTTCATTTTACAGAGTTTTATATAGGGCGAACTTGACCTGAAGGTATCTGGTATCAGAGCGCTTTAAATAGCTGGTTCACTCGCATGGTGCTGGTATGCAGCCAAGAGCCTGTGCTTCAATCCTTTTTGGGGATCCTATGTAATTTTTAGGAGATACTTTGCCTTAATGTAAAAGTAGAATATGTTTTAGGCAGTGCTTAATTTGTGCTGGTGGTTTCTGGTGCTCAGCTCCGGCACTTATTTGTCAACACCGGCACTTATGGCTGTCAAAATACATTACAAATGACTAATACCGGCTGTCAAGCTGTTCTTCTAGATTTTGGGGCCTGGAAGAGTCTGAATTGTCACACTGGTAGGAGTGTGATTGTTAGAAGTTGTGTTGGTATTGTTGTGCAAAAACAACAGGTGATGGACCGAATGTGGATCAATGTCACACACTCACCCCAGTCCTAAGATCTGGGCCCAAATCCATCGTTTTTTTGCACTCCACACCACCCTGGGTTAGACAATGGCGATATGCAAATCAGCTCTGACCCTGTGCCCCATGGGAACAGTCCAGTCCGAACTACAAAAGCCATGTCCTTCCCAGAACGGAATCAAGCATCCGAGGACCGGACCGGTTTCGAGGTAACACCTCTCATCAGCCCGGCTAGCTTGACTCCAGTGGTGTGGAGTGCCTGGGACCCACGTCTGGGCATCCCCAGCGCACTTAGGGCGGAATATGCAAAAACAACAGGTGATGGACCGAATGTGGATCAATGTCACACACTCACCCCAGTCCTAAGATCTGGGCCCAAATCCATCGTTTTTTTGCACTCCACACCACCCTGGGTTAGACAATGGCGATATGCAAATCAGCTCTGACCCTGTGCCCCATGGGAACAGTCCAGTCCGAACTACAAAAGCCATGTCCTTCCCAGAACGGAATCAAGCATCCGAGGACCGGACCGGTTTCGAGGTAACACCTCTCATCAGCCCGGCTAGCTTGACTCCAGTGGTGTGGAGTGCCTGGGACCCACGTCTGGGCATCCCCAGCGCATTTAGGGCGGAATATGCAAAAACAACAGGTGATGGACCGAATGTGGATCAATGTCACACACTCACCCCAGTCCTAAGATCTGGGCCCAATTCATCGTTTTTTTGCACTCCACACCACCCTGGGTTAGACAATGGCGATATGCAAATCAGCTCTGACCCTGTGCCCCATGGGAACAGTGCAGTCCGAACTACAAAAGCCATGTCCTTCCCAGAACGGAATCAAGCATCCGAGGACCGGACCGGTTTCGAGGTAACACCTCTCATCAGCCCGGCTAGCTTGACTCCAGTGGTGTGGAGTGCCTGGGACCCACGTCTGGGCATCCCCAGCGCACTTACGGCGGAATATGCAAAAACAACAGGTGATGGACCGAATGTGGATCAATGTCACACACTCACCCCAGTCCTAATATCTGGGCCCAATTCATCGTTTTTTTGCACTCCACACCACCCTGGGTTAGACAATGGCGATATGCGAATCAGCTCTGACCCTGTGCCCCATGGGAACAGTCCAGTCCGAACTACAAAAGCCATGTCCTTCCCAGAACGGAATCAAGCATCCGAGGACCGGACCGGTTTCGAGGTAACACCTCTCATCAGCCCGGCTAGCTTGACTCCAGTGGTGTGGAGTGCCTGGGACCCACGTCTGGGCATCCCCAGCGCACTTAGGGCGGAATATGCAAAAACAACAGGTGATGGACCGAATGTGGATCAATGTCACACACTCACCCCAGTCCTAAGATCTGGGCCCAAATCCATCGTTTTTTTGCACTCCACACCACCCTGGGTTAGACAATGGCGATATGCAAATCAGCTCTGACCCTGTGCCCCATGGGAACAGTCCAGTCCGAACTACAAAAGCCATGTCCTTCCCAGAACGGAATCAAGCATCCGAGGACCGGACCGGTTTCGAGGTAACACCTCTCATCAGCCCGGCTAGCTTGACTCCAGTGGTGTGGAGTGCCTGGGACCCACGTCTGGGCATCCCCAGCGCACTTAGGGCGGAATATGCAAAAACAACAGGTGATGGACCGAATGTGGATCAATGTCACACACTCACCCCAGTCCTAAGATCTGGGCCCAATTCCATCGTTTTTTTGCACTCCACACCACCCTGGGTTAGACAATGGCGATATGCAAATCAGCTCTGACCCTGTGCCCCATGGGAACAGTCCAGTCCGAACTACAAAAGCCATGTCCTTCCCAGAACGGAATCAAGCATCCGAGGACCGGACCGGTTTCGAGGTAACACCTCTCATCAGCCCGGCTAGCTTGACTCCAGTGGTGTGGAGTGCCTGGGACCCACGTCTGGGCATCCCCAGCGCACTTAGGGCGGAATATGCAAAAACAACAGGTGATGGACCGAATGTGGATCAATGTCACACACTCACCCCAGTCCTAAGATCTGGGCCCAAATCCATCGTTTTTTTGCACTCCACACCACCCTGGGTTAGACAATGGCGATATGCAAATCAGCTCTGACCCTGTGCCCCATGGGAACAGTCCAGTCCGAACTACAAAAGCCATGTCCTTCCCAGAACGGAATCAAGCATCCGAGGACCGGACCGGTTTCGAGGTAACACCTCTCATCAGCCCGGCTAGCTTGACTCCAGTGGTGTGGAGTGCCTGGGACCCACGTCTGGGCATCCCCAGCGCATTTAGGGCGGAATATGCAAAAACAACAGGTGATGGACCGAATGTGGATCAATGTCACACACTCACCCCAGTCCTAAGATCTGGGCCCAATTCATCGTTTTTTTGCACTCCACACCACCCTGGGTTAGACAATGGCGATATGCAAATCAGCTCTGACCCTGTGCCCCATGGGAACAGTGCAGTCCGAACTACAAAAGCCATGTCCTTCCCAGAACGGAATCAAGCATCCGAGGACCGGACCGGTTTCGAGGTAACACCTCTCATCAGCCCGGCTAGCTTGACTCCAGTGGTGTGGAGTGCCTGGGACCCACGTCTGGGCATCCCCAGCGCACTTACGGCGGAATATGCAAAAACAACAGGTGATGGACCGAATGTGGATCAATGTCACACACTCACCCCAGTCCTAATATCTGGGCCCAATTCATCGTTTTTTTGCACTCCACACCACCCTGGGTTAGACAATGGCGATATGCGAATCAGCTCTGACCCTGTGCCCCATGGGAACAGTCCAGTCCGAACTACAAAAGCCATGTCCTTCCCAGAACGGAATCAAGCATCCGAGGACCGGACCGGTTTCGAGGTAACACCTCTCATCAGCCCGGCTAGCTTGACTCCAGTGGTGTGGAGTGCCTGGGACCCACGTCTGGGCATCCCCAGCGCACTTAGGGCGGAATATGCAAAAACAACAGGTGATGGACCGAATGTGGATCAATGTCACACACTCACCCCAGTCCTAAGATCTGGGCCCAAATCCATCGTTTTTTTGCACTCCACACCACCCTGGGTTAGACAATGGCGATATGCAAATCAGCTCTGACCCTGTGCCCCATGGGAACAGTCCAGTCCGAACTACAAAAGCCATGTCCTTCCCAGAACGGAATCAAGCATCCGAGGACCGGACCGGTTTCGAGGTAACACCTCTCATCAGCCCGGCTAGCTTGACTCCAGTGGTGTGGAGTGCCTGGGACCCACGTCTGGGCATCCCCAGCGCACTTAGGGCGGAATATGCAAAAACAACAGGTGATGGACCGAATGTGGATCAATGTCACACACTCACCCCAGTCCTAAGATCTGGGCCCAATTCCATCGTTTTTTTGCACTCCACACCACCCTGGGTTAGACAATGGCGATATGCAAATCAGCTCTGACCCTGTGCCCCATGGGAACAGTCCAGTCCGAACTACAAAAGCCATGTCCTTCCCAGAACGGAATCAAGCATCCGAGGACCGGACGGGTTTCGAGGTAACACCTCTCATCAGCCCGGCTAGCTTGACTCCAGTGGTGTGGAGTGCATGGGACCCACGTCTGGGCATCCCCAGCGCACTTAGGGCGGAATATGCAAAAACAACAGGTGATGGACCGCATGTGGATCAATGTCACACACTCACCCCAGTCCTAAGATCTGGGCCCAAATCCATCGTTTTTTTTCACTCCACACCACCCTGGGTTAGACAATGGCGATATGCAATTCAGCTCTGACCCTGTGCCCCATGGGAACAGTCCAGTCCGAGCTAGCCGGGCTGATGAGAGGTGTTACCTCGAAACCGGTCCGGTCCTCGGATGCTTGAGTCCGTTCTGGGAAGGACATGGCTTTTGTAGTTCGGACTGGACTGTTCCCATGGGGCAACAGGGTCAGAGCTGATTTGCATATCGCCATTGTCTAACCCAGGGTGGTGTGGAGTGCAAAAAAACGATGGATTTGGGCCCAGATCTTTTGACTGGGGGAGTGTGTGACATTGATCCACATTCGGTCCATCACTTGTTGTTTTTGCAGTTGCCGCCCTAAGTGCGCTGGGGATGCCCAGACGTGGGTCCCAGGCACTCCACACTACTTGGAGTCAAGCTAGCCGGGCTGATGAGAGGTGTTACCTCGAAACCGGTCCGGTCCTCGGATGCTTGATTCCGTTCTGGGAAGGACATGGCTTTTGTAGTTCGGACTGGACTGTTCCCATGGGGCAACAGGGTCAGAGCTGATTTGCATATCGCCATTGTCTAACCCAGGGTGGTGTGGAGTGCAAAAAAACGATGGATTTGGGCCCAGATCTTTTGACTGGGGGAGTGTGTGACATTGATCCACATTCGGTCCATCACTTGTTGTTTTTGCAGTTGCCGCCCTAAGTGCTCTGGGGATGCCCAGACGTGGGTCCCAGGCACTCCACACCACTTGGAGTCAAGCTAGCCGGGCTGATGAGAGGTGTTACCTCGAAACCGGTCCGGTCCTCGGATGCTTGATTCCGTTCTGGGAAGGACATGGCTTTTGTAGTTCGGACTGGACTGTTCCCATGGGGCAACAGGGTCAGAGCTGATTTGCATATCGCCATTGTCTAACCCAGGGTGGTGTGGAGTGCAAAAAAACGATGGATTTGGGCCCAGATCTTTTGACTGGGGGAGTGTGTGACATTGATCCACATTCGGTCCATCACTTGTTGTTTTTGCGGTATTGTTGTTGGCAGCACTTACAGGAGCAACGGGTTTTGAGAACTGTGGTAGCCTCCTGATGAGTGCCCTAGCACATATTTTTTTACAAATAAAGCACTGGTTTTAGGTAGAACTAAGAATGCCCTACAACATCTGGAGACTCCTGTCTTAGGGACTGGTATTTATGTGTTTGGTCAAGACAAGTGCTCTTAAGAGTTTGATCCAGAGTTTTTCAACCAAGCAGCGAATATTCTCGTTTAGATTTATTTTGTTTGTATGGGAATCGCTATACATTTTGCGGATAAGGACAATATAATTAATGCAGTGTTTTACTGTTTTATTGAGTGAATATTGCTGCCACGTTTGAAGATCAGCTCAATTGGATGTCCCACATAAAGATTAAAGGGTCAAGGTCCTCGCTGGTAGCTGTAAGGAGCAGAGAACGTCCCAGGGATGATTTATCTCCACATTCTGTTAAGGTCCCATGTTTAAAGTAAGGAAAAACATTTCAAGAGAGAGACCATGATGTCTAAACACATGTTGACAGGTTCAGAAGGAAGTCGTATTTGATGGTAGTCAAAGCAGCTCAGAAGTGAAGTAGGATGAACACATCTACCTCTTTGGAGCCTGAAGCTAGGTTCTGTTTCAGAGATGAGTGCAATTTGGAACTCAAATTGGTTCCCCGAGAATGTTTGCTACTACTGTGTGCCATTGGCGTCCAGCCGCTAATCAATATTTTTCCCAAGTGAAAGGGATTTGTGATGTTCTTTCACTCTAAAGTGTTTTAAAGCCAAGGGCCCATTCAGGGTACCGGAGGACTGGAAAGGAAACAGGTGAAAGTGAAGAAGCAAGTGAGAGCAAAGTCGAGAGTACTATTAAATGTGATCTTTTCTCGGTCCACATCTATAAATCCCAGCTGTTGTACTTTATCTCAAATTTATGGAAAATATTCTGTTGATGCAGATCAGATTCATTGAGCATTTTGACGTCTAATAAGGTGTTTGGTGCCTTCCTCGGGGCATAGGTACTAGTGAAATCTCCCAAGGCACAGATACCTGCCAGCCCTGGGAGTGGATCCCCAGCTGTGGCACCCTAAACACGGACCACAGTGTCCCCATTGGCTGTGCCTGGTTTTCCATGTCACCTAGGGTCAGAGTTGAGGATGCTACTGCCCTGCCCACCATGCAGCCACGAATCAGAGCACTTCCATCCTTTCCGTGAGGGGTGATGACACTGATATGCTTGTGTGGCATTGCACCCCTGATAGAGGGCGGCAGTATAATTAATCGTAAATATTAAAGGGAATTCTATATGCACGGTCACAATGAGCTTCTATGGGTCAAACCAGTGTTTTCCATCACTGGTCCATAAGGGCCATACCACGTTTGCGTAATATCCACTGGACATGTAAATGCTGCTCTTTAAAGTTCATTGTTTGTAAATGTATTTAATTTGAAAATCATGAAAATCTGGCCAGGCTCTGAGCCTCGTGGATCCACTTTTAAAGTGACCACTTCACTCCAGGCCCCTATGGACACTGACTCCAGCCCTGACCTTTTCCCCTACAAACCACTGATTTCAGGTCTGTTAGTTTAATGACTTCCATAAAAATGAAACAATACTACAGTGTCAATAATGACATAGATGGGGTGGTCCCTTTACCCAGGCTGGTCACCCCAGGGCCGGAATTAGCCATGAGAAAGTTTGGTATAGTAATCAAAGATTCCTCCATTGCCCCTCAAGCCTCCCACTGCTGAAGCGCGTGAGCTAGCTGACTTCCTGGTTCTTGGACACGATTCTGTAGCACTTCCCCATACAGTGCACATCATTAGCCTGCAGCTCCCAATTACAGAAATTGCATGTTCTCAGGTCAGGCTTGCACGGGAAACAACACTTACAACGCAACATCCATTACAACGCATGCCATTACAATGCAACCATCACAACGCATGTCACTACAACGCATACTACTACAACGCATGTCATTACAACGCAGTCATTACAACGCATACCATTACAACGCATACCTACACTATCCAACACTTACCCTACTGTTGCACCCCCTGGAGTTAGAATAGTAATTTTTACCCCTACACTATCCAACACTTACCCTACTGTTGCACCCCCCTGGAGTAAGAATAGTAATTTTTACCCCTACACTATCCAATACTTACCCTACTGTTGCACCCCCTGGAGTTAGAATAGTAATTTATACCCCTACACAATCCAACACTTACCCTACTGCTGCACCCCCTGGAGTTAGAATAGTAATTTTTACCCCTACACTATCCAACACTTACCCTACTGCTGCACCCCCTGGAGTTAGAATAGTAATTTTTACCCCTACACTATCCAATACTTATCATACATGCAATGTAATGGTATGCGTTGTAATGGTATGCGTTGTAAATGTAGTATGCGTTGTAGTGGAATGCGTTGTAAAGGTAGTTTCAAAGAATTCATTGTAATGGCATGCGTTGTAATGGAATGCGTTGTAATGGATGTTGCGGTGTAAAAAATGCGTTGTAAAGGTATGCGTTGTAAAAGTATGCGTTGTAACGACATACATCCGGCTTGCACCATTGCCCAGTGAGGACCACATCTAAGACTTCAAGGTCAGTCTGTAATCTGTAAATAGTTTATTTTCTGAACACAGGCTGCCTATCTAGAGCCAGACCTTACACTTTCCCGCCTGTAAGGTCCTGTACCATGGGCAGAAACACTAATCAGAAGTCCCTTTCTTCATCCTCTTAATGGAATGGACCAGCAAGTCCCAGCTGAGATCTGCCACTCGCCTGTCTACTCTCACACCCACCAGTTTGAAAAGGTGCGTCCTGTGCTGTAATAGGTCGAGAGATTTGTAGACTGTAGATGCTTTTTTTTTACTTATACTTCAAACAAAAACACACAAAGGGCTATAAATGAGACTATCCATGACATAACATGCAGAACAAACGGCATTCTTCAAGCAGGAAATATCAAAATAAGCAAAGCGTTGTAGTGGTAATCAACATGCATTATAAAAGAGTTTGAAATTTTGCCATTTTCCTTCAAAATCAGCATAATTAGAGATTTACAGCTTCTGTCAGTTCGTGCATCGACTGGTAGTTTTTTATGTCAGCAAAACCTGTTTTTCTTGCTCAAAGGATGAAAAAGTGACAAAAGTGCCGCATACGAAATGCAATCAGCTTTTGACACTCTGCAGGTGTTCTTTGTCACTTGTCACCTGTGATTGCTTTATTCAGGCTTTGAAGAGGCGGCAGCCTCTCCCTGGACTGTGATAACACCCCTATTAAAGCTCTTGATTGTTGCAGGAGAAGATCTCAGCTGGAACAAAAATGTGCAAGGGAGAATAATGGGGATATGTGTTTATTTTTTTCAAGGGGCTTCATAAAGATATAAAACAAACAGTATATGTGAGAAAAAACGTATAAATATGTTTTTGCCCAGATAAATACTGAAAGCTTTGGGCTAATTCCATAGATGTATCTCGTTTCTATTACTTTTTTGCCGGCCCTTTACATATTTTCTTAAATAGTTATTGACAATTAATATTTACATCACAATGTTCTCTAAGCAATCGCTGTTTTAAAAGGTCCGTCGTATGGAAGCTTTACATTTGTTCTTAAAAGGTCTGATGGATAGAAGTTTACCCATTAGAGAGACACAAATAAAACATATTTAGCAAAGATATGGTTCTACAGATCGTTTTTCTTGCTCCAAAAAGTATTATGTCAACTTCCTTCGGACTCGCGGCAGAACGTACAGCAAATATCCAGCCCGGTATGAAGACGGAGCAAGTTTTATCTATGTAACAGCTTGCATGGTCCTAATATATGACGTAATGACGTACACGTGAATTTTTAAACAGTCTGTACACTTTGAAAAGAAACATGTTACGTCCATCTACGGAGGGTCTGTGGGGACAAAGCCCACACAATCTGTGGATGTCTGTGCCCTGTGCTATCTTGATCCGTTTCATATTTATATGACATATCGTGTTGCTCTTCCCCAATAAACATACCCAAGGGGGCTGCCTATGCTTTTTTGTTTTGCTCGATAAGCCAGGGATGTAGCTACCTACCAGTGCTTAATTTGAGCCGGTGGTTTCCAGTGTTCGGCGCACACTTTATTGTAAACACCTCATGCCCAAGCCTTCCTCATAGTGTTGGGTTCCTGGAATAGTGTGAATTGTCACACTTATAGGAGTGTGATGGTTTGTAGTTGTGTTGATGTGGTCATTAGCAGCAATGACGGCACAATGGATGGTTGCAGTGGTCGTCGGACGAGGACCCTGGCACTTAATTTTTTACAAATTAAGCACTGGCCATGGCTGCACCAGCAGGTGCAGTGGAACTGGGGGGATGCTCGACCTTTGAGGGGCCCAATAAACTGGGACAATACTACATTTTACAACCCCAACCGTAGCCTTAGAACCCATTTTCTTTGCTCGCACCAGGGCCCATTCCGCCATTGGCTACTACGGCTATTACTAGACAGATATTTGTTGACTGTCTCTCTTGCACTGTTCTAGGTTTTAATTAGGAGGTGTTGTTTGGCCGCAGAATAAAATTTATATGAGGAGGACACGCCATCCTATTTTAAATTCACTATATTGTTTGTGTTGCACTAGAATTCACTTAACCATTAAAGATCAGCCATCATATGGCGGCTCATTTGTGTTGGTGGACCAAATCCTAAACCAGCAACGAATGGTGTGGCTCTTTAGGTCCCAATGATCAGGGGACTAGCCTTACTCACACCTGGGTAGGGCCAGATGATAGGACTGATCATCAAGTCAATTTGATGGTAACCCATTGCTAAATGGTATGGATTTTGTAAACCAATTTCTAAATGACCTATAAAGTGTCTGTGTTTCCTATAAACATACAGCCTGATTCATCAAAGACCCGTTTTGCGAGTCTATAATAGCGATTCATAAGGAATCGCTATTACAGACTCGCAAAACGGGATTCATGTAGGAATCGCAAAAAGAATTGCGATTCCTACACATTCCTTATTTGCGATTAGCAAATGGCTAATCGCAAATAAGGAATAACTCCCCATTCATTCCTATGGGCCAAAAGGCCCATAGGAATGAATGGGGAGTATTCCTTATTTACGATTAGCAATTAGCTAATCGTAAATAAGATAGCGATTTAAAGGGTGCCAGGGGTGTCCAAAGGACACCCTGTAACACCCCTTAAATGCAAATTGAAACAGGTGTTGCGCACACACATGTCCAAAGGACATGTGTGTGTGCAACATGCAACTTAGAAAAATGCTTTTAAAAGCATTTTCTAAGTTTTCGCTATTTACCACGAGGTTTGACCTCGCGGTAAATAGCGGGCTGAAATTGCGAATTCGCAATTTTTAAATGGATGATGAATTGCATTTAAGGAATCTCAAATAGAGATTCCTTAAAAGTAATTCCTCGCAAAATAGCGAAATCGCTATTACCGATTTTTGCATTTGGGATGATGATTCCCAAATGCAAAAATAGCGCTCGCAAAGGGCCAGATTCTCAGAATCTGGCCCTTTGCGAGCCGATTTCGGCTTGATGAATCAGGCTGATAGTGTTCACCCTTGATAGGCTGTCTTTATGTGATTTAGACACTCCGAGATCTTGGTATTTCGGATTGGCAGCCCAGCTACATAATTTGGCTGTTAGACCCCCTGTGTTCTTGTGTTGTATACTACGGCTAGCTGACCACACCCCTCTGTTGTTCCTTGAGGAGGGTGGTGCTCCCAAGCAGTACCCCTTCCCCTGCAGGAAGATGGTCCATCCCACTATAGGGCTATGTAATAACTAATGGTTGTAGGCAACTGATTATATAGTATAGAGGCACAAACTTTTTACCTTCATCGCTGGGAGAGAGTCTACTAAGAATGTGATGTGTAGTGGGGCTGTGAATGCATAGGCACACTATGGACAAGTTCTGTGTGAATTTGGGTAATCTGGGAGGACACCGCGTCAGCAGCACAAGTTATACGCCCCCCCCAATGTTATCTTATTGGACATGACAATCTTGACATTACTTCCTGTTACAGAGTCCAGTAGCCCTAAGGTAGTCATTAAGTTAACCATGCAGAGAGCCTGGGCCAACAAGGAAAACAACAGCACCCATGAGAAAAAAAACTGGCCCACTGCATCAGGATCTAACAGAAGGGCTCGCAATGCGTAGCATTCCCTTCTGGAATACTCAGTATTTTCTAGGTAATTGTGCTTTGTTTCATCTCAGTACCTGAGCCATGTTAGCACCTCCTAACATCTAGAAAATGCCCAGCTATGTATTTTGCATAAACTGAATTTTCTCTCGGACTATGTCAAATAAGTATTTGTCTTGCCAAAGAATTAGGCAGCCCTATAGGATAATGTGTTCTTTGCATTGCCGCATAATTCCAGTGGTCTTGTTTATTAAATCAGGAGGGCAGGACGTTATTGTTTTTGCCTGATAATTTACTTAGAATGTGCTACATATATGTGTGACTCTGATGGCCAACCTGTGTCCTGTCTCTTTCAGTTGCTTTGTTTCCCCCAAGCCAGCCCACACAAGCACCTTCATTCCTTTTCCTTCCCCGACTTTCCTTTCTTTACCTTACTTTCTCTTTCCTCATATAATGCAAATCATTCGATCGTGGTCTTTTCCTGCATTGGACCTTAATTTCCTCTGGTTCCGTAAACTTAAAGGCCTGATAGCACACTTAAGGTTTCTGAATCTGTAAAAAGTTATTCCCTGATGTGCAGGTATTCAAGATAAACACAGTTGTAAACATGTGCTGGAAGATTGCATTTATTTTCTTAAATTGAATATTCGACCTTATTCTACCTGATTTTAGGACAATCTCTAGATGGATTACATTTCAATTGTTTCTCATTCATATATGGCTGCAATGAGCACAGTTCTGGTACAATAAACTTCACAGTCTCACAAATTCCTTCTTCTAAGGTTACACCGGCGCCTGTTCGACGGTGCCTACGTCTGCATTTTCGAATTCGCTTCTAAACCTGTGCAGTGACATTTAAAGATCTCGCTGCACAGATTTGACTACTTCTTCCCATTTAGGGAACCCCTGAAGCTCAGAATAACTGAGAAGACAACAGTATGTGGCTGAAATGAGCAGTGGGTTTTTGCTTAATTTAGGGACTGTGACTCTGATTGCAAAAGCTGATTTTCTGCCAAGCAGGCACATGAAGTGCATTTCTCAGCTGAGGAGGCAATGTCACCTGCTCCCGCCCCGCGGTGGCTGCGCAGCGGTGCGCGTGCCGCGCAGCCACTAAGGCGTTGCTGATGAGAGCACTATCTCCTGACTGAGAATTGATCTCCTCAGGATGGCGCTGACACTTCTGTGCCATGCATGATGCAGGGCTTGGACTGTGGTTGGGGGAGGGGTGTCCCATTGTCCTATGTGCGCACTGCTCAAAGCCATCCCTTGAAATGGATCGCGTGTCGTGTAGAACGTTGTCTGTCTATAAGCACGTTATCCAATGAGGAGTATGTGTCTAAAAATAAAAAAGCATGTTGCTTCCTCAGATCTCCCCTTTTCTCACTATTTTTAATACTTTTAGGTAGCCTTTTGAGGTACCTATGGGAGGACTTTCCGTTGGATCGCATGGACATAAAATCACCGTCATGCTAGGGAACGAGCAGTAAACCATTGCGGCATTTGACGCCCCCATTGACATCACAGGATTGATCCCTTGTCTCATCTTTACCTCTCAACAACCTCCCTCTTGTTGCCTGGTAACTACGAGAAAAGAAAAGCAGTGGGCAAGCAGTGTATACTTCTGAAACAAAATATGCTACAGAACCCTGGTTACCTTCACTTCTTGATGTTTCGTTCTTGAGCCCCGCGGCCAGGAGTAACAAGAGCCGTACAAGAGTACCAAAGCGTAAACAAAGGACAAAGATGCTGTTATTGGCTGGTCCTAACCAGGGCTGGACTGGAAATTGTACCACTATGGTAGTTTAACGATGGGCTGTGGGCCAACGCTGAATGGGCTACCATGACCTAACTATGAAACACAGAAAAGTTAATAGGAGGAATCCTTGCAATAAGTCTAACCACTGGCAATTGTTCGGATCAGCATTCCAAACCATCATTATTTATCACCATGCCACCAGAGTTGGACCCAACCATATGCAAATCTGTTCCTTTAGGAATAGTCAAGCCCAAGCTGCCAGGCCAGGTCATCCCAAACCTAATCACTAGCAACCCAGTACTTTTTTACCCTGATTAAGGCTCTTCAGTTGGGTATATGTAGTCTTCTTTCAGAACACTCTTTCCTTATTCAAGTAGATCTGTTCCTCCCAAAACAATATCAAAGTCTCACTTAATCAAAGTTAACTCTCTTTTAACCACAGCTGGCATTTCCTTACCAGGCCTGGCCCTCACAATGTCACCATTTCTCCTCTCACAACCTTACCATGCTCTTTCACAATGTTTACACAGACCATACTCAGCAGACTCTCTGCTAATGCCTTGTTCCTTCCCAATAACAAATAGTCTCATATCAATCATGCCTAGTTCTCTGCTAGCCACACCTAGTACTCTACCACCCTCGAATAGTTCTCTTCCCAACCACACCTGCCTCTCGTCCATCCCTACCCAGTCTCTCCTAACAACACAAGGGTCTCTACCAACAATAGTTAGTCCTCCCCTAGTCACACCTGTCCCTCTGCAAGGATTTCTAGTCCACTCTATAGCACGGTTAACCAGTTAACCCGGTCCCACATAAACTAAAGGTGTGATATATCAAACCATAATATTTTTCACACTCAAATAGAGCTCTGGCATCCATTTACGTTTACTTGCCTTGGCCTTTTGAAACTAGACCAGGTGTCTCCCAACCATTGGCAACCCTTCTCATCCCACTCATCCTATCTTTCAACTATATCTACCCTGTTCCACCTTCTCCTGACCCACTCAGTCATAAATGGCCAATTTCCAACCACACCAACCCATCAGCAATCTGCAATTGTTACTCAACCAGTGGTAAGTAGTGGGATAAGAGACCCAGCTTTGATTTGTATGTAATTGCAGGCTAGTCTATTAAACATTCTTTCTACTTAGTGCTTTTATCGAAGTAAAGGTATTACAACCTAAAATGTACAACATTCTGACAAAATACCTACTGCCATACAACCCCATACCAATCCCAAATTCTTGTGTTTCGAAAACCTAAGGTGCATATAAGGTTGAGCTCATACAAGAATCAAATTCCACCTGCTCATCCTAGGGACCTCTTTGTCAACCTATATATCTTAATATTTCAGAACTACCTCCCACTGTGTAACCAGTTCCTCCGGATGCTACCATATGGTCACTTTTGTTCACCTACTTCCTCTGGGGGTAAGCAACAAAAATCTGATTGGTTGGGGTCCTGTGGCGCTCTACCATAGCAGCCTCATTCCGTTGTTAGATCCCTCGAATATTTGAGAACCATTCATATGTATTTTTTGCCCTTGAATATGTCGGCACTCTCCTTGAAGGCATTTTATTTATTTGTACTAAATTGGTGGGAAGCCTACCAGCATTGTAGTACCCATGTTTCCTGCTGTAGTATTGAATATATTTCTATTTAATTCATGTGCCATCTTTCTTTGGGCACAGGCTGTATGGTGGGCATTTTCCATTGATACACAATGAACCAGATACACCCCAGGGGGCACAAACATGTTTCTGCTGCACTTACAATATGTCTGAAAACACGCAGTTCATTTGTTACCTTAGAAGTCAATGTTTTCTGGTCCTGGAGCACACCTTGGGGCATTATATTATTTCGTAAAACCCTCTTTAGATATGGCTATCATTATGGCTTGTGGCATCTTATCCAACCAGTTGAAATTTTTTCAAGTGGGTTGTTTTGCCCCAGTTATTGTTAACATGCTGCAGTCATGGGTGTTAATTTAATATTAAAAAATATATATAATTAGATATTCATAAATATACATATTTCTCAGTGGCGGTAGTTATAGTTAGGACCATGTTTGCATAGGTAATACATTTTTGGTTTGCTAATATCATTGGCTTCATTAGACGAATCTTCAAAAGATTTCCAAATAAAACGTTTTTTCCCCTCAGTTCCTAACTGGAAACTTTCGGGAGGGGACCCATCAAGCATGGGCTAAGAAAAATGGGGGTCCCAAATGCTTTTTTCACCTTCATTTTTCAATCGTAATTTTAGATAGCTGCAGCATAAACCAGAAAATGGATTACACCAAATTTGTCAGGAAGCTAGATCTCAATAGAGTGTTTATTGTGATTTGATGTAAATCCGTTCAGCAGTTTTGAGCAATTAATGTTAAAAAACTTTGTATATATCACGCCACAGAGGATCTGTGGGACAGGCAATTCTCATGGAGAGATCTGGTTGGCTGCCACCACATCAATCAGGATGTGGCAGCGGCCATCTTAGGATTCGAGACTCACTCCCAAGTCCCAAACAGTGAAAAAAATACATAATAGTGTAGAGCAGGGATACCCTAACCCCCTAGGCCTGGGGGCAAACATTTTTTTATTACATTTGCCACCAATTTGGATAGGATCCACGAATCTGCCACACATTATTTTTTTTAAAGCACAGGCTTCTGTGTTACTTTGGAACCTCCACCACCCCATGGGGAGGGCCAGGGCCCAGGAATTGACAAAAATATTTTCATTGAGGAGGGGGGGGCACGTGGACCTCCTCCCTTAGGGCTCGATGTAGGAGCCCTAATACCGGTCGGAAACGGCCGATTTCGGCCGTTTCCGACCGGTATTAGGGTTTTCTAATGTAGCAGCATGCTTTACAGAATCGGTATTTTACCGAATCTGTATTTACAGATTCGGTAAAATTACTGAATCGGTAAATACAAACTCGGTAAAAATACCGATTCTGTAAAAGCACATGTAGGTAGCACATCTTTGAGTGCCGCAGGCCTTTCAGATTCGGTATTTTACCACCCAATCCAATTGGGCGGTAAAATACCGAATCCAGGTGTGCATGCACATCTGTGCATGCACACCTGTGCAATGTGACACACAGACATGCCCTTAGGGCATGTCTGTGTGCCACATGGCACACAGTTCCGGTATTGGGGTGCCAGACGGTGTCAAAGTGACACCCCCTGCACCCTTGCAAAAATCGGAATTTACCGAATCGGTAAATACCGATTCGGTATTCACCATTGATTCCTATGGGCTTCAAGGCCCATAGGAATCAATGGGGGATACCGATTCTGTATTTACCGAATCGGTAAATACGGAATCTTACAGATTCGGTATTTACCGATTCTGAAATACCTACATGTGCCCCCTTCTATTTTACCACTTCTTAAATACCGAATCGGTAAAATTCGGTATTTTAGAAGTGGTAAAATAGAATTACCTACATCTAGCCCCTAGTCTTATTAGGCCCCAGGGACCCCATCCTCCTGGTTGAAATGCATAAATAAGGGGAGGAGACTGCATGTCATTTAAAAGGTGAGCAGGACTGCATGGCCTCTCTCTGAGCATTGAAAGGCCCTGGGGACCCCATCTCCCGGGGTCAAACTCAACTTTAAAGGTAGAGGGGCTGTGCACCCCCCCTCCCTGAGCCTAAAAAGGCCCCGGGACCCCTTCCCCTGGGGCTGGCTCAATTACTATGTCCTGGGGAGCATACCTGCAGGAGCACTGGCAGGGAAGGCATAGCTGCTCTCACTCGGTGGGAGCTTTAAAAATGCTCCCAGCGGGTGTGAGTAGACTTCTTTTCCCTGCCTCAGGGCAGGGAAAGAGAGGTTACTCCCACCTAACAGAAGCATGCAGAAATAGCTGCCATGTGCTCCCCCTCGCCTTTTAAAATATTGTTCGGTTCCCTGGGGCCACAATAGGCTAGAGGTGCGGGGGGCAAGTGCCCGCCCACCCCTTTAAGTTAAGTGCGGCCGCAGAAGATTCGGTCCCTGGGACCTATTAAGACTCTGGGAGGGGGCTGCATGCCCTCCCATTAATACATATGATTTGGCTATATTTGGGGTCCTGTGGCCACAAATACTCAGGGAGGGGGGTATTTGCCCCCTTCCCTTAGAGGCCCAGGGGGAGGGGGTACCAGGGGCCCTTCCTGGCACAGGGACAGGTGTCATGCACCATCACCTCCCCTTAACAAATATAGTTTGGTTTTGGGGATTGGGACCCCTTGACCCCGAAGTGGCTCAGGGAGGGGAGCCCCACAAAATAAGCGAAGTGTAACGTAGGATTGGCTCCCTTTACCTCCATATTCAAGGGGATAGAGTGGGAATATATATATATATATATATATATATATATATATATATATATATATATATATATATATATATATATATATATATATTGTGTCACCAAAACACCCTGAAGCATTAGAGGGGCACACAACCGTGCCTCAGACCATGCGGCCAGTCATTACCTCGCTGTAGCCTGCCTGGCCATTATCATTAGTATTCATCAAATGCCGACGCGTTTCGAGGCACATCATGCCTCTTCATCTTGGGCAGGAAGACAAACATCGATGGCTCACCTCTTCTATTTCCATTATTTATTTAATTCACATACCCTCAGTTGGTTTGGCTTCATATATTGCCCAGTGAAGCATTGTGGGAATCGTAGTTCCTAGGGGTGAGTATTAATTAATTCTTTGGTAAGTTTGATGTTTAAAATCCGTCACAGTTGCACAATTATTTTCCTTCTGGGCGTTTTGGTGACACAATATATATATATATATATATATATATATATATATATATATATATATATATATATATATATATATATATACTACTATTATAAAGGAAGAACTTTGAGGCTTTGAGGCTGGTAAACTCGGGAACCACAGCGCCAATCCACACACCCGATACATTGTTGTAATCCTCAAGGTGTGCAGATGGGCATAGGCTATATAAATAAAAAATAAATACGTTATTTAAAAAATATAAGTAAAATAAAAAGTAGATCCTTCAAAGTAGCGCCGGCCGCGACGTGCGTGCTTACATCAGGAGCTGCGTACACAAGCGCGAGGAGCGGCGGAGATCTGCGCTGGGAGGAGCGGCGGAGATCAGCGTGGGGAGGAGCAGTGACGAGGAGCGGCGGAGATCAGCGCGGGGAGGAGCAGTGACAAGCGGAGGCGCAGCGGACATGAGCGGGTGGGCAGGCGGTGAGGATCGGCGGGCAAGCAGTGAGGAGCGGCGGCGGGGAGGAGCGGTGAGCGGCAGATGAGGTAGGGCGCCAAGTAAGCAGTGAGGAAAGCAAACGTGAGGGAGGAGTGGCGGCGGAGAGGAGCGGTGAGCGAGCCACAGATACCAAACTGAAAAAGAAACGTGTGCAGGTTACAAAAGCGTACAAAGTGGAGCGGTCAGCTGAAAGCTAAAATGACAATTGGGAGAAGGTAGCAAACGGGGCATTACAGGAGGAAAAAGTGACGTGGGCAGTGCCGTGGGCAGGTACCAAACGGGGCATTACAGGAGGAAAAAGAAACGTGTGCAGGTTACAAAAGCGTACAAAGTGGAGCGGTCAGCTTAAAGCTAAAATGACAATCGGGAGAAGGTACCAAACGGGGCATTACAGGAGGAAAATGTGATGTGGGCAGCTTACAAAAGCGTACAAAGTAAACATAGAGGCATAATTCTGCACAACGTCAAGGCGGGCAGGGGCCCTGAGCCATGATTGCTCCCGGACAACGTCGGGACGGGCTGCTAGTATATATATATATATATATATATATATGATCAAGGGCTCTCAAGCCCGAAACGCGTCATCTGCCTTATGCTGTACTGGATGTAAAAGGTTAATAAATCATCTTGCCTATGGAAGTGGTCTGTTTCTCCTTCTTCGCCGTCGCGCTGTGGTGGAAGTAGCTGGAGTTCCTGTTCGATATATATATACATATAACATTAAGGTCACACAAGACCTATGCACCAAAAAACAGCGGTCCAATTACAAACGCTGGCAACGCAGGAAATGTTGCGCCCGGAACCTCAAGTGGCAACAATCCCACGAAACAAGGTCACTGGAAACGCTACCAAAAGAAAACAAAGAAAAAAAGTCCAAATCAGTAATCAACCTTTCGAATCTAAAACTAACAACTGCTGAAACAGACGTGTTAAATTTGGGACTGTCATATTATCCACCGTGTAATATGAATTATGCAGACACCCGTATGGACATCTATAGATTTACACGCAAGCTGAAACTCAAAAAGTTTTTTGAACAACATCCTAAGAAACATAGGGGCATATTATCAAGGGGGTTTATCTCCGCTTTGTTGGCTTTAAAAGCCAAAAAATCGGAGATAAAATTATCTCCCTATTACCAAGCTGTCGCTAACACCAGTTAGTGACAGCTAAAAGGAGATAGCGACCATCTTGGGCCCCGCTTTGCATGTCAGTGATATTTATCACTAATGACATGCAAAGTGGGCGTGCCAAGATGTTAGCGACTGGAAACAGTCCCTAACATCGCTATCTCCTATTACCAACTTTTGGAGATATTCGCGCTAAGCGCGAATATCTCCAAAAGCTAACACCTGCCCTGAGCAGTTCTTAGCCATGTTATCCAATGGGAGGTGGATAACATGGCTAAGAGCATTTGCTCGATAATGCATGAATATCGCAGACTTTTCAGCGATATTCATGCATTGCGGCCGTTTTTTATCGCATTTGCGATAAACCTTGCTAATAGCAAGGTTTATCTGCGATAAAAATCGCCGATGTGCGGCGATAATTTTTGTCTCTAAACAAGTTAGAGACAAAAATTATCGCTAGTTGTTGGTAATATGCCCCATATTTCCCCCAGAATGATAACAAGTCCTATCATGACCGAAAGCCAAAGTCAGGCCACTTTTGACAGCATTTGGGAATTACAAAACGAGGTAATGTCGGAAAATACAATGGAAACATCACTTATTTCAAACAGGCAAGAAATCACTCCCTTCAAGGCAAAATCCACCTTTCAGCCTGTTATGGTTCATGACAATTTAGACACCTTCCAGGAAATTGTGGTACAAGATATTAAAAAACTATATATCGCTACCAACAAAAAGAAGTTCCACATATCTAAACAAAACTGGTGCTACACACAATTAATCACGAAACTACAAAAGGATCACAACATCGTCATGAAACAGGCCGACAAAGGCGGCAACGTGGTCCTTTGGCCAAAGGATATGTATCTTAGGGAGGCAGAACTTCAGTTAAATGACATTGCATGTTACCGAAGGAGCAACATTCAGGTTGTAAAAACCATGTGGGTGGATCAGTATCACAAATTACAAGCCTGGAGAAGTGCTGGACTCCTTACACATGAGGAGTTCCGATATTTGAAAAAAGACCATCCAGTCATTCCCTCGTTTTATTTAATCCCAAAAATTCACAAGGACTCTGAAATACCACCTGGCCGACCCTCTAACAGCAGGAAGTGTCCCACAGGAATGGAAAAAGGCCCTAGTCAGACCGATTAGGAAGAACACCTCTTCCCCTTGGACCAACATGTCTAATCTTAGGCCGATCTCCCTGCTACCTTTTTTGGGGAAAATCATTGAGAAGCACACAAACAAACATCTATCCAACTACCTTGAACAATCGGGAAGCCTTGATCCCTCACAGTCAGGTTTCAGGCCAAAATACAGCACTGAAACGGTCCTGCTGTCGATAACGGATGATCTCCGCATGTACCAGGACAGTGGCTATTCCGTTGTCCTGGTGCTACTGGATTTATCGGCAGCGTTCGATACCATCTCACATAACATCTTGATCGAACGACTGACTGTGAGTGGAATCGGCGGCAAGGCACTGGACTGGATTAAGAGCTTTCTCTCCGACCGCACCCAATGTGTCACCATGGGTGAGTTCAGGTCGGAAGAGGTTAAGATCACCAAGGGGGTTCCTCAGGGATCCTGTTTGAGCCCTACTCTGTTTAATACCTATGTGGCCCCCTTGGCAAATATAACCAGAGCCTTTGGTTTCTGTCCGGTGTCCTATGCTGACGATACGCAGCTGCTTTTTCCCTTTAAACAACTAACATCGGAGGTTATACAATCTTTCTCCGAGGGGATGAAGGCAGTAGCTCAGTGGATGTCTTCCAACTTTCTTCAATGTAACGTTGGTAAGACCGAGGTGATGCTTTTCGGTGAAGCCAGGGTCCAGTGGTCCCCTGACTGGTGGCCACAGGACTTAGGCCAAGTCCCTGAACCCAAGCTAATAATCAAGAAACTGGGGGTACGGTTGGAACCGGAGTTGACTATGAAACAACATGGTAACAGCATTGTGGGATCTTGTTTTCACATGATAGGTCTCCTTCGTAGGATATTCCCTTTCCTCCCTGACTCCCACAGAAGAACTTTGGTTCAGGCTCTAGTAATCAGCCGTCTTGATTATTGCAATGGTCTCCTGGCAGGTGCAAATGAAGAGGTACTAGATTGTCTGCAAGTAGTGCAGAATACAGCAGCCAGGCTGGTTCTTAATGCCCCCCCTAGATCTCCATCCAAACCTCTGCTGAATAAACTTCACTGGTTGTCCATACGTCAACGAGTGAAGTTTAAGACCTGCTGTATTATACATAAAGGTCTACATGATCTAGGACCAGACTATCGGGCAAGAAAATTTGTACCATATGTTCCTACTCGCACCCTTAGGTCTAGCGAACAGCTGCTGCTGAGTGTACCCAACATCAGTAGAACTAGACTGGGTGGTAAGGCCTTGTCTGTGGTGCGTCCTAATTTGTGGAACGCGCTTCCACTCTTACTGAGACAATGCCCTAACCATCTCCTTTTTAGGAAACAACTGAAAACTTTCTTGTTTAGTCAACACTAGCTAAGCAAGTCTTTACTCTGGAACTAGGTAACTGTTTTTAGTGGGCCTTAGAATTTCAATGCTACCACCTCTATACTTTCACGCCGGCTGTCTCAAGCGCGGAGATACTCCTACGGGAGTCTATTCCTAGCGCTATACAAACCTGCAAATAAATAAATAAATAAATAAATTATTTCGGCAATCGACAGTTCCTTGGAACATGTTTCCAAGTATATTGATTTTTTTCTTCAAGGTTATGTTAAGACTCTTAATTCACATGTCAAAGACTCGTTTGATTTCCTCAGCAAAATTGAGCGTTTTGTTTGGGAGGAGGATATGATTTTAATGACTTTGGATGTCTCTTCCCTTTATACTTCAATAAAACACTGTGATGGACTCAAAGCTCTGGAACACTATCTAAACAAATGCCCTCCACATTCCGTGGCACATAACAAAATGCTTGTAGATATGACCAGAATGTGCCTCGAGCAAAACTTTTTTATCTTCAGTGGCGTGATTTACCACCAGGTCAGGGGTGTGGCGATGGGGGCCTGTTTCTCACCTAGCTACGTGTGTTTACACGTTGGGCTATGGGAGGAACAGGTCCTAGTCGGCCAACACCACAATATTATTTCTAATAACATTGCGTTATACTTACGTTACATTGATGATGTTTTTCTCATTTGGAGGGGGAGTGCCGATAGGGCCAGAGCTTTTGCGGATTTGATTAATGTAAATACCATTAACCTTAATTTCACTTCCAGCATGAGTTCCGTTTCTATTTGTTTTTTGGATGTTGAGGTATTTGTAGCAGGTAACACCTTAGGCACAAGACTATATAGGAAACCTAGTGCTGGTAACACCATACTACATTCAAACAGCCAGCACCCTGCCCATTTGATCCAAAGCATTCCCTTTGGGGAAATGCTCCGGATCAAAAGAATCTGCAGCACTGATGCTGAATGTGCAGCTGCACAGGAGGCTTGCAGATTACGTTTTCTTGACAGAGAATATTCCAATGCCAGTCTTATCAAAGCAATTCAGCGATCGAATTCAGTCAGCAGACAGGAGGCCTTGGTTCCAAAAGTAAGAAACATCCTTGTAGATAAGTCTTCGGGAGGAGAGGATAAAATAACTTCCCCACGAGTCATTCTAACATTTAATCGTCAACATGGGGCCCTTCGGAAAATACTGTACAAAAACTGGAATCTGGTTCAAAGTGATCCAGTAATTGGGCACAAAATAAATAACAAACCAGAACTTACTTTCCGTAAATCTCCCTCCATGGCCAAGGCTTTAGTAAGCAATACCTTGGAACCTAGAGCCTCCACCACTTGGATGGCACTTAAAAAGGGTTTCAAGACCTGTCCACAATGCAAAGCCTGCCGTTTCGGCAGCAACAGGACCTATTTTAAAAGCCCTTTTCGTGAACATCCTATTGCCATTACCAAGTGGCTTACCTGCAAAACTGAATACGTCATCTATGTGTTGGAGTGTCCGTGTGGATTACAGTACGTGGGCAGTACTAAACTGCCCCCCACAAACGGATACTCCAACACATACATGCAATTTCGGGTCACGATCAAAACTATCCGGGTGCCAGGCATTTTCAGGAGAGACATCAAGGCATACCTGACCAGCTCCAGTATTTTTTAATTGACTCTGTGGATGTTTCAAGAAGGGGAGGAGACTGAGAGGCCAAACTCCGTTTACTTGAGACTAGATATATACTGGAGCTAAACACAAAGAATCCCAACGGATTAAATGACAGGGAAAATCTTTATACCTGCATTTAGATATTCTCCTCGGTATGCCCTTGTGACCTGTCCGGATAGTTTAAGAATTTTACCACAGTATTGTGATTGTTAGATGAATCTTAACTTTTTGAGATAGTGGTGTCTCTTTCTGCATTTTTTTATAACTGATCAATTTTTTTTTTTAATTTCCTAATTTTTTTACTAAGAATTAGCTGTTTACACACTTGCACTTTATATTGCTAATGTAGCACAATCACTTGTTTTGCACTAGTTATGTCTCAGCAGGCATTGTGACAGGCCCACTTGGGCTCTATTTAGACCAATCTATATTGGCTTTCAGTATGACAATAAGGAATTAGCACTTTGCATTTGACTTTTTTTAACATCTTTTCCAACGTTGTATTCCAGTGCCTATATATATAGAACTGTTTGTTTACACAACCTGGTTACTTGAATGTATTCATACACTTTTTTGATACGTTTTTAACATAGACATAATTAATTGTCATGTATAAGTTTTTCTTGTATCAACTTTATTTTTCCATGACGTGTAAATATATTTCTCATTGGATGTAAGGATTTTTAAGATATTTATGTGTCTTAAATGATCTTTCAAGCAGTTCATTCACATTGCTTGGTAGTCAACCAAGGGTAAGGAAATTACGTTGTTAATTTGTGTAGTATTTTTTTCCTTGTCTCTGAACGAATTTGATGCACTGTCACTTTAAATGCCCTGCTCTATGACGAGCAGTTTGTCATGTGATCAAGCCTCTCCGAAGGCGAAACGCGTCATGGCGGCAGCGCTGGCTTCATTTGAATAAACTTTCTTGCACCAGCACTTTTTTGGGTCGACTCTTCGTCACTACGGGACTGGCAGGGTGTGTTTTCTGTCTGAAAGGTGACGAATTTCGTGAATATATATATATATATGTGTGTGTGTGTGTTTGTGTGTGTGTATAGTTATGTAGTATTCTGTAATGGGTGCACACTAAGCATGGGCGAATTTTGCGAATCTCGCGTTCGCGAATTTTGCGGATTTGCGAACTCGCAATCCGCAAAATCCGCAAATTCTCGCGAATTTGCGGATTTTTTTTTTGTGTGTTCGCGCGGGTTTCTGCCAGTTCGCGAGGGTTTTTGTACAATTTCGCAAACGCGAACTTACCTGTCGGGTCGCAAGTTTTGCGAACTTGTTGTTTCTACGTGTCCAGCCTGTTTGGGACACTCTTCTTCATCACTGCCACCCTCTGTCACCACTGTCACTCTCTGGTTCACCCATGCCACCCTCTGGCTCACCCATGCCACCCTCTGTTTCATCACAGCACCCTCTGGTTGTCCAGTGTACATTATTGTGGCAAAGCAAAGCACACCTTCCCTGCCTCAAGTGACCTGAATTAATTTGGGGCTGATTAATGTGTCACAGAATATTTTTTTAGCTGGCACCTGCTTCCTTAGTGCTTCCTGATTAGTGATCTTTTGCACTTGCTAAGTGCTTTCATTGTTGCAAAATTAGTTACAACACCTGCCCTGCCCCAACTGACAATAATGAATTAGGAGCTGATTAATGTGTCACTGGATTTGAACTTCCAGCCTGGCTCCTGCTTGTCTCCCTTAGCTGTAATTCAGGACCTTTGTGGCATATGTGTAACTATTCTGAGGGTCAGAGCAGGGTCACATAATAGCTGCAAGTAGGCAACTGAACTCTGGAGGGGCCCCTCAGGAAGCACTACAGGAAATGGCTACTAATGATGAGCTTGAACTTTTGAGCCTGGTAAGTAGTTTCAGTTTTGCTAAGATCGTATTTCTGCAATTTAGCGCTTATTCGCGGGCGCGAAGTTGAACTGGGAAGCCGCGAACTCACGCGAACAGTGCGAGCAAGCCATAAAATCCGCTGCTCGCGGATTTGCGGATTTTGCGGGAAATTCGCGAATCTCGCGGATTGCGAATTTACCGAAAATCTGCAAAATCCGCGAGCGGAACGGATTTTCCGCCCATACTTAGTGCACACTATTTATGATATCACTTTCTGTGATGTCAAGAGGTGAAGGGAAAAAAGATATGTGAAGTCATACCTGCTACTGTTATCCAATAATTCGGTGACCTAGTTGGCTGAAAGTCTGGTAAACAAGAAACAATAGGCTTAAAGTCATTTTAAAAGGAAACAAGTATTCGGGAATAAATTAACCGTTGGATAAGTACTTTCTTAGCTGTATTAACCTTCAACCACATTAATTACTATGAAATTGACATATGCCATGTATACTCTTAGATTATTTTTAATGGACATTGTATTTCAAAGATTCTTTATGGTTACTATCACTTTAAATTTCCTGTTCTTGGCTGCGAATGAATACAATGATTGACAAGCTTGTACAATTATTGAAAAGTAGATGAAATTAATGAATATGTGTATATACTAAAATATATGCAAATTATTTGGAAACAGAATGCCTCCTGAAGTCACATCTTTTTCTTAAGCAAGCACCTGACTGTCTCACACTTTAGAGAAATTTGACAGATTTATTTTTTCCCAAACCCAGGGATAAGATGTTGAAATGCGTTTTAATAGCTGTCAGTAGTTATTGGGAAATTTAATTGATCAAGCTGAATTTATGCCCCACTTACTTGCACCCCGCTTGCCCTCCATCTTTTTTCCTGCCCTCGGTCTTTATCGTCGGACATGACAGTGCAGCTATCACCAGACAATTATGTGATTATCACTAGAGAGGGGCTTTGGCTCCGCCTACATGTTGGAAGCCAGGAGCACATGTTTTGATTGGGCAGAAGTGTGCGCTTCCACAAAAAACTGTTTGCCCTCCAGGCAGCTATGATCACTTTGTTTATTTAACTAGCTGCCTATGCTTGAATCTACAGAGTCACACATATGTCAATGGAATGCCATCAAAGTGCCTTAGATAACTAAATAATAACCTACATGGATTTTTAGGTCTGGCTTGACAGTGCAACTTTTAACCTACACCAATATTATTCTGCAGTTTTTTGCTTCCACAGAAATACAGATCTATTCCTATGCAATTACTTGTAAAACTTAACAATACCATGATACATTCCTTTAAGGCCAGACCTATTGTCATTGCCAATGCTTGTTTCATTTTGTTTAGTCTTCTAGAAAAAATAAACTTGGAAAAATGTATGGGTTTTGTGCATTTGACAACTATTTTGAGCAACAGTATCTTCCTTGGTGAAGTTCTTATAGTATTCAATGTCACCGTGAGCCCACTCCCAACATAAAGTGTTCCTTAGGGAGACTGGACACATGAAATGCATTAGAACCACCTGAGAATAACGCACCCCTCATGCCACATGTAATTATAGCAATGGATATAGATGTGAATGAAAGTGACGTCATCCTGCTGATTATAAATGTCAATGCGCGACCAGATTTACTTTTGAGTTTTTTACGATATCAATAAAAAAAGGTTTTGTTTTTTTAAAGAAAGAAAGTGACGTCATCCTAGACGTCCAGTGCTCAAGATGGCTGCTCCCTACTCCCAGAACACAGCTTTCTAAAAGTGTTTCCTTACCAAATGCTGATCACCTGGGTCCCGCTTAAATATTGCAGGGGTTATATATATTAGAAACTAGGTGGAGAACACCAAAAAGACTCATTGAAAAAAAAAACTGCTAATCAATATTATTGTTGTCTATAATTAAACACTTCGTGGGAGAAGAGAATGCTTTGTAAATTTCATATTTTTAAAGGCTGGTAGGGCGTGGGCAGTTTTCGACATTTTTCAAGCTTTGTCATTTCAATAGTTCAAGTTTTTACAAGACATTATAATCTGATACTTTCAGTCCATTTGCTTCAATTCAGTGAGCCAAGCCTACAACTCCCAGAAGACATTGGGGTGCCAAACTATTTCCCAGGACTAAAAGCTTGTCCCCAGTGACAACAAAATGATGTGATACTTTTTTCATGCCAATCCCTCTAAATGGTTGGTAGAGCAGGAGCAGGAGACGCGCCATGCTTGGATTTAGTCTACTTTATTATGTTGTGTTGTGTTTGTGTTATTCTACGTTCTTTTACTTTGTGTTGTGTTACATTGTATTGTGCTGTGCTACGTTATCCTGCATTTTGCATCCAACTACAATCACTGTTTTTCTCACTGTTAAATCTATTTTGAAGCAACTGCAGGAGGACCCGTACGTTTGTTTAGCTAGAATGTGTAGCTGTTATATGGCCTAAGTGGGAAGAGTTAGGTGTGATTCCTGAGTCTAGTGTCATGCATAATTGTCACTGCCAGTATGTGTGTGTGTGTGTCATAGAGGTACGTGAAGCATCAAAGAGCGTGCTTCATGCAGCATTTGTTCTACATACCTGATCAGTGAATCATAGCAGGGTGGGTGTGCTAACAAATTATTTTCATCTGATGTCTTGGTGTGAAGCATCAACATAGCTTTGGGGGGATATAGCAGCAATCACAGTTTCACTCTGCATGTGACTATGTGCCACCTATACTCAATGGTGGTTGCCACTAAGTAGTACGGGTGGGGCATGGGCAGGGGGGATAGAAAAATAAATTTAAAGTTACTTACCTTGCTGCTGGCCTCCGCCTCGACTCCGTCCCCTTCTGTTCCTGCTGGAAGCACGAAGCACACACAGGCTCCCCTAAGTCAATCATGATTTTGCTGTCACCATGACAGCAGCGTCGTGATTGGTCAGAGTGCCGTGGTTCGGCACTCATATGGGGACTCTGAGCCTGTACACTTTCTCCAGCCAGGCTGTAATACAGCCGGTGGTGAACATGCAAAGCGCGCATGACTGTTTGGTTGGCCCAAGACGTCAACACAACAGCCAATCGCACTTAAGTGACCCAACCACTCCTCACCTGCTGGTTGTTACAACAGCACAGCCCGCCCCATAAACCTGCCTGACAACGGAAAAACAAAATGACAATAACATAGTGTTATCATTTTATTTTCCCTTTTTCCACTTTTTCCTTTTTCTATTTTTTCCACTGCGGCGGCTCTCCTCCGCCTGGTTGAAGGAGCTGCTGCAGCCCGTACTGCCTTTTCGAAGGCACCTTTTGACACCTGTGAACAAATCACCTTGGAAATTTCCCTAGTGGACTGCGTATCCTGTGTCACTACTTTCAATGCACATCAATTCGCCAAAAAGCTAGTTATTGTGAAAGGGAAATCACACCATCTTTATTGGTTTTATGATTTAGAAGTGGCATCATTTGACATTTACCTTGATTGTATCAGAGGAGTTGCTGTCATATGACGTTTGATCACAATGCTTTCCTGCAATATGATTTCCAATGACATTTTAACACTCCCCTAGGGTAGCTTTCTTTAATATAGGCAACATTTTTAAGATTACTAAAGAGATACTATGAGAGATCTGGTTTCTTCTGCAGGTGAAAATAGCCAAAATCCTTGTTACTCTATCAAAATAGTGTTTAAGAAATAAAATAAAAGGAACTTGTAACGGCGAGACAGACCTATCCATGACTGCATTAGAAATTGATGTAAAAGGACAGAACTCTAGTTAACATAAAACATAACATTGCTAATTAGTATTAACCAAACTTATCTGTAACTGATTTATCATAAGTAGGGCTCCCGGTTTTATGGTATTTCTTTTTTGGACATTTCTTTCTGTATTTATCCATATTTCTTTTTTGCTAATGTTATCTGTATTTATACATATTTATTTGAGGTTTTATTTATAAATAAAGTTGAAAACAGTATTTTTCCACATTTATGTAACCAATAAATGTGCATTTATGCTTGAACGCCAGATAGGTTCCAGTGATAGGAGCACCCACAGGTGATAAATCAATGCACTTATAAAAAAATGAACATTTTACCGTCAAGGTTGTGCATATCTACTGCTGTTTAAGCCTCTTTACTGAAATTCAAGTTTTTTTTATCCCCTTACCTGTCAGTAAGCACAGCTATTGGCCTGGCAGTCATGAATTGCAGCATTTAAAATCTAAAAAAAAAGCCAATTTCCGTTTTTATCCACATTTAAAAATAAATACAGAAAGGAAAAAAAATGTTTTTCTGTCTGTATTTGTCAGTAAAAATCAGCAAAAACGGAAAACAGGGAGCCGTAATCATAATGTAACACAGAACTGTCCAATCACTACACCCTCAGAAGTGTGGTCATGCACAGCATGCTAGTAAAATATAAAGTCATATCTTGCACATATCTTTGGATCGCTTGTTTGAAAATTCTGATGTGCTTAATTTGAATGCAAGCTAGGCAGTCACTGCCACCAAAAAAAAAAACGACAGTGCAGAAGAGCATCATTGTACCCATGTTGACTAAGACCTGATACATTTAATTTAAATGGATCACTTCCACGTTTGCTCTTCGTATTCAACTCCATACAAAATATCAAGTAGACTTTATCTGATGTTTTCTGGCAAAAGTGCCCCTCAACTCTCGAATAATAAGTTATTGCAAAACACAGCGCTCGCCTTGTGAGGTCCGCGACCCCTCCAGAGGTCAGCACCAGGTGCAGCCGCACCAGTCGCACTGCCCCTGATTGAGCTGTCTATTGCAGATACAAAAGCAGTACATTTGCTCCGGTCACTGACCCATTTATGTGCTGTGATGTTGTGATGCATGTTGGCTTCAGTAAGTCTCTATAGGGCTTCTCCAGTTGTCTCATCGCGCACGCTGGCCGTTTGTCGTATATGGTACATTGTTAGTGACTGTTTCCATCTCTCTCTTCCACAGCTCGCCGCCTTGGAGAGGCAGGTCTTTGACTTCTTGGGGTACCAATGGGCACCGATCCTTGCCAACTTCTTCCACATCATCATCGTCATTCTTGGCCTCTTCGGCACTATCCAGTACCGACCACGATACATAGTACTGGTAAGCTACATTCCATTCAATATGAGATCGGAGAAATACGCACCTGGGTAGGGAGCCCCAAAAAGGGTTAAACAAGTGTAATTGGAATTTTTGTCCTGCTGTATGATGCATCTCCCTCCTTTAGTTTTCTCTAAACTCCCTCTCCTAAAACCTCTTTTCCCAACACGTTTCCGCCCATCCTACACTGCCTACGCCTGGCCTTCTACATGCCAATATTCTGGCAGCTACTCTCTCACACTCCTCCCCCAGCTTCATGCAGACCGGGGAATAGTAGAGTGGTCTTTTTACTGGCTGAGGTCTTGGGATTAAAAAAGGAGGTGGGCGCCTGTGCTGAGCCATTGAAAGTCTTTCTAGAATATAATTCTTCCTATGGCTTAAAATAAAGCAAATTTGCTTCTGGTTTTAGGGAGCAAATCATGATACCCAGTTGTGTTCTCCATCTCATTTATTTATTCTGAAGTTCTTTCCCAGTTTGACAGGAAGCTACATATAGATGAAGGAGCCTGACAGGGTGTTCTATAGGTGATCATAACCTGCCAAGAGTAATCTTCTATATAGGCTGATCTATGATCCAGAAGACAATAGAAGCCAAGGCACACTCATCACTACCACCATATCAAGCATTAGATCCCTCATACAGATCATTCACTCACTGGATGTCACCTATTTACTTCTTCCACCATTTCAGATTGTAGGCGGTCTCTCCAGACATAAAACAAAGGTGACACATCGACTGCTTGTCACACAGTTCAAAGATGGGAGCCCCTTGCAGACTGGTGCCTCTGAAATTCTGCATGTGAGACACATATATCAGACATTGGGTCAGGTGTAGGTTATTTTCATGGTCAGATCAGTTTCTTTTACTGGTTTTGTATTGGCCATAGAGCGAAGCATAAAAACTAAACAAATAAAAGCAGAAAAAACTATGTTGGAGTGTGGGCCTTCTATGGCATTTCAGTAAGAAAACAAGATGACATTAATCTAAAATTTAAAAAAGGGAAGCCTTATTGGTCCTCAACAAAATTCTAAAAATATTCCTTTTTAGCCTAAGGTCTGTGCTACAGTGAAGAGTTAGATGTTCCACACATAGTCTTCCAAGCGACAATGAATGTTAGTGCAAATTATAAAACCAATTAAAAGTAACATGTTGTGGGTGGGAGGAGCATGCGACTGGCAGTAAGGTGTGGAAGGGAGTGATGAGGGTGGAGATGTTAAAGCAAGTACAAATAAGGAAATGTGATGTATTTTACTCTTCCTAGATGCCATTTCTCTCTTGTTTCCTTTACAGTACACCCTCTGGACAGCTGTATGGGTCACTTGGAATGTCTTTGTCATTTGCTTTTACTTGGAAGTTGGAGGACTCTCTAAGGTGAGCAGACTAAAGCAGGTGTCATGTCTCTAGTGATATGCAAGGGGCTGTTTAAAGACAATAAATGGGGGCATTGAGATATGGTGAACTAAGTATACTTTATGAGGACACCATGATACAGGGTTTATACTTCGAAGTGTTTTCTGCACGAGTTGACGTCACCCGGTGGTAAGTATAAAAACTGTTGCATGGGTAGATAGGATATCATAAGATATAATGAAACAAGTCCTGGTTGTTTTTACTATTTCATTGGGGTTTTCACTTAGTGGTGAAATGTGTCCACCATATCTTACATGTTTACATGTGAATGTTTTTTTATTTAGTCATTATGATATTGTTTTAGCCCTGAAGAAGTCGTGGGGTCTTTCCCTATCGATGAAACACGTGTTGGCTGGGCAATTCGGATTAAAGAATACAAAAATCATATGAAACACTCTCTTCATTGCTTGTATACATTGACTTGCTGAATTTTGCGCATGATATGTGCGTGTGCAGAGGATACGATTTGCTTAAAACATATGTTTTCCCTCGCCTTAACACCGGTGGAACTATTACTATCTTTCACAGACGCAAATTTATGGGCGCCACCTAAAATAAATTGACAACCCATTAGTACATTAATCATTGTGTGCTTTTATGTTGGGGAAATTGGTATTAAAATGCTGGAGTTATGGAGTAAGTTTAATTAAGCATTGAGGTTTAGCGATTTTGTGAATAATTTAGTTACCTCCACTGCGTCACATTACCTTCCATTGACTTATTACATTCCGGTATATTCGGGTGTTTGAAATTTTACATTACATGTATTTAAAATTGTGAGCTACAATACCCTGGACTTTGATCACTCGTTAGTCCTTTCCAGACCCATGTAACTAATTCTTGACTGACCCACTCAAAGTACTTGGGGAGCGTAAGAAGTAGAGTAATGAGCAACTTTAGGAGAGTGTTGTATTTGTAGTGGCCTATCAGCAGGTGATTGGCAGGCCTGCATGTAACATAGCATAACAATACACAGTTTAGAGGCAGGTGAGCAAATTGATCTGGTACAATATGTGTTCTCGACAAGAAAATATATGCAATGCGAGGATTTATAAAATACAAGCTAATTTCCTCTATTTTGTACAGCGAATGTCTGCCCTTGCAGTCCTGCTGCAACAATCATTGCAACACTGGATTGCCACAGGCCATTGTGGCATCAGTGTGAGTACTTGTTCTAGGTCATGAAGCGCAGGCGCAGATGGCGAGCACGCCACATTGACCTGACGCTCATGACAAGAGCGTCTTCCAGAGCAGCCGCGGCCCGTGCACGTAAGAGCGGTGGGACCGGGCTGGAGGACTGATTCGACAGACAACCATGAGGGAAAATTAAATAAATTATTAATTCCCCCCTGTCCTCGTCTGTCAAGATACCCACTCACCCGGCCTCACCGCCTCACCGCTCTTACTTGCACGGGCTGCGGCAGTTCCAGAGCACGTGCGGGTTGTGCGTGCAGGGTGCGCCCATGGTGCCATGCCAAGAGACCTCAGAGATTTACAAAAGGGGGTGGTGATGAACAGAGTGTCTGAGTTAAACAGACCACTCTTATCCAGTCCAAAGATCAGGGCTTGATCCATCACCGTTATTTATCTCACTGCCCCATCCCAGCTCAGAACCTGGCTATATGCAAATCAGTCTGTCCCTGGCCCAGTGCATCATGGGAACAGGGCAGACTAAACTACCAAGCCAATTCTTCACCAGAAAGGAGACAAGCTACCGGGGACCGGTTTCTGGCATTTCAGCCTTCTTCGGCCCGGCTTGCTTGAATCCTGATGGAGCAGTGAGAAAGGGACTCATGTCTGAGTATACCCTGCCACACCTATAGTGGCCAAAATGATTTACAAAAGGGGGTGGTGATGAACAGAGTGTCTGAGTTAAACAGACCACTCTTACCCAGTCCAAAGATCAGGGCTTGATCCATCACCGTTATTTATCTCACTGCCCCATCCCAGCTCAGAACCTGGCTATATGCAAATCAGTCTGTCCCTGGCCCAGTGCATCATGGGAACAGGGCAGACTAAACTACCAAGCCAATTCTTCACCAGAAAGGAGACAAGCTACCGGGGACCGGTTTCTGGCATTTCAGCCTTCTTCGGCCCGGCTTGCTTGAATCCTGATGGAGCAGTGAGAAAGGGACTCATGTCTGAGTATACCCTGCCCCACCTATAGTGGCCAAAATGATTTACAAAAGGGGGTGGTGATGAACAGAGTGTCTGAGTTAAACAGACCACTCTTACCCAGTCCAAAGATCAGGGCTTGATCCATCACCGTTATTTATCTCACTGCCCCATCCCAGCTCAGAACCTGGCTATATGCAAATCAGTCTGTCCCTGGCCCAGTGCATCATGGGAACAGGGCAGACTAAACTACCAAGCCAATTCTTCACCAGAAAGGAGACAAGCTACCGGGGACCGGTTTCTGGCATTTCAGCCTTCTTCGGCCCGGCTTGCTTGAATCCTGATGGAGCAGTGAGAAAGGGACTCATGTCTGAGTATACCCTGCCACACCTATAGTGGCCAAAATGATTTACAAAAGGGGGTGGTGATGAACAGAGTGTCTGAGTTAAACAGACCACTCTTACCCAGTCCAAAGATCAGGGCTTGATCCATCACCGTTATTTATCTCACTGCCCCATCCCAGCTCAGAACCTGGCTATATGCAAATCAGTCTGTCCCTGGCCCAGTGCATCATGGGAACAGGGCAGACTAAACTACCAAGCCAATTCTTTACCAGAAAGGAGACAAGCTACCGGGGACCGGTTTCTGGCATTTCAGCCTTCTTCGGCCCGGCTTGCTTGAATCCTGATGGAGCAGTGAGAAAGGGACTCATGTCTGAGTATACCCTGCCACACCTATAGTGGCCAAAATGATTTACAAAAGGGGGTGGTGATGAACAGAGTGTCTGAGTTAAACAGACCACTCTTACCCAGTCCAAAGATCAGGGCTTGATCCATCACCGTTATTTATCTCACTGCCCCATCCCAGCTCAGAACCTGGCTATATGCAAATCAGTCTGTCCCTGGCCCAGTGCATCATGGGAACAGGGCAGACTAAACTACCAAGCCAATTCTTCACCAGAAAGGAGACAAGCTACCGGGGACCGGTTTCTGGCATTTCAGCCTTCTTCGGCCCGGCTTGCTTGAATCCTGATGGAGCAGTGAGAAAGGGACTCATGTCTGAGTATACCCTGCCACACCTATAGTGGCCAAAATGATTTACAAAAGAGACCTCAGAGAGGCATATAGAATGCAGGGTTGAAATGTATTGGAGTCTACTCTTGGCTGGCACGTAGAAAGGTTGCTTGGCATTTGGGGCTCTGATGGGTGGGAAGGGCACGTGTGGGCCATTAAGTGTGTTGTGTTACCAGCAGGTTGTGTTGCAGAGACGTGAGTGTGAAGATGAGGTGGTGTTGTTTATGACACTTTGCCAGGTGACTGCAAAGGAGGTGAGGTGGCACCTGGCAGATGTGGAGATGAGCATGTTTCAGTAGGTGTAGTGCAGTATGTGTGTCTGGGCTGGGGATTGGATTGCTCCTGTGGTTTAGTGAGGGCTAGGTCAGAAGTAGACCTGCCAACTTGAACAAAAATCTTACAGTGTGAGGAGGGGGCGGGGCCTTGGAGAGGGTGTGGCTTTGTGCTAAGAAGTCCTTACGAGGCACTTTTTGCCCCCACCCTGCCCCCAAGACCCCACCTCCAAAAACATAAAAGAAGCTTGCCGAGGCTGGTGCTGATGTCCTGGGCTTTTTTTCACACTCGCACCACCTTATTGGGCGTTGTCACCTCAAATCCGCATAAAACTAGCTGGAAATCCACTATTTGCAGTGGTTTTCTGCTTGTTTTCTCTGCCACCGTGTGATATCAGCTCCTCACCAGCTTACCGTGTGATGTAAGCCGATATCAATTCAAATGATCTTTATTGAGCACTTAATATGCCATAAAAGTCTGCATATAAAAAAAATACATACATAAAACATGTCCAATATAATGTAAAAATCATTTAAGACTGGATTCATTAAAATCTTAATAGTATGACCATAAAATCCGGTGCATGGAGCTAAAACAGGTCTGCTAGGAGTTTAGCTGTTCATAACGGTTTCTTATTTTCAGAGCACCCTTTAAAAAATTCAATATTTCAGTGCCTATTTCAAAAGAGCAAAGCCTTTGTAAAAACTTTATAGCTGGCATATATTTTTTACAATCAGCTTGGTGCAGTAAAGGTTTTAGGAAAGCAGATCTGGGGCTTGCATACAGGGGGAAAATAGAATAAAGTGACATGTGCATTGTCCGCATACATGATTACAATGACGTGGTGGCAAATCGAGTTTCCAAGTACATTGAATGGGGAAAGCCACTTTAAAATGTATAGGATTAAGGGCCATATGTATCGAGCCTTTTTCGATTCGCAAAGGCCGGAATTCGGCGAATTCCGGCCTTTGCGAATCGCAAAAGGCTGTTATGCATTTTTTGATATGTATTAAAAAATGGCACCATAAGGAATCGCATAAATTTGCGATTCCTTATTTTGCCATAGCATTTAAGGAATCGCAATTTTGCGATTCCTGAAATGCTATGTATGAAGCATTTTTCTATAGCGAATTAAGCTTAAGAAATCGCAATTTACCACCAACTTTCAATTGGTGGTAATTTGCGATTTCTTGTAAAAATGCACAAATTGGCATTTTTTAATGTGGCATGTGATGCACATACATGCCCATAGGGCATGTATGTGCGCCATATGCACACACATGCTGATTTCAGGGGTGCAGCAGGGAGTCCTTGAGACACCCCTGCACCCTTGAAATCAATCTCATTTTGCGATTAGCAAATTGCGAATCGCAAAATTAAATGCATTTCACAATCATTACTATGGGCCTCCAGGCCCATAGGAATGAATGGGAAATGATTCCTTATTTGCGAATTCGCAAATTGCGAATTCGGAAATAAGGAAGATTAAGGAATCGCAAAAAAAATTCGATTTTTTACATACATACCGTTTTGCGATTTCTAAATAGCGATTCCTTAAAAATCGCTATTTAGAAATCGCGAAACAGAACTATGATACATATGGCCCTAAATCTCAAAAAGGGCTAAAAACAAACAGTTAAAAGGGTTTTCAAGCCAATACAAGTATGGTTCAAGGCTTGTAACTGTTACAATGAGGATGTAAGCTTCCAGTCTTCAAGTTCAACATCTTACATAATCGTTTGTTGACACAAAATTCCTGGAAGCGTGACTTTACAGTGTCTTTTTATGGACGTGAATTAAAGATGGCTCAATAAACATTTCCTTGAGGCTTAAATTATCAAATCATCTTTTCCATATATCAGCCATGGTATCTTAGACACGTTTTGGAGAGACAATCAGTTATGCACTGACTTGTCTAAGCTGCCTCAGGATTTAGCCAGCATTTCAGCAAAGAGCAAATGTGGCGCCAATATTATTTGATGCTCTAAAAACAAAAGGCTCACTTCTTCATGATAAATGAGATTTGCTAAAAAAAATTCACACACCCTTATTAGATGTCAGCACCTCACAGCCTTCGAAAAGGAGCAGGAAATCACTGTTTACTGTGGTTTTCATCTTATTTTCCCTGCCATCGTGTGATATCGGCTCCTCACTTGGTGACCGTGTGATGGGAGCCAATATTGTGTGTTAAATGTAAATCTAAATGTACAGGAATTTATATAGCGCAAATCACCGAGCGGTTTCTAAGCGCTTGCTTAGGGAACCCGTCCTGGTATTCCCCTGTGAGATAACCCCGGCAGGGTATCCGCAAGGTGAAAGCCAGGCATCCTGCCGCGAGGGGCCGTTGTGGAGATAAAGCAAGCTATGGCCCAGAGTTGCAGAGTGTGAACCCGTGAATCGAGTAGGCACCAGAGCGAGAATTGTCGAGTCCATGGACATTTTAGGACTCAAGACCCCGCCAAGTTGGGAATTGAACCCTGGTCCCGGGCTGACCTCTGCTTCCAGGTCTGCCTCCTCTAACCAGTGAGCCACACTTCTCACACAGTGTCACATGGTGGCACTGTGTGAGTTTGCAGGTATGCATTAGATCAGGACAGAGGCACAAAGTTGAGATCTTTAACCCCTTCAATGCTGATGACGAGCTCAGCTCGTCATCACCCACGGGGGTCGTGTGCTGATGACGAGCTGAGCTCGTCATGGTGCCACTAAAATGGCATTTTCCAGCACACAGCGGGAAAACGCCTAGCATCCAAGTGGTTAAGGAACCACAAGCACTGTACAACTAGGGAAATGAGTGTTGATGGTAGGACAGAGCAAACAGGACCACCAGAGAGGTAGAGGGTGGGCAGGAGGAGTGTAGGTACTTTGGGCCTCATTTATGGGTGTTGTGCCGTACGGCAGCACAGAAGGCCTTGCTACTGCACTGCCCTATGGAAAAAGAAATGGGCAGGAATGCGCTGTATCTATTAGATACCTTCTGCACAAAAACAATCACAAGAGGCTTTCTCCTCTTTCTATGTGTGCTGCAGAATGCATATTGTGCTTCAGCGCTTAAATGCATGAACAGGGCTGGTACTTGCAAAGCGTGAATTTAAGATGGTGGAAAGACTATGGACAATGTGTGCTTAGCAGCTTTTGCTGAAGCATGTTTTGGTGCCTGCGTGTTGGGCTCCATCATCCTCACTGCCTCACCACCAGGCATCCTCTGCCCTTCATGGCAAAGTTGTAAGGGCCAGCCAAGCACGAAGAGAAGCAATTGTAGAAAAGTCAAAGAAGACATGTATCTGAGTGAAAATGTTAGTGGGTGCCAGACAAGAAGAGTTTTTGTAAGAGAATCAGTTTCCCCTCATTGCTGAAGGGTGTGAGCATGGCGGTGGTGAGTAGGCTTGGGGAAAAGAATTCCAAACTCATCAGACGCTGCCAGTTCAGTATTGTACCATTGAACACTCCTTTTTGAAGGTTCTAAAAGAAGTGTTTTATCAACTACATAGTGATCTGGGCCCCCCGCTCTCTTTCAGCGGTGTTGTGAAGTACAGTGATGTTGGACCTACTGAGTGATACAACCCATTGGAATGTGAAACCATTGGACAACTACTAACAGTGGGCCTGGCCTATAACCCTTTAACACCCCACCCGATATAGCCTTCGGCAGCGGGCTATAAGACTAAAATAAGGAAGTGCAGGTGCTCCTTATCCCAGAGTACCTTGTTGCTGAGAAATGCCAGTACCCTCCCATTAAAAGCATTGGAGCACTTCTGAGAAGTGCGGGTAGCAGGTAGGCCAGTTTTTGAGTGGTGGGGGCCGTTTTTTGTTACTGGGGGCCAGTTTTGTAGCGCTGCAATATCCGCCCGCTGTAATAAAAGTAACCCTGGGCGTAGCTCGTGTTGCGGGACTACGTGGAAGTCCACAGAGTTGGGAACAAACTCCGTCACCCGCCTCCACCCACCCTATTAACAATGAATTATACATTAATAAAATGTAAAATAAAAAACAGTTACCTGTCCTGCAGTGTTCTTAGTCCGGCCCTGGTTGGTACTATCCCTTCCAAATTAAAGTGGTGCAGGCAATGAGAATCTGGTAGTACCTGCCCATTTAAAGCACTGACACAGATACCAGGTAGCAGCTGGGGCCCAGACGGACCTCAAACATCAGGGAATTAATAATATTAAAGTTCCCTACCTGGAACCATTGAGTTTCACATGGCCGGTGAAGGGTGCAGGCGAACAATTTTCATTTATTTTATTGTATTTAGTGCATTTTTATAAAGCGCGGACATTACTTGAAGGAGTCAGAGCACTGTACAATAGAGCCAGTTACGTTACAAGAGAAAAGTGTTACATAATAGAACATTACAAAGATAAACAGGAGACTTAAAATGAAGGGTACACAAACACAAAATCCAAACAGCACTGCAGGGTGAGGAATGGACAGTTTGAAAAAAATACATTTACAATGAAGAGCGAACTTCCTCGAGAGGCCTGAGAATGAAAGTAAACAATGTTTGCAAAGGGGCCCTTGCGATCTACTGTTAGGAAACCATGCTTGCACATATGTCCCACTCATTGGCGATCTGTGACCTTCACAACACCCTCTGCCACAATTTGTGCAAACGATTCACCAAAGGGTTGGTGGGTCCTTGTAACTTTTTATGGCTTCATCCTATTCTGGGAGGGGCGACGGATCTCTGCCTGCGCTCACGTCCCTGCCAATAGCCAAACTGCAGCACGCACGCCGGATGTATCAATATTATCTTTTGATTTGCGTTCTCGCCCTCGAGCGGGGGCGTGCGTGCATTTAAAATACATAATTAAATGAACACGGACGGGCATGTCGTGAAGGGGGCGGGGCGGCGGAGGGGAGAGAGAGGACGTTCTGCTGTAAGCGAGCTCTCTGAAGTGACATGTGCTCAGATAATTACGCTGGGACCGTGGCAGATGTCTCGTGTCTTGTTTAATTATTCATGTCGCCCAAGATCTGTTTCCAGCAGCAGCACGCGCAATAAAGGGTCAGAAATATGCCGGGGTCTTCGCTGGTTCGTGAGGGGGTTGGTGGAGCGCGCGAAGCCTACTGCGTAAGGGGAATGATTGATGTTGGTCAAGGAAGACTTATTAGTGCCCGGAGGGGGTCTATAGAGAAGGGGGAGGGGGGGGGGTGGCCCTGTGACGGCAGCAACAAGCTTTGCCAGCACCCCTCTTGCTGTGGCTGGGCCTGAAACTTCCTGCCATGGTTTTGTAAGGCAAAAAGAACAATTGATGGACAGAATGTAGAACAGTGTCATACATTCGCCCCAGTACAGAGATAAGGGCATAAATCCATCGTTTTTTTGCTCCCCATGCCATTCCAGTTTGAACCCAGCCATATGCAAATCAGTCTTGACCCTGCGCCCAATGGGAACAGTCCAGCCCGAACTGCCAGGCCAGGCTCTCCCTGGGCTGGAAACAAGCATCCTAGGACTGGTTTCGGGGTATTCCTCTGCCCTTTTGCTGTGGCAATGCCCTGCTTTGGTGTTCCAGGGAAGACACTACCCATTTCTCTGTGGTCTTGGTGTGGTTGGGCATGAATCTCCAAAGTGTGGGTTCAAGATGCAAAATACTGTCCCTTTCTCTACCCTCTACCTGTAGCTGTGCGTGAATCCCCCTGTTGTGGACTCCAGGGGCACCACACTGCCCCTTCTCCTTAAACGCTTGCTGTGGCAGGGTGCGCTCTTCCTGCATTCGTCTTCAGGTGCACCACACTGCCACTATTTATGATCTTTTTGCCTTGCCAGGGCGTGGATCTCCATGCTTCCAAGGAAATGATGATGGGGCAGGTAGGACAACCATGTCAACATGGCAGGCCTCAGCAAGAGTCTATGAGACACTTCACATCTGGGAGAGACACGAACAGCCTTGGGGAGAGTTGAGGCAGTGGACAGGCTTGGCTCTAAGAGCAAACACACGAGCTGAGCCATCAAAGGTGTAAACAAATCTACAAACGTCATGCTAAAAGACTTCAAAGGGAAAATAATATATATATATATATATATATATATATATATATATATATATATATATATATATATATATATGTTTCATGTTTTAAAGAAAAAATACTTTCAAATGTCATTCAAGAAAGATAGTGAGAAATGTTGAATATATATATATATATATATATATATATATATATATATATATATATATATATATTCAACATTTCTTACTATCTTTCTTGAATGACATCATTTGAAAGTATTTTTTTCTTTAAAACATGAAACATTCAATTTTCTCAAGCGCTGACGACGTTGCCACAAGTTGCCCAAAATGTGTTAATTCGTCATGTTCTTTGTTTATAATGCATACATTGTTATTAAATGTGAAATAACAATATTTTATATTAGCCATATATATGTGAGTTTTTTTGCAGAGTACTGAATTTTGCTGTCAAACCGAATGGTTAAGGAAAATGATAGAGAAGCAGAGTGATGGCCCATAGATCACACAGTCTGGTCGTGTGTTGGGAGCTAGGATTTGCGTCCTGGATTGAATTTTGTGCATTTCTGAGACTGTAGGGTTACAGACTTCTCTCTTCCATTTAACAGCATGTGTTTTGTGTTAAGTTCTACAATTATTGTTATTCAATTAGGGCCAGATGTAGGTCGACATTTACCGACCGGTAACGGCCGATTTGGCCGATTCGGCCGTTACCTACCGGTAAATGGCCATTCTAGATGTAGGTGGCCTATTTTACCGATTCGGTAGATTTACCGAATCGATACATTTACCGAATCGGTAAAATACCGAATCGGTATTATTACCGATTCGGTAATTTTGAGATGTTGGTGGGACTCTTCTGAGTCCCACAGGCCTTACCGAATCGGTATTTTACCACCCAATCCAATTGGGTGGTAAAATACCGATTCCAGGTGTGCATGCACATGTGTGCATGCACACCTATGGCATGTGACAGACAGACATGCCCTTAGGGCATGTCTGTGTGCCCCATGTCCCACATGCCTGAAATCGGGGTGCTAGAGGTTGTCAAAGTGACACCCCCTGCACCCTTGCAACATTCGGTATTTACCGAATCGGTAAATACCGATTCGGTAAAGCCCATTGATTCCTATGGGCTTCAATGCCCATAGGAATCAATGGGCATTACCGAATCGGTATTTACCGATTCGGTAAATACCGATTCTTACAGAATCGGTAATTCAATTACCGATTCTATCTACATCTCCCCCCTTCTATTTTACCAATTCATAAATACTGAATCGGTAAAATTCGGTATTTATGAATCGGTAAAATATACTTACCTACATCTGGCCCACAGTGTTAGTATATGGAGTTCAGTAAATACACGTACAGCACCTTAAATGAAACTGACGTGAAACACATATGTGTGCATGCATGTAGTCATAAGACTTAAAGATGTGCTTTATCTTTTTGGAATATATCCACGTGCTGGAGATCACACATAGCGATGGAACATGTCTGCCTGAAATCTTGCTGCACTTCCCATGTGTCTCCTTGAAGAGTTGTACCTTAAGCCTTAAGGTGTAAACTCTCTGGGTCTCCAAACCCCTTCATTTTTGCTAATTATTCAATTATGGTAATTGAGGTGCTGAACCACCCCTAAAATCCTTCTTTTTTCCAAGTCAGTTAAGCCAGTAGTAGCATTAACATAAAAAAAAATCTTCTGCCTTCCCCTGTCTGCTGGATCACCAGCGTTAAGGAACCGACCAATTCAGGAGAGGCTGAAACCTCTATGACCATACTAGAATAGTTAACAAAACAAAGAGGTCTTGGAGCCCCCACAGAGTTTGGGCCTCAGGTTATAGCACTTCAAGGAGGCTTAGTGGATGTGCAGATGTCTTCAGAGAGACATACCCTATCAGTCCCTGTTTGCTTTTCAGTTTCCATTTTAACATTCAGGTGTGAGGGGGGATATATAGTCCCCTGCGACCCTCCTCCAAAATGTGATGGTAGGGGCTAAATCTCCCTGGATCCTGATGGTTCATACACCCAAGGACTCGAGTGTACATTTCGGGGGAAACTTATCTAAGTTGATGGTCATGTTTAAATCAGGCATTCCAACTTTCAACTCAACACTGTCTCAGCAGATAGGACCCCTGTGTTTTAATTAGAACTAGAGTGTTGAAAAGGGAGAGATAAAGAGTGGAGAGTAGGCTGGGAGCATTATATGGAGGGAGTCTAAATACAGAACTAGAGAGGTGGGCGCGAGAGAAAGGAGGAAAAAGCGCGGCAACTAGCGTAAGATGTAAGTGTACAGTATGAAATAGAGAGAGGGAAGGAAGGGGGTACCAATAAAGATTAAGACAAGGAGGACACAGCTAGAGTGGAGGGGTAGTAAGAGGAAACGGGAGGGAAATGTGAATTATGGCAGGTTGGGGTGTAAATAAGGAGGGATTCTGGTTGTGGAAGCTACAGAGCATCAAAAGAGAACATGTAAAACAAAATATAAATAGTAAGAAGTAGGGAAGGGTTTGATGCTAGAGGTGGGAGGTTTATGAGCAGAAAGATGTAAATAGGAAGAGACAGTGTGTAGCATGAACAATTTCTCTCTGCAACTCGCACATTGACTCACGCTTCTGTAACTGCATTGCCCATAACCAACAGGATATGTATAACCCTCTTGGTACTAAATACTTTGAAAGCTTAATGGGCAGTGCTTAATTTGTTAAAACAAAATTACGTTCCAGACCCCTCTTCAGGAGGCTATTGTAGCTTGTACTATCCCCCGCCCCTGCCAGCGCTGCCAATGACAGTACCAACCCAACTAGTAACCATCACACTCCTACAATTGTGACAATTTAGACTATTGCAGGCCCAAAAGCTATGAGAATAGCTTGTGAGGCAGTAATTAGTCATTTTAATGAACATTGAATTAATAAAGAACTGTTGCTTTGCTCATCTCTAAATTAGTCAAAGAGCGCCACCATGTGGCAGACTGTCATATGTGCCGGTGTTGACAATGAAGTGCCAGTGCCAAGCTCCAGTATCTGCTGGTTCAAATTAAGCCAGAGGTCTTCAAACTTTTGGATGCCGAGACCCCCCCAGTCAAAATTTTCAAGCGTAAGGACCCCCTCCTGACAAACAATTCTAAACCTATAGGTAGAGCTACTGGAATTATGAGGCAGGTGGGGACCAAATTATGCGGCAGGCTCGACTAAATTGTATGGTAAGAAAAAATAAATAATGCTATGTGATGCCGCATATTTTGGGACAGTATTGCTTCATTATTTTGACATTTTTTAAACACAGTAACACTGAGGAAAGATTTAATCTAATTAGTACTAGTTTATAATGAAAATACATCGATAAACAACAGAAATATGTCTAGTCAACTTTTGTGAAGGGCCTTCTACTCCACAGGAATAAGTGCTGCCACATTAGCTCACCTGGCACAGCAAGGGCCCCTTAAAACCTGGGCAGCCGTATGCAGAGTTAAGCAGATTACCCATGTCACTTTCCTCTCACGCCCTCCCTTCCATCCCTCTCTCCTCTTCCAACCCTGGATCCCTCTCTCACTTTGCAAGCCATTTTCTTTCACCCCTTTTTACAACTTATGAACTCTCCCCGTTCAACCTTTCACTTCATGTTTAAACACCTCTTGCCATTCTGTCTGTTCACTGCCCTCCTCTCTCGAATTTATCTCACGGCCTCTCTGGACACATCACCTCTCTCCCCCCTCAGCACCTCAAGTCTCTTCCTTCAAATTTCTGTCTATTTGTATCTTACACCTCTCCAGTCCACCATTCATCTTTCACATCTCACCTTTGTTCTTCCACACCTTCTTGAATCAACGTCCCTCTCACCTATTGCCTCAGCACCTACCTCAGTACTCCCTCTCTTCCCTCAACCCTGTTGTCCTTCACCCAGGTCGCACCCAATTCTCTTTTTATGTCACAGATCATCACTCAGCTATCTTCTCTCACCATTTAACAGTATCCCTCCTCTGTGTCCTCACCTTTCGCTCACAGTCACTTCTCCTCTTGCGTTTCTGCACTTCTTCAGCACTTCACATTTCTCCTCATCCCTGACCTCTTAAATCTATTTCTCTCACTCCCATGCTGTCCTCTCTCATCCCATCTACTCTCACCCTCTCATCTCTCCGCACAGGGCATACCCGTAGGCTCCTCTCGGCCTGTGCTAATCTTCTTATTGTTGTTCCCTAATTAAAAAAAACATGAATAGTCGGCCTCACTGTTTTGGTGCGGGCTGCACAGTTATGCAACTTTCACCTACCTTTGCTTCACTCCACCATTAATCTATTATCCTTTAGGAAGCTATAAACACCCTGTAGGTTACCCCATTTGGCTGGTTCTCCTTCCCCTTCTGTGTGTTTCTTATTTGCCATTTCAGCCGGCAGATGGTTACTAGCCCCAGGACACCTTTTGGAAATAATAATAATAGACAGAAGTGTGACCTGGAATGTGGGACCCACTTTCTATCACTCCACGACCCCCCTGGGGGTCGGGCCCCACAGTTTGAAGACCCCTGAATTAAGCACTGTTAACGGGAACAAATTACCTAGATTGTAGTGGCTTTCCACACTGGAAGGCAGCTGCTATAACAAAAGAAGGGGGACACAAGAACATTAAATGCATATAACAACACAGAAGTATTGTCAAGTGAAAAATACAAACTATTTACTTGCAAAGCTCTCACTTTTCCCACGTCCATGCTTTTGTAGCTCTTCCAGCCTAGCTTTTTTCCTTTGCATTCTGGTACTTGTAGTCAGTCATGCTTATCCCATTATAAATTCAGGTCTACAAATATCAGAAGACAAACAACGAAGCACAACTAAATGAGCTACTCCTGCACTAATGCAGGAAACTTGATATCTCTGTTCTTACAACACAAAACTTCTAATGTAATTTAGTTGTAGAGAAATTACATAGATGCACCAGAAGCACAGCCCATATTATGCAGATAGTGAAGTAGGCAGGAACTATTGGGAACTACGTGCATAGTTTTTTTTTCTTACCAAACGAGTTCCCATACTTTTTTGTTCAAAAATAATAGTTCCTGAACATTTGATGCCAGCCTTGATTAGCCTCAGCCCATGCAGCTGTTCACGGGTACTCACCGGTCAGAAGCCTGCCATGCGATTTACTCTGCCCAGACATTAATGCCCGCCCAGCTGTCCCTCCCTTTGACTGTTTAAACCAGTCTGCTGCAGACCCAGGGTCTTCTGTTGTACTGTCCCTTTGATAACTGGTTGTTTTTCCTTCTTCAGGAGAGCGAGCTGCTCACCTTCAACATCTCCCACCACCAGTCCTGGTGGAGCGAACATGGTCCTGGCTGCCAGCGCAAGGAGGACTCCCTGGCTGCCATAAAAGGGGTGGATGCACAGTCCTATATCTCCATCGTCAACTGCGTGGTGGAGTACCAGTACATCGAGGTCCTGCAAAGCGCCTTCCAGATATTCATAGCGGTAAGATGTCACTCTTTTTGCGTGGGACTCCCGCAGGTTGGCTTGGGTACATACGTCTCTCTCAGTGCCACTGGAAATGTGTTTTAGCAATACATTTCTGGCGTTCCTTTTTTGAATCCTTCATATTCTTACCCTAGTAATCTTGTAAAGTTGGTGTAAGTAACTTTTGGAAAGTAAGAGTGTAATAACCTCAGTACGGCCATGTTATAGTATGCAGTAAGCATTACAATATAGTATGTGGGTTGGCTAGTGCTTCGGTAACACTAATGCTATAGTAGTTTTGGTGTGAGTACGTTTTGTCTCATAAGAGGGTGAGTAGCTCAGGGAGTCAAGTTATAATACATGGTAAATAACAAGTTCTGGGCCATAGGATGGATAATGCCTCAGTAAAGTGAAAGTTAAAGTAAGTTTGGTGTGTGTAAGTTTTGTTACATACGTTTCTGAGTATCGCAATAGGGTCAAGTTATGGTATGCGGTAAATAACAAGTTCTGGGACATAGGTTGGATAGTACCTTGGTAAAGCTAAAGTTATAGTATGTTGGAGTGTGAGCCTCATGGCACAGAGTTATTCTGTGTTCAACAATTTTAGATGATGAATTCCTCTGCAAGGTGCAAGCTGGTTTAAGAGAACAAGGCAATTGTATGTGAATGAGTGAGCGTCCTAAAAGGGGCTGATCCGCTGTTTGTAGAAGGGCGAGCACCACAGGAAGATGTGAGTACTGAAATGGAAGATTGTGAGTGCTTCCAAACAAAAGGCATACCTTTAGGAAGCTAAATAAGTATCAAGTTAATTGTGTGCACCAAAATAAGCCCCTCGGTAAGGAGTGGCTAAAAGCAGATAGGTGGATAGGGGCTCCAATCAGTACATCGTTTTCTGTTGGTTGGCGGGAAGTCCTCAGTAAAGAGTGAGTTGGGGAAAGCGGGGTGTAGAGCCCTTCCACAAGGAATAAGTAATGGTGGAAGAAGTTGAGTGTGTCAGTACAGACCGAGAAATGATATCTGTTAAGTGAAGTACATCAGTAAGAAAGAGTAAGGTCGGTACCTACGTAAGTACTGGCTACTTGTATGTAGGAAGATGAGTGCCTCAGGAAGGAGTGAGATTGTTATGTAGGAGCAGGGGTGTGTTTCGGTAAGGATCACAGTGTGGGATTTTGAACTCTTTCTTTGTCTTGTTTTCTAGCTCGTTGGGTTTGTTTATGCTTGTTACGTCATCAGCGCTATCACCGAGGAGGAAGACAGCTGTAAGTACACCCCGTCCCCTTATCTGTGCACTAACTATGGGGTCTCCAACAAACAGGTCAAACTTTTTTCAGTACATATTGCTAAAAGGCTCTCCATGAAAGAGATAACTTTCATAAAGGAGAGGCCACTCGTCCACAGACTCCTCCAGAACTGTAAGAGACAGGGTCTTCTATACAGATAAACTATTCCAGAATACTTGGGTGGGGTTTAGGTACATCTAGCCACTTTCAAAACCATTAGTAAAGAGTTCCGGTTCGCACAGACTATCTCAGCACATTGAGATACATAACTACGGGCATCTCTGGAGAATAGAATGCCTTATGGGAGTTGGGTGAGCACACCTGTCTGCAGTTAGAAGATTGGAAGTGCTTCCAGGCACTACTTTTCAAGTTTTACATCCTAGAACAGAATCAAGTTGAGTTGCAACTTCACCCAGGTACATTTCTGAGATCTGATGCTACTGGATACCATGCATGGAAACCAATGTGTATGTTTTTATGCATGCCCTGATACACATGTAAGAAGAGCATTAACACAGTTAGGCACAAGGGCTGAATAAATGATTCTAGGCGGTATCTCCTCTGGATTTAAGAAGGCTATGAATTAAACTCCCAAGAATTGGGAATAAAGTGTCATACCTGGATTTGCTGAGGCGTTTTACACAGTTTTCCGGGATGTTACCTCCTGCTCCAAGCAGGTGGTAAATAACTGCAGGTCAGGGGTTGTTGGGTCGGGTTTGGGGAGGGGACCTGAGTGGTTAGGAGGCTGTGACCTCTCTTGGGGGAAAATGTTCTGTAGTGGGTGTGTGACAACCTAAAGTATAACAATTAACAAGCTCTTCTGCAAAGCATTGGGGTTCCTTGTTGTTGGTTGGGTAACTTCACTTGACTAGGCCTCATTTCTTTTCGTAACTACTTACTGGCAACATAGTGGTATTTGTCTCACACTCTTGCATTCAACATTGTATATCTTCATAGGAAACATATAAAACTAGTGGGGAAGCAGGGAATGGTATTCATCAGTAAAAGGACAGCACTTTAATTCAACTATCTGTCGAATAGGAACATAGCGTGCATTCTCTAGGGTGAGGGGCACAGACAGTTATTTTAAAAAAAAAACACCCAGTCAAGTATAGCGGCTCTCTCTTTTGTGAAGTTTAGAATGTGTGTGGGCGCTGCAAACGAATAGTTCAAAGATAAATTTACAAAGGGAAATTATACAAAATGTTTAAGTTTAAGGGAGTGACAGGTTAAAGCTGTTAAACACGCCAGCCATATATGCATGGCATATCACGTTATGGACGGACAGCTCTGAGCATTTAGTCCACTTGTCTTAATTTTTTGCATGCTGAGTGGTCATCTGGGAGAGGTGTGGCGCAGTGAGCAGAGTGGTTGACTCTAGAGTGCGGGGCTCACGGTTCGATCACCGGTGGCAGCTCAGCTCAGCATCATGTGACTCTGGGCAATAGCTCACTTAATCTCCCCAAAGGAACCCCAGCGCCTGGATACCCTTAAGGGTGAGAAGTAGCGCTTTACAAAAATTTGAAATTATATGAATCTCTGAGACTCTATGACCCACATGAACCTGAAAGTGGTCGTGGATGGATTTTTATCAGTTCTGCCATGAATGACAGCAGTGACATGGAGCCTGACGTGTCTCATCTGTCACAGGCCACTCTGAAGTTCTACTTCCCTGGGCATGCTATGCAGCAGTATTCCAGGGGAACAGTCAAAGGCACTTCCTTGCCTCCTCCTCCGCTCCCTCCTGCATGTGCAGACTCTTTGAACCCCAACCCAGTGGTCTCCTGTTGATCATTGCTCCTTCTGGCTGTATGCCAGCACTCAACGTCCATCACTTCTAAGCACCTTTGAACATTTGCAAAGAATCTTTCCAGCATGACCATCTCACCAAGTCACAGGGCTGAAACATTTGCTCTTGTCCAGCCCCACAGTCCTGTGAACTTTAACACTTATCCAATCAGTCCCTATCCCCTGTAACACTGCAGAAAAATATCTAAATTGTTAAAAAGGGGGAACTGTCCTAATCCACTATAAGGAAAGAATGAGTAATCCTTCCCTAGTCTGCAAGCCTTTTCCCTCTCGCATATGATCCTGGCAAAGACTGAAAGCTAACAGTTTGCCTGTAACATGTGGTTCTGGTAGAGGCTTGAAATGCACCACAGTTACATTATCTTTGGCTTACTGAGGGATGACCAGATATTTAAAGAACTGGCACATTGCAGAAACATAGAATTAGGACTACAATTGTGCATCAAACGAGGGACATAAAATGACTCAACAGCAGTGAGGAGCATAGGAAACACAGATAAGGAGGTACAAAGGGAGATAAAATGCAGCTTGTACACACATTATCATCTGTTTTAATGAATCCTCATTATGCTAGGGGCCGCTACACCTGCACTGGTACACATGTAAAATAGTATCTCTCTGTGTTCTGTCAACCTTTTCGGAAACCGGGACATGTGCTGAAGTTATTAACATTTTCCGGGACAGGCTGTGAAAAAATATGACTCCCACCACATCTGGGACACCTGGTTACCATAGCTTTCTGGTATTTCACTGGAGGGAGGGCCCTTTTTTCTCTAGCAAAATTGGAGTATAGATATAACTGGGTTCCAAAACACACAGACTATTAAGGAACAAAGAGCTGAGAGCTGCATGCACACAGACTCTTATGAAGGAAGGTGATGAGAGGCTTCCTCATAGATTTTTCCGTGTAGACCCTTCTGGAAACAAGCATTGGCAAAGCCAATAGGACCTCCCTCTGAGAGATATGGCAATGTATTATAACCATGCTGTACAGCAGCCTGAATGCTCTGCAGTGTGTCTAAAACTACTTTAAAAAAGCACCATGACACATCCAGGGCTAATTGCCTGTTTTTTAAATGTGCATTCACAGTGGATGCCTCATAGTCCTGCTTTATTTTTATTTTTACCTATGAGCATAGCAGCCACATGGCTACATTGCCAAAGTTAGCAATGCCCACGCTGTACAGCAAGAGCAAAATGCAACGGCAGAGCCAATAGTCTTAAAGGCGAGACCTACTGGATTTGCCAATGCTTGTTACCATTCAACACAATACTCCTGTAATTCTAAGCAAATCAGTTAATCTCACCTGAAAGAAAAAGATGCCATTTGGCAAAACATCCTATCACAAAAATAAAGCTATTGTGCCCATGTCAATGTCTTAGTGAAAATACATATGGAAGCAGATAACATCTGTTGTCACAATAAACATCAATTTTACATAAGAACAGGGTTTATATAAAGTGCATGTGGCATAGTAAAAGATATCTACAAATGGAAAGAGGTTCAACAAGGATGAGAGAAGAAGAAAATATAAATGTAGTGCCTAAATCACAGTGCGATCAGCAGAAGGGCAGCAATCAAGCGGAGTCAATCAGTACTTGGTCCATGCTCCAGCCGAAATAAGAGAAAGTGAAGCCAGCATGCACTGGCAAATTAGAACGCAGCAAATAAGAGTGACGATGAAGCCAGCAAATGGTAAGCAATGGGCAGACAGCAAGCCCCTTTTTGTATATTATATATCTCGCAAGCGAGAGCACATGCAACTCATGCGCTGTCGCAGACCAGGCCTAAAAATGAAATGAGAGGCCTTTAGAGTGTGTATATTTTTAAAGTACATTGGGAGCTAATTGCATGATGGCCATCGGGGAACAATGGTAAACCTTTTAGGGGGGTGAGGGTTGTGCATTAGGTAAATGGTGGGTGGTGGAATAGGTGGCCCTGTGTGTCAATCCTGCCTTCCCAGTTTGAGCAAATGGTGTGCTCCTGGACAAATCATTTTGCCTTCTTTATATCCTGTTAATGGAGTGATTAGAAAGAGTCTAACCCCAACATTAAGTCCTCATGAAAACAGTAGGTTTATACATAAGACTGGTAGTTGCCTCCAAAAAGACTCGGGTGTATTGGTGTGTGTGTTTTATCGATTACAACGACCAATCACACTGAGAATAACTGAGTCAAAGTATAAGCTGGGAGAGGTGACCAGCTGGCAAAGGATGGAGCGACAGATACTGCACAATGGGGCAGCAAGATCACCCAAGAAGAAAGCAAAAGCATATATACTAGCATGTGGTTCTCCCAGTTAGTCCTGAAGTTTTAACCAACAAACACCTTGCGTTGTGAGCCTTGTAAACCCATACCTACAATGGGGAAAAGAGAAATGCTGCTGGCTTAAAAACCAAGCTGTATAAAGGGGCATGACATGGAGCCAGGTGATATAACTTTTATACTAATATTACTGCCATATTCGGCTGTTTTGCCAAATGTTTATATGGATGACAGCTACATGTTGCCTGGCAGCCTATGCGTCCACAGAGGCTGGGAGGTAAGAAGTTTACCTACAGCTAAGCATGGGTGAGTGTAGCGGAAGTGACATCATGCACACGCTAATCCCCAATGCATGATTTATTTTATTTTATTTAATGCATTTTTATAAAGCGCGGACTTTACCCGAAGGTGTTAGAGCGATATACAATAGAACCAGTTACGTTACATGAGAGAAATGTTACAAAAATGGAAACATATAAAAATAGCAGGCCATAGAATCAAAAAACGCAGGCAAAAGGAACACAATATCAAACACAGCAAGCACAGAAGGTACAAACAAAAATATAAATATGTATGACAAATTTACAAAGATCAAAGAACTTCCTGGCGGGGGTCTGAGAAGGAAGGTGGCTTTTTAGAGGCACTGTATTTACCAGGCTCTATCAGGACATTTGACAGACTTTACCCCAGCCCTATCAGCTTTTGAGAGGCGCGGATCCTAGGGGTAAGCCCCGCCCCCAAATACCCGTCCTCCTGTCTCCTCAGGCCTGCTCGGTGCTTTGTTCCCAGCCCCCCTCTCGTGGCGCTGACGCCTGGTACAGTAACTCTCGGTGACAAGCCATCAATATTGCATGCCCACAGCACGCCCCCCTTCAGTGGCCCGCGCTAATTGGAGCTGGGCTTAATTTGCTTTCCATTTGCGGTTCCCTTTAAACGCTCCTTTGATTTGCAGCGAGGAATAATTATCAAGGCCGGGGCATGTTCTGCAGCACCGGCTGGAGTCCCGGATCATGTAGAATAAACCTTTTTAATAGGAATTCACCTCCCGCCCCGCCTCTTCACGCGCTGTCCCTTCCTCGTCACAGCCGGGCCATGAATGCACGGGCGCTGCTGACGGAATAGCAATGAGGGGAGGGGGAGGGGGAGGGGGAATCGGATTTTCCACACAGATTTAAAGAATCGGGTAACAGGTACAGTACGGTGGGCAGGAGCAATAGTTATAATCAGAGATTTAAGTGGGATGAAAAAACTGGGGGTCTCTCAAGGGGGCGTGGCCAATATAATTAAGGGCGTGGCTTAAAACACATAAGCTAAAAGTTTGCGCTTAGCATAGTGCAGCCGCGGCCCTTGGTGGGAGTTCCGTGGGACAGAAAGGTGGGGCGGGGGAGGGGCAGGGTGGGGGATGCTATTCACCGAAATATGGATAATGTGAGGTAAGTAAACAATTTAATAAATAAAACGAATATCATTGCGCGCCCTGCATCGCATTTTGAGATACAGGACGCGCAATGAAATTCGTTTTATTTATTAAATTGTTCACTTACCTCACATTATCCATATTCCGGTGTTAAGCACTCCGCCTCCCCCTCCCCCGCCCGCTCCGCCTTTCTGCCCCACGGAACTCCCTCCACGGGCCGCGGCTGGCATAGTGTGCCGCCCGACTGGTATTTAGTTGTTTCTGTCACATTGCATCCAGATATGTAATACAACGAGTAACATCATACTTACAACAAGTCAGGACTATTGGCTTTGTCAATGGTTGTTAGTTGCATATGATAAAAAAGCTTGTATATAACATTGAAAAAGCTTCCACTTAAAGCCCTGGTGACACCACGGCAATGTTGCTGCTCCTGAGTTTCAAAAAGAGAAGGGAAATCTAGAGAGAAAATGACTCTCTTTAAAAGATTTCCCTTCCCCCTATAACGCTCGAAAAAAGACGGACCTCCTTTGCAAGGGCACAAAACAGAGCCCGATAGAGACCCGTTTCGAGGCCTCCTTAAAAAAACTTCCGGTGCTCAGACCCGGAGAGACCCGGCCCACTTAAAGCCCTGGTTATAATCACACAGAAAACAGCTGCGCAGTGGTGGCTGGGGCTCAAGCTTCACTCACACATACAGACCATGGACAGCATTGGCAGCTATGGTGTACACTTCACTCATGTGACACACAAGCACTGACAAAGCTGGTAGGCCTGGCTTATAACCGATAGTGCTTCTAAATTGATTGATTACTGGGTTTGTGTGTGTGGGTGTGCGTTTCTTGGGTGTTTCTTATTTTGTATGGGCGAGTAGGTGAATGCAAAAATTTGTCAATGGGTGGTTGAATGGATGCTTCCATTCATACACTCACCCATCCATCTCTACATTCAGTGAGTCACTCATGTGTCAATTTATACAATCACTGATGCATTCCTGCATTTGGTGACTCCCCATCCACAATACTGTGCACATAATCTTGCCAGTCAATCAAGAAAGAGGCACTTAGTTACAAGAGTTACAAGCAAGACCAATGGTCTTTGCCAGTGTTTGACTGCTACCTCTTCTCCAATGACCCCAAGGGTACTCTTGCATGTGATGCTCAATCAGTGATGAGATGTAGAAAATGGAGTCCTATGAAGACCGTGCTTGCTTGGCCCTCAGACCCTTCAAATTGGCCCTTGGATTTGCCTGTTCAGCCCTTGGACTTTTGATAGCAGGCTCCATAGCCGGGCAAGACTCTGGGCCCTCAAGGTTGTCTCTCCAGAGACAACCCCAACACAGTGTCAAGGTGGCGGGTGGCTTCTGCTCATCCAGATCCTATGCAGCAGCAGCCACCCTGCTCCTGCCCGCTTTTGGTGACTCACCTGCTTCTCACACTTGCACCATCTATAATGGCAGGTGCTCCATGCACCCAGCTGACACTGGCATGGTCTTCCAATTCCACCTTCATAGTTGGGACTACTCCGACTCTATGGAGCACCCTCTAGATCTGCCCCGGAGGTCCTCCTCAATCCCTGCCATCTGCTCGAGACCTGACTTCCTCTTCCAGGGGACTCAATAGAGCTGGGTTGGCAGCGACCGCACAGGTCGACCAGGCTTCAGTCTAGTCACTGCTTCAATTTGCAGCATTAAATTCGACACTGCCGGCCTAAAATACTAGATTTGTGGGATGGGGAAAGGAGGGAAGATGGGTACAAATCACAGCAAAAGCAATTGAGAGTCCCACCTTACATAGCCAGCCCAGGCTGAGCTGTTTGAGGATTTAGGGTAGATGGCTGCCAAGTCCGGAGTAGGTCAATCAGTCAATTTGTAGAGCGCGACTAGTCACCTATGGGGGTATCCAGGTGCTAGCAGGGGCCAGAGTGAAAGTTGAATAGCCAGGTCTTCAGTGTCCTTCAGAACTCCTGTAGAGTGGGGGAGGTTCTGAAAAGCAAGGGGAGGCTATTGTGGGCCCTAGCTGTGAGGTAGGCGAAGGAGCGTCCTGTCCTGCTCCGGTTTATGCTGGGGGTGTGGGCCAGCAAGAGGGAGGCGGAGCGTAAGTGTCTGCCAGGTTTGTGGAAGCTCAGGCGGTGGTTGATGTAGGCGGCCCTGGAGTCGTGGAGGGCCTTGAACGCCTGGCTGCGTAGTTTGAAATGGCATCTCTTCTGTACAGGGATCCAGCGGAACTCTCTGAGGTGAAGGGTGACGTAGCTGCGATGAGAGAGGCCAAGAATGAATCGTGCTGCAGCGTTCACGATAGTCTGGAGTCTCTGGAAGAGGTGAGCCTCGATTCCCATGCAGAGAGCTTTTTCTTGGTTCAGTGAACTTGTGATGAGGGCCTGGGTGATAGTGTATCTCGTATTATGGGGGTGCCACTTGAAGATCTCGCGCAGCATGCACAGGATGTAGAAGCTCGAGAATGATATGGCGTTGACTTGAGATCTCATAGTAAGTTTGTTGTCCATCATGATATAGAGGTTAGTGGTGTGCTCGGTCGGGGTTAGGGGGGTTTGAATTCTGTGGGTCACCACATGGTGTCCTAAGGGATTCTTTATTGCCAAAGATCAGGGCTTCCATCTTGTCCATAGTGAGTTTAAGGCAGTTGTTTCTCACCCAGTTGGTGACACTGGTCATGCATTTGTAGAAGTTGGGACTAGTAGAGGTGGAGTTTTTAGAGAGGAAGTGGATGAGTTGTGTGTCACAGGTGTAGGGGATGATGTTGAGTCCATGAGATCTGACTATGTCGGCATAGAGTAGGTATTTGGTTGTTCCTTTCTTATGGCACATAATTGACTTAAGGTACCATTGCCCACTATCAAACAGCTGCATTTCATTTTCTTCTCTGAAAGAGGGGACAGCGGGCAAGATGATCCAGAGCAGCCAAAAATTCCTGAAATTTGAAACACTCACAAGATGGATCCACTGACAGCATTGGCATCGCAAGCCATGCCCATTGTCGGACATGGCCCACCTCCTCCTTCAACACCCCATCCTGCAACTCGCTCTTGTTGCCAGCACTCAGCCCTCTGCAGTCTCCACTCTTGCCAATGTGGGGTTCCCTGGAGGTACATTGCCTCTTTTGGGCTCCACTAAGGTCTCCACCCACCCTGTCCCTGTGGGCTCTATGGAGGCATCTACCGGCTCTAGTCCCTGCTGAATCAGAGTGCGGTTACGTCTGATCATGGCCCAGTCCAGGATGGGATGCACAGTAGAGATGGCCAGAGGTATCGGTGCTGTAAAATGGCTCCTGCCTCCCAGACACTCGTCCCATCCCAGGATCCAGCAGGTGTGGTGAGGTGCCCCAGCTGTGCCAGAGTGGGCCTCAAGAAAGATCCCACATTACACACTGCCAACCGCAACACATCGGCCCTTAACATGGAAGTGGTAATATTTGAAAGGGTACAGCTGTGCTAGCTTACTTCCACTCCCAGGGAAGGTAAAGAAGAGGTAGCAACAGTGCACACCTGGAGAAGTGTGGCTCAATGGTTAGAGTAGGCAGACCTCGATGCAGAGCTCTGGCCAGGGACCAGGGTTTGATTCCTGCCCCGGAGGGTCTCGGGCTCATTAATTCCCCTGACCGGATATTCTCGCATCAGTGCCTATTCTGATCATGGGTCCCACGCTGCAACTCTGGGCAATAGCTTACTTAGTCTCCACAACGGCCCCCACAACGCAAGGGATGCCTGGTTGCACCATGGGGGTGCAGTGGACATTTCACAAGGAAAGCCAGGAAGGGTTCCCTTGTGGTATTCGTACAAGCGCCGGGAAACCCACTGCGGGGAGCTGTGCGCTATACAAGTACAAAAACATTTACATTTACATAGCGAATAAGAGCAGCAGATAGCAGTGCATGTACGCCGGACACGATACAACTGGCATAAGGAGTGCAAGATTCTCAAAGAGGCACATCAGTTTTACCACTGGCAGCAAAAACACCTCTCCATCACAGGGCAGTGAAAGCCCCAGCTGTCCCTCAGACACAGAATGGGCACAGCAGAGGTAGCAACAGCGCATAGCAAAAAAGAACAGCAGAAAACAGTGCATGTACCCCAGACTCGACACAACAGGCATGAGGAGTGCAAGGCTCCCAAATAAGCAAAACAGCTACACAAGAGGCAACACCAACACATGTCTTCATCACATTAATGGAAACAGTGCTGTGTAAGCACCAACGGTCCCTCAGACTCAGAATGGGCACAGCAGTGCTCAAGTCTGTCACAGTACAGGAGCATCACAAGCAGCAGGAGTGCAAGCTTCCCACAACCTACAAAAGGTACGCCATCTTTAGTAGCTACGCAGGCATAACTCACAGAATGAACATGGCTAGGCAGACACAGGCCCGCCTTGTCTTACACAAAGTAAAGGTACAGTATGGACTGTGGCAGTGAAAGCTTCCCCTGAATCTAAAGTTACACCAATTTTAGAGCTATTGAAACATAACTGAACAGGTAAATCAGGTATGGGATGGGTAGAAACAGTGACACCATCCATCGCTTAAAATACCGCTACAGTAGGGGGGGGGCAGCAGTGAAAGCTTCTCACACACTTACAACAGGCACAATATGAGCAGCTTTGCAATTTACCTTGATATTTGCAGTTGTGGTGCAAGCTTCCTTCGGATCAAATATATGTGTAGTACAAGCAAAACAGTCTTATCTTCCCTCCTACAGAACAGAGCAGCTATACATGCTTCTCACCCGCACAGAAAATGTGTGGCCGTTGAGTTGCAAGCACCACTTTTAAAATAATTACATAAAAGGGTTGCGGATGTGGCCTAACGGCTAGAGCGGTTGACCTTGAAGCTGGGGAACTGTGTTCGAGTCTCGGCAGGGACGCTCAACATTCTGTGATTCTGTACAAATCACTTATTCTCCCATTGCCTACAGTGGCGGCCGGCATAGGTAAGAGAGGCGGGGCAGGCCAAGGTGGAGGCGAAGGCGATGGGTAGATACAAGTAAATAAAAAAAATTAATAAAACCACTTACCTTGCGCGTCGCGAGCGCATAGTAAGTGGTTTTATTTCTTTTTGCAGTTAATTTTACCTACCCCGTCGAATATCGACTTCCCTCCCACCCCACCCCGCCCCACCCCACCACCCCACGCTCTAACCTGTGCCGGCCGCCACCCAGTAACAAAAATCAATGTGTCCATCTGCAACGTAACTGGTGCTCATGTAAGCACTCTGATTCCTGCGGGTCAAGTTCACGCTATATAAAAACTAAAAAATAAAAAAAAAGTCAGCATCAGTACCAGCTGCCCTTCTACACAGAAGTGCAGTGCAGTGAACAGCCAAGCAAACTTCTGTTACGTCCTCATTCCCACCTCCATCCATATGTATGTCAGATATACCCCACCTCCCACATTCATGAAGACAGAATTGGAGGAGAGAGATTACTAGCATGCAGTCGAGGCATTTCACAGAAGTACTCCATAAGCCGCATCACCACCTGCTTCCTTCACACATCAAAGTGAGACAGCATTGCCAGCATCTGTGCCAGGTATTCCCACATGAACAGCAGGTACAATCACCAGCAGCAACAGTGCAAGCTTAAGTTACACACTGAGCACCGTTTACTAACTCCAGGTGTGGGTGAGCCAATAAATTAATAAGGACAGCTAAACCAGAGCCGAGCCAAGGTTCAGGCTTGGCTCTGAGAGCCGGTGCATAAGCCGAGCCCTGAATATAGTTGGCATGCTAATTATGCAACAAACATCATGTAAAATATGATAAAGTCTCTTCAAAATGAATTAAATAAAATTTTAATGTTTAAAGCGCTCTAAAACCCAGAGATGTATAGGCACTATTACTCTGAAAGAAGGAAGTGCAGAAAAGAAGAGTAAACTCTGAAAAGAGAGTTAAATGAAACAATGCTACTTTATTGGGAAAAAAGCCAGGTTTTTAGGGCTTTGCCGAATGAAAGAAGATCCGACTTACTCTTAAGATCTGGTGGCACAGGATTACACAAACTGGCTGTTCAAGCTACAAAGCTTCTCCCACCGCAGGTGGCCCTTCTAACTTTAGGAATCACAAGATTAGATGCAATGGAAGAGCGCAAGGATCTGTTGGGAACATACCGTTGAAAGCGTTGTTTAAAGTATTCAGGTCACAAACCTTGCAGTGCCTTAAGTTTTGTTCCTGAACATGTGGAAGTGTTTCTTTTTAAAACACAATTAGATCACTGGATTGAAAGATATTTATTAAAATTAGTTTAAAATTTTTAAACATGAAATTTTAAATATTCTTACCACCTTCCCCGTCCTGATGACAATGCGATTTGTGTATTAAAAGGCAAGTTAGTTGTTATGTGCACCCCATATATGGCCTAGATTTTTATTGTATACAGCACAACATTTTAGTTATTCAAACCAGGGCTTTAAGTGGGCTGGGTCTCACCGGTGCTGAGCACCAGCAGTTTTTTAAAGGCGGCCTCGAAATGGGTCTCTAACGGGCTCTGTTTTGTGCCCTGGCACAGGCGGTCCGTTTTTTTCCGGACTGCAGTAACAGCAGGCACATCGATGTGCGCCTGCTCACACTGCTCACTCCTCACTAGTGGCGAAGATACGGCATGATGTCATGACAGGGGAACGTTGTAGGGGAAGGGAAATCCTTTAAAGAGCCATTTTCTCTCTGGATTTCACTTCTCTTTTTGAAACTCAGGAGCAGCAACATTGTCGTGGGGTCACCAGGTCTTTATGTGGAAGCTTTTTCAACATTATATACAAGCCATAGTTGCTGCTTATTTATCTTATGCAACTAACAACCATTGACAAAGCCAATAGTCCTGACTTGTTGTAGGTATGATGTTACTTGTATCATATATCTAGATGCAATGACAGTAACAGCAAAATACAAGTCGGGCGGCACACTATGCTAAGCACAGATTTTTTTAGCTTACGTGTTTTTAAGCCACGCCCTTAATTACATTGGCCACACCCCTTTGAGAGACCCCCAGTTTATCATCTCACTTAAAGATCTGATTAAAACATGATAAGTGGTTTCTGTACAGCCCACATCCTGAACCCAAGTAGTTGAAGGGGCTATCAAATGTGATAATGAAGAAAAAGTAACCTCAGTGGAATAAAATATTTGCCTCCGGATTGACCCCGGGTTTTCTGGTTTCACGTTATGCGGTTCCGCCACTAAATGGGGAGCTCTTTCTCACATTATGCTTTGTCTTTAATTCTTGCAAGTGAGGCTAGACTGGGTGACCTACAGAAGACACGTGAATTTTGGGTTCGGGGGTCCAAGAGGGCCTCGAGCTGAGTCAGAGCCAGGCATCTGGCTCGAGCGTGACTCTCACGCTGAGTGGGTCACCCGCCTCTGCCTCCCACATTGAACAAATAGCACAGAATGCAGCGAACAGTGATGGGGCGCCAGGTGTCAATTTACATATACCTTTTGGCAGCTGAGGCATTAATGGGCCGAAGGACACCTGCATTTATTTGTTTTCATGTCCATAATGTACAATGTTCAACCCCTTACCTTTGATGTAGCCATCGGGGGTCGTTTCAGGATAGGCACCGCGCCTGTGCTTTTTCCTAAACTGTGTCTAAAGCACAAACACATAAGTCGGAATTTCCTTGTTAATGCATGCATTTTAAACAAAACGTGTCGGAACTAGCAAGGACTGCCTCCTTCTGTTTCCGACTTGTTCCGTCAATTCCGAGTTTTGTGGTTGGGGCCAATCATGCGATAGGCCCTAAATGTCCTTATTAATTCAATGACCTGCCAGGCGCCTTTTTCATTCTTTTTTTTTTGTTCTCCCTCTCCTCTCTTTTCCTCCACTCATGTATACCCCATGCTCTATGAAATATAATATTTTTTATACAATAAAAAACTACAGAAATAAAAAGAAAATGTTTGACTAGATAGTGTGGCGCACGTGTGACACCCAGTGGCCAGTTGGTGTATGACACGCAGTGACTGGATTAGGATAGGAAATGAACATTCTCCTAAAACAACCGTCGTGCTGTGTATGGGGAGAAGTGAAGTGGCTCGTCTTCTAAGCCTGCAGTCTTCAGAACCTGGAGGAGACTCTTTAGTTACTTTCATGAGCTGTATGAAGTCCTTTCTGTATTGTTTAATACCTTTGTTTTGGTTGCTTTGCATCTCATGCCCGCCCTCATCCCATCCCATTTTTTATTTTTTTTATTTTATATGGCTGTTGATTTCTTTCAGTTGATTTCATTGGTGGATTTGACCCATTTCCCATGTACCATGTCAATGAAAAACACAACAACCTGTTGTTCAAGCAGACATACCTGTAAGTATCTCAACCCACAGGGCCGTGGTATTGGGTGTAGTAGTAGTAGCCATAGGGCATGTGAGCCAATGCACCGTAGAGCAGTAGATCGGCACTAATACCTTATGTGTTGCAATTGCATTAATCAGAGAAAGTAGTCTGTGATTTGGGCCTAGCCGTTCTTTATTAGCTTTCAGCATTCGAACCTGTATATCTCCTTCCCTTTCTCTCATCTATCAGTCACCAAACCTTCACATTTTTTGGTTGTCACTCATTACTTTTTATTTTTACATCTATCATGTATTATTTGCACAGTGCATTCGCTTTCGCTTTCTGTTGCTTGCGTTCCTTAGCACCGTGACCTATTTATACTCTGTTCACCCTCTTGATTCTTCACTTTTAGCCACTTCTTATTTTTAGTCCTTTTCTCACCTCGTACCACCTCTGTTTGTTTCGGCCCTGGTCTCTCCCTCGTGTCTCTTTCCCTCATTTCTCTTGAATTCTTTCTGTCACTTTCCAACTTGGCTTCCTAGTTTTTCCCACCTTGCCACATTCAAGACTCTGCCTCTCTTCACACTCGGTCGCACACAACCACATTATTTTGCCCTCTCATTCCATCCCTCTATTTATTCATCTTTTATTTCCCTACTATTATTATGAAAAGAAAACCAGACTCTGTGGGCTTCACAGTGGTGTGTATCCGTACCTAGATTGCTGCAAGCTGGTGTAGAGACAGATTATCGAGAATCAATTTATTGATCAAAAATTTCGAGGACTTAAACAACGCCAGGCATGTTTAGATTTGCTACACCTAGCTCCACATCCATGCACCTTGATGGTATACGTATCTCGTCAAGGTAGGTAGATGTTGTGGTAAGATTAGTACATCCATACGTACCTATAGGCACTTACTTCCTCAAAAGTTTGGTTTTCGATATTTTGGCCACTTGATGTTCCAACCTCGTTACTGCGTAAACAAATGTGCAAGAGGAGATTTTATGTATGGGGAGGAAGAAAAGATGAAATCCAAGCACCAGTTCAGTATCACCCCCATGCAAGAACCTCACAGATAAAATAAGGAAGTCGTGCTTTACACCGAGATTGAGTTGAACATGGTTCATCAGGAATCAGTGGTACCCTTATCACTTATTGTACAAATCTGTCCGAATGTTGATTATGCACTCAGCAGTGTAGACTCAGTGTAAGCTTGTTTCACATGTGACCTTGCAGGAGTCCAATAGCAACGCTGCACTTGAAACCTTGAACTCCAAACTGCATCGAGGCACCTCGAAGGACCCATTATCATGGCTTTAAAATGGTGGGCCCTGCAGGAGAGCACTGATGGGGGTCTATTCTGACCTTCCCGGCTAAGAATGATTTGAGTTCAGCCTTGAGTGTGTGCCTAGTAGGGCCTTCCTTACATAGGGGCAGGAAGTTCAAAGGCCTAGGGGCAGGTCCACAGAACGCATGTCCCCGAGTCCTATTTTCATAGGCTTTGCACATTCTTTCACTTCCTGTCTTACTTCTGGGCAAATAGGCAACTCAAGAGATAGACATGCTTCAGTCTAATATAATTTGGCATTTCCTTTGCCTGTCCGCTTGCTCTCTCTCACTCTTCAGTGTATCTCTCTTTTCTTTTTCTCCATATGTTCATGTCCACTTATTTTTTTACCTGTCATTAGCTTCCTCTTTTTTGCCTCCCTTTCTGGTAAACTGATTTTCTTGCTCATTGGTTCTCATTCTCCCTCTCTCTGGCCTTTCCCCATATTTTGTTGCCCTTCTATTCTCTTTCTTTCTATATTTGACTTCTCTCTCTCTCTCTTTCTCTGTCTCTTTCTCTCTCTCATACACTAGATCTCTTTCTAGGTTTCTTAGTCTTTGTCTCTTCTTCTGTATATATCTCTCGCCCTTTCTTGCGTCTCTTTCTAGCCATCTTCCCCAGTCTCCACTTATCTCAATCTTGCTCTCCCTCCATTTCTTTTCCTAATTGTACTCCAGTGTCTGCTTTTTTCCCTTCTCTCCCTCTGTCTCCCCTTCTTTCTCTCTCCTCTTTTCTCACACCCTCCCACTATTTCTTATTCTTTTCCACCCAAGTTTCTCTTTCCCTTTCGTTCTCCCCACTCTTTTCTTTCATTCCCTCTCTGTCTCCCTTTCGCTTATTGTGCACTCTCTCTTCTTTAATTCTTTGTTTTGCACTCTTTCATATTCTCCAGTTCCACATATATCTACCTATAACAATCATTTTTTAAAGAGTTTAATATAGCGCAAACTAGACCAGAGAAATCGGGTATCAGAGCGCTTTACATGAGCACCAGTGATTTACCCAAAATCACAGGATGTTAAGCGTCGTTGCCGAGACTGGAACCCAGTTCCCTAGCTTTGAGGTCGACGCTCAAGCCGTAAGGCTACATCCTCTCCCCTACTCTTCTCTTTATCTCTGTCTCGATGTTTAACTCTCTCTGTGCTCAGTCTGTTGTGTTTTTCTTCTATATTAAATGTTAGTCAAATATTACTTGCTCCATTACATCCCTTTGTTTGTTTGTGCCTTAAAGTCGATTATGATCTAATGAAGCCTCTTTGTGAAGGTCTGCCCTTTTGGCCTGAGCTCAGGACCAATTTACTTTGAATTACCTTCTGACACTCATTAGCTTAATTAAAACGCATGCACAGTGTGTTCCACTTCTGCACCCATCTGGGTCAGAACAGATAATATGGAATTAACAATAAGGCCCATTCACGGTGACCTATGGGAATTTCTCAAGCGTGGGAGAGGGAGCTATCCCAAGAGAGTGAAGTTCTTTCAGGATGCTTTGAGGCTTGTCTGCAGTGTGAACTGTTCTCTAGACTGCCTTTTGCACACAATTGCTGCATTTAAGCTAGTTCGGCATGCACCTGTTGTGTTTAGTGTTATGACACATGTTGACCAGTGACCTTATTCAGTCTCCAAAGCATGCTGTGTAGAAGGCACCTAGAAGTACTTCAAGGCTCTTTGACGTGCAGTTCCAAGAGAACAGTTCTTCCTTCTAAGAACTGATTGCAATTATTAGGGGTTGAGACCATTCTTTTATACAAGTGCTGCGACCATGATACATTAATAAGACTCAGTGTTGACCCCACACAGACGTCACTCTTACGGAGTCAGAATCATGCACCGACTGAGGAGCGCAACACACCCAACCAGTGTGCAACTCACACAACATGGCGGCCACACTCCACACCCATAACAGAGGTAACATCCAGAAAAGTAAAATTTGCACCAGGTGTAGAGGACTGAGCATTAAGCCCCTCACAGATCCCTCATTAATTGAGTCAGAGCTCAGACTATTCGCTCTACACCTTTTCCATTATTGCGCAGTCAGACATAACATCTCCTACACTCTATTGATTCCTAATTGGTCCTGGGGAACAGCCATTTTGATTTTATGTGTGGTTATGGATTCCTAACTTACTTGACATTCTCTCTCTCTTCCTTCCTCCTTCAACCCTGCAGGCCTGCGTAAATGAAACCCATCCCTGCTTGAGACGAGTGTCCTTCATGCATCCATTGGAGAAGCAATTCTCACGAGTGACTATGTTCGTCTCAAGTGAAGTCAATAAAGCAGTGCAAAGAAAATGTAAGAAATTCAAAAGAGATACACCTAATTTATGGACCACAGGAATGGGCCTGTGAAGAGGACAGGCACTACTTTGATCAATTGACAGACATGGGCGGGGAATATAACACCCACCATGACCATATGATTGATGCATTGCCAGGGGAAATGGCAGCTATCTGACTGTCACTCTTACTCAACACGCAAGACCCTCCGTCCACCTGGATACTAGTCGGACACAAGATTGTGGTACAGAAGAAAACACTATGGACATTCTTTCAATGGCTTTAAAGACATTCACAGCTTACTCATTCATTTTCACCATCTTGTACCTCTGTAGACAAAGCTGGTGCACATGGGACCATTGTCAATGATGGTCAAGGAACCAACATCATTGTCCTGCTGATACCACTCTCTTGCCTCACCCTCTGAAGCTGGCGTCTTTGGAGCTATGGGGGACCAGGGCACTCACCCAAGCCCTAACCCAAGTGGACTCTTGGCATGGGGGAAGTTCTAAAAGCACAATTTGGTTCTTGCGCGGTATGCGCCATGGCAGAGAACCTCCATTGCCCATCATTAGTTGTAGTCACTCCTATATCATATCCTACTTTGGGCACCCTTTCACACAGACTATTTCACTGCAAAAAAGTAAAAAGTTGGATCCACAGAGTTAAAAAATATGTACAGTTTTTTAAATGTTCATGTCACAACTTTACACTTCATTCATATTTTCTTGTTTGATTTGTCACCTGATCATGGATGCTATATTTGAAGCTTCAGAGATTTGAAATGCCTGTGTTTTGCGTTCAACTGACTTTTTGACTACTTGGCTACTCGACTCATGCCAGGAGGAGGAGATGTTGAAAGCTTCTGTCTTTGACACACGATAATGCGGGGCTTTGAGCCTCAGAAGCAGGACTATCCAGTAGCCAAGAAATTGACCATGAATCTCTGCAAACCATTCATTGCAGCATGGGTAGCCTTCTACAGAGTGTGAGAGCTGAAGCTACTGGATTATGGAAAGATGGCACTTTGACAGTGAAGCCTAATCACAGCCTTGTAGGTATGCCACAAGGTCTCTGAATACCAATGTGAGGGTTAAGGGGTGGGCATAAAACTTTCAGTGACAAGTGAGTCACTTGGGAATAGGTGGGGACTTGTTTTAAATCACATACTTTCTTTCAGTGATGACAACCAATGAACTAACACATTCATGCAAAAAAGTCTTTACTAAAGCACATTACAAGATGATAGACATAGACGAAAGACTATAACATTTCTGCCACTTCTAAAGGAAACTCAGTAGTTCATCTTCGTTTGGAAAGTGCTAGTGGTAATTATTTAACCAGCCTAGTAATGATCAACATTCTAATAAAAAAAAGATTTTTTGGATGTATTGTATTTGAAAGTTGTGGTTATTTTTTAATGTTTGCTTTGTTATTTTGACCTAACTTTGTCCAGAAATCACTATCTTTTTGTTTGATGTACATGGAAATTTTACACAGTGCTATGCAGTCTACTCACCAGCGATAGCATAGAGTAAGTTAAATGCATAATGAATGCCCAGGCAAATCAATGTATCTGTGGAATGCTCAAATCACTAAAGAATTGAAGTGCATGTCAGAACATTCCTTTTGGGGACTGCCTGGGAGCCCACAACCCAACAGGAAATGTGGCCTACGAAATTGGCAGGAATGAAAGAAAAAAACACTATGAAAATGGCTCATATTAAAATAGAAAAATTGTGATTAGTATAAATGTGAAAAGTGCAACTAATTTATTGAAAAATCAATAGTGACTGAATGCCAGAGTCACTTACTTAATCAAATCAATTTTTCTTTATTCGATCTTCCGAGGACAGATCATAAAAGATACACACAATAAAAACAAACTACTATGTAAATAGAAGTGCACAGTTATCTGCGTGTCGCAGCAATCGGGTATTTCACAAATCCCCCTGAAACCTGACAGAAATATCCAATTTCATTCACTTTTACACTATCTACAAAACCACACTACATTATAATCTACAAAATATTAAGACAGCTGGGCTGCTTCTATTTCTATCTAAGATAGGTAGGAATATTACTATTGTTTCCTTACAATCAGAAGAACATATATGTTCCAGTAAAGTCTTCAACCTTCCATCTCTTAGAAAAAATTCCTCCATATTTGTCTTGAAATCCCATTGACGTTAGGCTCCAGAACTTAACGCCCCCGAGTACTAGGGTGAAGGAGAACATTGACATAATAGAATACAGCTGGGAAGGAGCTCATATTACTTCGATGAGTATGCTCCCAGTAACTTATGGATCAAATATGCAGTACCAAAATATCATCAACATTATATATATATATATATATATATATATATATATATATATATATATATATATATATATATATATATATATATATATATATGTTTACTATACTTAAGAAATATATATGAACCATGGCAACATGGCAATATATTACTTGAAATCAGTGATTTGTAGGGGAAAAGTTCAAGAGTGACAACAATGTCTGTGATGCCCTGAAGTGAAGTTGCTACCTTAATATGCACTCACCCACAATCTCACTTTCACACATACTTGTATACTCCCTTAGACAAACTCACAATCTGTGTAGGTATATGTCCTTAGAAAAATGTTCCTCTGGATGTGGCGTAATGGCCAAATCTGATGACTTTGGCTCTGTGGAACCAGGTTTGAGTCTCAGTGCCTGCTCAACATCCTGTTATTCTGGGCAAAACACTTAATCTTCCTGGGCCTGCAATTCTTTTTTTTTAAAATTGCCCTTGTATAATGTAACTGGTGCACATGTGAAGTCTCCAATAACATCAGGTCGAGTTTGTGCTCTATAACACTGCAAAAAAAAACTGCAAGAAAGAAACTTAACGAGGTATGCTCTTATTTATTACCCACAAACATTTCTTAGTATTAACTAACTCAGGTGTCTCGAGCACCAGCAGCTGGCAGGCATCTTCAGAGTAGCTGGTAGCCTTGAGTTCATTTTTAAATAAGCATTGGGTTACTTTTTCCTTTCAAAGTTAAGGGAAAGCTGTGTTTACATTATTATCATCAGGCTGCAGACAGTGCTCAGTCAGATTTATGCCCCTGGCTGGGCAACTGAGGTGAAGAACTGAAACACTGATGTATTTAACTCTTAAATAAAAGTTCTTGTCAACTTAATATTGGAGCATGAGAACAAAATGAGGTTTCTGAAGGCTTTTAAATGGTAGAAAGGTAAAATCAAAAGTTTTCTACATGATCAAGTTAACACTTAATTTTAATTTTCTCACATTTCTGTGTCACATTTATAAACAGCAGGACTCTTGCTCCCAGGCCACTAGCAGGGTGAGGCATGCTCATTGTAAATGGAACACAGGAAAATGTGAGAAAATTTAAATTAAGAGTTTCATAAAATCCATATAAACATACAGTTAACTCTTCAGTTTAATTTTCTCTCATTTCAAAGTATCTCCTTTGCACACAGTAGGCATCTTGATCGCAGAGGCTGGTAGAAACTGTGCCATATTTATAACTGAAAAATAAAGCCATTATTTTAAGTGGGAGAAATGTAAAGTTTAGAAAAAAGTTCCATATGAACATTTATGCAGAACATTTTCCTGCACTGTACATTTCTCCCATTTAAAAGAATGCTAGCATGTTTGTGTTGCACATGTAACAGTGTCACATATGGTGAAAGTTATGTCCTATACCACAAGTACATACTGCACAGGCTCTCCGTCATCCTTACGCATATATCCCATATACGCGCACATGTTCATAGATCCCCATAGACCATGCTCTCACTGACACTCGTGGCAACCCTGTCATAGTGCCCCTAGTGAAAATGTTTTGTTCAAACCATAGTATCTGGCTATATGGGCATTAGGCTTAAAGTCAATGAGGCTGGGCATGGGGGTGGGAAGTAACAATGTGCAATTTGCTTGGCTTTCAGTAGCTGACAAAGGTTTTCACTGATCAGAAGTAGCACTGAATACTGAAAAGGTTGGAGATCCCTGCAGTAGATAAAGCTAAGAAAAGTATGTACTCACGTATACATTGCTTACGGGATCAGCGCAAACTAACATGAGAGAAAACAACACAATTGTATAGGCATAGGAAAAACACAATACAATGAGCAACAAGTAGGCCACAAACTGGGATCTCCATAAGCTTGTGTGATAAAACTTTTAAGCACTCTACTTTTCTTAAATGTCTGCAGTTTACTCTAGGTTACAGTGAAAGCACAGGTTAGCTCAGATTTGCATGCGGAAATTGTTGACAGTTGCTGAAGTTATTTGGAAGACCGTTTTTTCTGCACCTATACTCCATTGCAAAAAAACAGTATTTGCATGAGGACATCTTGCAGAGCAAAACAGTGTGGTTTTGTATTGTAGTTTCAGTTATATTCAGTCATACCCCTGACAAGGATATAAAGCACAATTAAAAGAGTAAGGAGCTGCTCAGTGGGAGTGCTTTGGATGCTGGAGTGTATGTCTTTACGAGTAGTATTTCCGATGTTGATGATAATGTTATGTCAGAGCTCCTTGGCGTGAATATGAAGTGAAAAGGAGCGAGGGATTGGACAGTGGACGTGTTTCAGACTGGCAGGGATGTTAAAGCAGAGGTTCATTTGGTTATCTACATGGATACCATCTGCATACATATGGTAGTGTGGGTGGTACTAGGACACAGTCTGGTCCAGGGGTCTTATGTAGATGTTGAATAACAGGGGAAAAAGTATATCCCTCATAAAAATGTGTTGCATAATTGGAATGGAACATCCAAGTTTGATATGCGTCACATGTATACAGGCACTAAGACACTTATACGAGAAATGTGCATCCAACAACATGACTGGTGCTATCAGAACAAAGCACCTTGTCACTCACAGGACTTGCCAATCGTGGTGCTATGATGCATCGATCTTGTGGCAGCGGCACTCGACCGGGTTGAGACTTCGGCAGGAGGCTCGGCTTCTTCTTTCAGGTCAGTAATGACCTTCTGGGGAAAACTAAGCAGCAATACTATTAGAGCTTAGGATTTCTGTCAACTCTCTCAACTAGATGGGTTACTTGCTTCCATTATAATTTTCTCCCAGAATTGTGTGGTGGTCTATCTTATCCTGGCCTCTGGAGTGTAGGTACGTAGCTAGAATGTGGAATGGAATGTTGGACACTGAGGGGCATATTATCAAGGGGGTTTATCTCTGCTTTTTTGGCTTTAAAAGCCAAGAAAGCGGAGATAAAATTATCTCCCTATTACCTAGCTGTCGCTAACACCAGTTAGCGACAGCTAGTAGGAGATAGCGACCATCTTGGGCCCCACTTTGCATGTCAGTAATATTTATCACTAATGACATGCAAAGTGGGCGTGCCAAGATGTTAGCGATGTTGGAAACAGTCGCTAACATCGCTATCTCCTATTACCAACTTTTGGAGATATTCGCGCTAAGCGCGAATATCTCCAAAAGCTAACACCTGCCCTGAGCAGTTCTTAGCCATGTTATCCAATGGGAGGTGGATAACATGGCTAAGAGCATTAGCTCGGTAATGCATTAATATCGCTGACTTTTCAGCGATGTTCATGCATTGCGGCCGATTTTTATCGCATTTGCGATAAACCTTGGTAATACCAAGGTTTATCTGCGATAAAAATCGCCGCAGCTCAGCTGTAAATTTTTGTCTTTAACCAAGCAATAGCGATAATTATCGCTATTGCTTGGTAATATGCCCCTGAGTGTGTAAGCGAATGCTGAGGGTAAAGTTGTTTACGACACATGCAATACAATGCTGGCCATTACAACGTGGCCATTACCACTGCCATTTTGTTATATCGCATACCATTACAACGCAAGTCGTTAGAACAACTTTCTGTAGTGGGCAAAAGGTGTTGGATTTAAAATCCAACACCTTCCCTACTGTTGCACAGACTGGAGTTGGAATAGTAAATTATACCAGCACTCCCCTACAGCAAGTTGTTGTAATGACTGCGTTGTAATAGCATGCATTGTAAATGCATGTGATGTAACATGGCCTATTCAATGCTGAGGCCAGGTTGAGAAAAAGCCGGTTGGAGGCACATGCTTTTGCTGCGAGTGCCGTGCCAGGATTTAGAAATAAAGTTATTGAAAAGAACTCAAGACTGCAGTTCATCGTAACAAATTGCTTCCTGAGACTTATGCTTTGTCTCTTTCACGAAAACGAGAGGGGTTGATTCTTTGTTGTTAGTGCGAAAAATGAAGGCATAATCAGACTCATTTTAAACTTTCGAGCACTGGCAAGTGGATCAGTACAAGAGAAATTAAAAATTGCCAGATATCATTACCATAAATCAAGAAGCAGAATGTACAACCAACATTAATCTAAGATTGAAATCTCAATATCCCAATACCCCAATGCACCCAAAACACCCCGCTATACCATCAAAAAAGTATCTAAACAAAATAAACACAAACTTGTGTTCAAGACTATTCATAAACTACCTATCACTAGCACCAGTCCACATCAGAAGGCAACATGTATACAAATACCCCTTCCTTGCTGACTAGTAATCGTAGGCAAACAACAAAGAAAATTGTGCATGGGTGACATCACTGCTGCATCAAAGGGTAAGATTCACTGTGAACTGGAAAAAGACACATGACAACATATCACAGAACCACAGCCCTAGCATCAGTCAACAGAGTGCAACAAAATACCTGACTTGGTGGAAGAGGAAGACTTTCAAACAACCATTCAGACACATTGCCAGTGGTACTGAAGTCTCCTGAACAGGGAGGCAAGCTCACATGCATTGAATGAGAGTGCAGAAGTAGAAGCGGGATAGAGAATAACAGTTCAGCTTGAAGCTGTTTGAGCCAAGGATGGTTTTCTTGGACCTGAATTAATTAGGGGCAGGTGAAACAGCCTTGTATTTCACGAGAAATAAGCTCAATTTAGCAAAGATACCCCAAACCTATCCTGTTGTGTGAAATATGCTTATGTCATTTACAAGTGTCATAAGAGGTACAGTAGGAGCAAGGGTCAAGGGCAATATGTCTCTCAACTACTACTGTAGTGTTTCTACAGCACATTTGTGCTAGGACTAGTTCTTAATGGGCAAACATCTGAACATCTCAGGGGCTATGGCAGTGTTACGCAAACCCAAAATGTTTAGTGTGATAGACTTTATCTGATACTTACTATCAGTTATTGTCTGTAGGCCTCTGACTTCATTCATGATGCCTCTGAGAGCTGTTAGATTTAGTTGTGTGTCTTTTGGGTTGATGTCTGTTGCAGCTTGCTTTCAGAGGGTGATGAAGAAGGTCCTTGAGCTGTGAGACAGTTTGTTTTCTATGATTATTTTCTGGTTTATGGGAAGGAGCAAGTAGACAATAAGGTTCTCATTCAGGTGTCAGAGAATTTGGAACGGTGTTGTTTGACTGCAAAAAAAGAAAAGTGCAGTTTTAGAGAAGATAGTGTGTCATATTCGGCCCTCAAAATATCGGGTGAAGGCATAAGCCCCATGTGGGAATTGGCTGAGGCGAGTTTCAAGGCATCCCTACAGCTGCATAAAGATGAGGTCAAATCATTCTGTGGGTTGTCCACCACAAAAACAACGGCACAGGCCACCAGCTCACTTTCAACCACTATCAACACCACCTGCACACACAGATCCAACAAAATACCCACTAAGCATGTTGGAAAAGCATAACGATATAGCCAAACACTATTGCTATTGTTATACAGTTAACAATATCACCAATATGTCACCTACTATAAGTCGAAAGGATACTACTCACTATTACAGAAAAAAAATCACACAACGACCGAAACACAATCGCTAAACTGCCTACCAATAAATGCATGCTCCCTTTCTAAAAGCAAGCACCTCATCTCGACTGTAGGAAATGTATCCTTTTTTTGCCCTGATCACCATAATTTTTGACTGATACTGGTGGTTACTGACTCTGAAAGTACCCCGGGGCTCTGCTAACCAGGCATAGGGCCAGTGCACTGCCCTTGAAAGGTATATGGTAATTGGTGTAATTTCAATTGACTCAGACAACTTACCTGTAAGTCCCTAGAGTATGGTAGGGAATCTAGGTTTAGAGACTTCGGTGGACTTAATGCTCCTAAGTGTGTACTGCGGTGGTGTCTGATGTCATTTTTAAAGCCATTTACAAAAGGGGGTGGTGATGAACAGAGTGTCTGAATTGAGCAGACCACTCTTACCCAGTCCAAAGATCAGGGCTTGATCCATCACCGTTATTTATCTCACTGCCCCATCCCAGCTCAGAACCTGGCTATATGCAAATCAGTCTGTCCCTGGCCCAGTGCATCATGGGAACAGGGCAGACTAAACTACCAAGCCAATTCTTTACCAGAAAGGAGACAAGCTACCGGGGACCGGTTTCTGGCATTTCAGCCTCTTCGGCCCGGCTTGCTTGAATCCTGATGGAGCAGTGAGAAAGGGACTCATGTCTGAGTATACCCTGCCACACCTATAGTGGCCAAAATCGATTTACAAAAGGGGGTGGTGATGAACAGAGTGTCTGAATTGAGCAGACCACTCTTACCCAGTCCAAAGATCAGGGCTTGATCCATCACCGTTATTTATCTCACTGCCCCATCCCAGCTCAGAACCTGGCTATATGCAAATCAGTCTGTCCCTGGCCCAGTGCATCATGGGAACAGGGACTGGGACAGGAACAGACTAATTTGCATACAGCCAGGTTCTGAAACTGGGATGGTGCAGTGAGCTAAAAAACGGTGTTGGATCTAGCCCTGATCTCTTGACTGGGTGAGAGTATTCTGTTTAATTCAGAGACTCTGTCCCTCACCACCCCTTGTTGTAAATATTTTTGTCCACCCTAAGCGTGGAAGGGTATGCTCAGATGTGAGTCCCTTGCTCATTGCACCATCAGGATTCAAGCAAGCCGGGCCGAAGAGGCTGAAATGCCAGAAACCGGTCCCCGGTAGCTTGTTTCCTTCCCAGTGTAAGAATTGGCTTTTGTAGTTTGGTTTGCACTGTTCCCATCATGCACTGGGACAGGAACAGACTAATTTGCATACAGCCAGGTTCTGAAACTGGGATGGTGCAGTGAGCTAAAAAACGGTGTTGGATCTAGCCCTGATCTCTTGACTGGGTGAGAGTATTCTGTTTAATTCAGAGACTCTGTCCCTCACCACCCCTTGTTGTAAATATTTTTGTCCACCCTAAGCGTGGAAGGGTATGCTCAGATGTGAGTCCCTTGCTCATTGCACCATCAGGATTCAAGCAAGCCGGGCCGAAGAGGCTGAAATGCCAGAAACCGGTCCCCGGTAGCTTGTTTCCTTCCCAGTGTAAGAATTGGCTTTTGTAGTTTGGTTTGCACTGTTCCCATCATGCACTGGGACAGGAACAGACTAATTTGCATACAGCCAGGTTCTGAAACTGGGATGGTGCAGTGAGCTAAAAAACGGTGTTGGATCTAGCCCTGATCTCTTGACTGGGTGAGAGTATTCTGTTTAATTCAGAGACTCTGTCCCTCACCACCCCTTGTTGTAAATATTTTTGTCCACCCTAAGCGTGGAAGGGTATGCTCAGATGTGAGTCCCTTGCTCATTGCACCATCAGGATTCAAGCAAGCCGGGCCGAAGAGGCTGAAATGCCAGAAACCGGTCCCCGGTAGCTTGTTTCCTTCCCAGTGTAAGAATTGGCTTTTGTAGTTTGGTTTGCACTGTTCCCATCATGCACTGGGACAGGAACAGACTAATTTGCATACAGCCAGGTTCTGAAACTGGGATGGTGCAGTGAGCTAAAAAACGGTGTTGGATCTAGCCCTGATCTCTTGACTGGGTGAGAGTATTCTGTTTAATTCAGAGACTCTGTCCCTCACCACCCCTTGTTGTAAATATTTTTGTCCACCCTAAGCGTGGAAGGGTATGCTCAGATGTGAGTCCCTTGCTCATTGCACCATCAGGATTCAAGCAAGCCGGGCCGAAGAGGCTGAAATGCCAGAAACCGGTCCCCGGTAGCTTGTTTCCTTCCCAGTGTAAGAATTGGCTTTTGTAGTTTGGTTTGCACTGTTCCCATCATGCACTGGGACAGGAACAGACTAATTTGCATACAGCCAGGTTCTGAAACTGGGATGGTGCAGTGAGCTAAAAAACGGTGTTGGATCTAGCCCTGATCTCTTGACTGGGTGAGAGTATTCTGTTTAATTCAGAGACTCTGTCCCTCACCACCCCTTGTTGTAAATATTTTTGTCCACCCTAAGCGTGGAAGGGTATGCTCAGATGTGAGTCCCTTGCTCATTGCACCATCAGGATTCAAGCAAGCCGGGCCGAAGAGGCTGAAATGCCAGAAACCGGTCCCCGGTAGCTTGTTTCCTTCCCAGTGTAAGAATTGGCTTTTGTAGTTTGGTTTGCACTGTTCCCATCATGCACTGGGACAGGAACAGACTAATTTGCATACAGCCAGGTTCTGAAACTGGGATGGTGCAGTGAGCTAAAAAACGGTGTTGGATCTAGCCCTGATCTCTTGACTGGGTGAGAGTATTCTGTTTAATTCAGAGACTCTGTCCCTCACCACCCCTTGTTGTAAATATTTTTAAAGCCAGCCCTTCCATGCAGGCCGCTTTTAAAATAAAATTGTGTCCAAATTAGACTTTGGAATTAAAAGTACTCCAAAGTCCAAAACTACCTTTTAATTACATATAGGTCACCCCTAAGGTCTGCCCCAGCTACCCCAAGGCTAGGGTGCCTTGTTAGAAAAAGGAGTGACATTATAAAATAAGTTTCATATGCCCTGGTGAGGGAAAAACGGCCAACGTTATTTTCCCCTTTGTAGTGCTGCAAGCTTCATAGGCCAACATGTTAAGGATTTATTCAACTTTAATAAAGTCTAACTTGTGACAGGAATTAGATAGCAACTTAATTCAAAGTATCAAAATATTATCTGCAATAAATTTAACAACTTGACACAGTTGGATTAATTATAAATATTGCAGGAAATTTGTTTTAGAATTTACTTTCCTGAAGTTACCTAAAACATCCTTGTAGCCCCCTCTTTTGATTGGTCAATCTCTGACATCATGAGCCACATTGCTCCCTGATTACGTGTGAAGCGGCCTGGACTTGACACAATACAGTCATTTGGTGGGAGGAGATTTGCTTCCTGGAGAAGCCAGGGACAGGAAGGTGGCTGGGGAGAAAACTGAACTTCAAAGGTAGAAGCTCAGATGTCACAGGACCCAGGCCAAACCCCACTTCCTAGATCCCAGGAAGATAGGAGTCCCTCTATTTAGAATGGGAAAGGGGTTGGAAGGGGAGTGTAGGGAAACATTAGCCACCCTTGTGGGTTGGGTTAATCAGACCTACACTCCAAGGAGAGATTTTCTCCATTTTGATTATTGAAGAGAGGTGCATTCTGAGACAAGCATTTGCCACACTTCCCAGGAGGTTGTCATGGCAGAAGGTAACAACTTGAACTCGACTGGCTAGGGTGCCCCCTCCCCTGGCCAGCCCAGAATGGGTAATACAGCTGGGAGATCTGCAGAAGTCCCTAAAGATCCCTGCCTGAAACATCTGAAGAAGAAGGACTTCCCTGCTTGGCTGCACACAGGAGGACTGTATCTGCAGCACCTTAAAGACTTCACACACGTAGGACTGACCAGGTGCATTGTAGGAGTTGAAGTCCCTGATTTCCAAGAGGCAAACCAGAACGTCTGAACCCTTGACTTGTGCTGTGGACTTTTTCTGACTCTCAAGAAATCTTTCAGAAGAAGATCTGAAAGTTGAGGAATGTTTTGTCAACTTTTGTGGAAAAGCTCTTAAAGAAGACCGGCATCGATGACAAGAGTCAACTTGCCAATGTTTAATTGCAACTCGGCCTGACCACGTAGGTCTGCCCCACTGACCGCTCTGGAACTCCTCGTCATCAACAACAACGACCTCCAGGGCTGACTGAGGCATCGCATTGCAGTAGGCCGCCATTTTCTAATCAAAATCCAGATCTAAGACCGGATTGCTTGACGTCAAGAGAAATATCTCAAAAAAGTGACTAAGTCAGAAGGTAAAGACATGACCGGGCCCAACCACTCATCATATCCGACCCGCACTCTATTGCGGTCGGCCTGAAACTTTGACTTTGTCACGGTCCAACGTGACCAGATAGCTGCGGTTGGCACTTTACACTTTTATGCGCTAGAACGCACATTTTTTAATTTAAACTTTAAAAATTCATATCTGTGGTCCCTACATTGAACTTTTGTCATTTTGGTGCCAATTTAAAGCAAAACATATTCTCTATGTTTATAAATATGTGTTGGATTTTTATTGTGTTGTATCCTCTACTTATTTACTGTTTTAGTGATATTACATGCTGTACACACTTGTCTCCTAAGTTAGGCCTGACTGCTCATCTGTCTAAGCTACCCAGGGGTGAGCAAATAATTTATTGAGACTTAACTGGGCCTTATTTGTGATTGTGGTATTATTAGTAGCTGTAGGTACCACCTTCCAACAACGATCTACTCACAGACACACAACCTGACTTGCTCTTCATAATCAAATCATGGTTGGAGGATGACATTGCACCAGTATTGCACAAAGCTGTTCCTCCACACTAACAAACTCTCCCACACAATTGCATAGACAAAATAACAAAATAGGAGGCGGACTACGTGTTATATTCAAAGAAACATTAAATCCAGCAAAGCTCTGGAGATTTCCATACAAGGTTGCGAGGCCCTCATCACCAGAAGCAATCCTATATCAACTTTCTCCTGTAACTTCCTCCTTCTTTACACACCATCACCTAGCAAAGCAACATCCCAGATACAATTCTAGACACCATTTCTAACCTTCTGACACTACACTCCAACCCATGCATCCTTGGTGGCCTAAACATTTGGTTTGATAAACCTAATATCATTATAATCACAAACCTAGAAACATTGAACCTACATTAGATTGTCCCCGAACCCAAATGCATCACTGGACACAAACTAAATGCCATTTTGCCAATCCAGAGCTAATCACTTTCCATAGTCATGTGTTCAGATCATCTTCTGCTAGCTTTCCTACACAAGACACCCCAACTCACATCTGCTAAGGTCACTTTACCAGAAAGCACATATCGACCATAGGACGATCTGAGTTTTGAGGACACAACTAACATCCAACACATATCTGGACACAATAAGCTCAGTTAAAAACTATGAGCGGCTCCTGGAAGCTTTTGATATCTAAATTCCACTCAAAACAACAAACCATGTAAAAAAAAGTAAGCACCTTCAATGAATGCAGAACTGAAAAAGATAGAAAAACAAACTGCAAAGCTACAACACACCTGTCTCAAAAAAAACCACTAAAGACAAACTTCAGTTACACAAACACAATACAATATACAAGTCATCTAACAAAAAAATCAAAAAAAAGCTACTATTCAAACAGAATTCAGAATGCAAATTGTGAAAATAAAGAATTTTATAAAACACCTCACCAAATTTTGTAAACCTAAATGCACAGAAGGTAAGCATCCTATTTCCCAAGAATTAACTGACAAACTGGCAAATCATTACACAACCAAAGCAGAGATGTTGGATTCCTAGTTAAACCACATGAAAACCACCAGCTCCTACCCTTTTCCAACAACCCCCCCCCCCAGAGTAATGCAACCCAGACTCTGAATTCCTTAAAACTAGTATCAGAAAATGAATTTATTGATCTTGTCAAGAGAAGCAGGCCAGCTGGCTACCCCTCTGACCCTTGTTCACAACTCTTCAAGAGCAACCTTTCAACAACCTCTCCTGCCACCCCAGTCAGAAAAATCATTCCTTGATAACAGGAGATTTTTCTGAAGACTTAAAAAAGCATGCATAAGCCCATATTAAAGAAAGCAAACCTGGACCCTCAAGACCCAAACAACTACAGACCTACTGCAAATGGACCATTCTTCGACAAGCTGATAGAAAGAGCAGCATTCACCCAGATGTCTCAATTTATTGAAGATCTGACTTCCAAACAGGTTTCCATCTAGGAATAGGCACTCAAACTCCTCTAATTGTCATCGGCGATGTCCTTAAAAACACTGTAGACCACAACAGGGTCGCGCGACTACTTCTCCTGGACGTTTTCAGCTGCCTTCAACACAGTTGATCATGACACTCTAATCCAAAGACTCAGCAAAGCCAGCATAAGGGGTCTGCTCTTGAGTGGATATCCCCTTAGCATTCCCCTTAGCATTCATTATTATTCTGTTTGTTATTCCCTTTCCCCTGCACTTTGGCGGTCACAGCCGATCTTAGGGCTGAGCACCGAGTCCCGGGAGAATAGTCCCGACAGTGGACATCTTGGGTGGGAGGCGGCAGCATTGTCAGCGCTCTAGACATCCCTACATAAGGAGACGGGCGTTCTCCGTGTAGCGGACGCGTTTAGTGGGCGCGCCGCAGTAGCGCCGGAGTCACGCCAGAGTCCAGCCAGAGTCCAGCCAGAGTCCAGCCCGTCTGCGCCCGTCCGCGCATCGGACGAGTTTAGGACCATGGCCCAGTTTCCATTACCATATGATGAGCATAATCAGGTAACATCTTTTTTAGAAATATGCGTACAGAAAGACGCACACACACCCATAAAATATAACTCTGAGCAATTGCGGGCTCTAAGACCCTCCTTGTTAACCACATGCAGCCCACTGCACTTAGGTCGAAAAAAGGCAGTATGTCCAAATTGAAATTTCCTTATACCCCCCCCCCCCAGTCGGGACCAAAGCTAACGAAAGTAGAGATAGAACGAAGACGTATCTTGAGTCCAATTCAAAAACTTTCTCTTTTGTGAGTTTGAACTGTCGTTCTCTACCAAAATACAAAATTGAAATTTTTAACTTACTGATAGATGAAGAACCTGACGCCTTGTTCCTAACGGAAACATGGCTCCAGGAAAGTTCAGGACCTGAAACCGCCGAAGCCCTCCCAGATCAGTTTGCCATTCTAAGACTAGATCGTAAAAATCAGTTGGGTGGAGGGATTGCCATTATTTTTAAGAAAGACTTTAACTGTGAATTCACTAAATTACCTTGCCCTGGCTGTGAAGCAGGCACTTTTAAACTCACTCTCGCCCCCAATTATACACTATCAGGAGCACTCATATATCGTCCACCAGGGATAGCGACAAATTGGGTAGCAAGCCTCCCTGAATTTATTAGTCCTTTGGTTATGAAGACGGCTAACTTTACTATTATTGGTGATATGAACCTTCATTTAGACAATTTGAATTGTCTAAAATCTGCAGAATTCTTAGCTGACCTGCATCCCTCAATTTAACCTTGAGGAATACTGGACCAACACATAGTGCCGGACATTTTCTAGATCCGATCTTTTCAACATTAATGATATGGTCACCTCCCCTGCTTTACCAATTCCTTGGTCAGACCATTATCTCATCAAATTTTCAATTCAAATTGTGTTGTCGAATAAAGGGTACACATCTATGCAAACTCAATTTATTAGAAATTGGAAAAAACTAGATATCGACACTTTAAATACCTTTCTTGACACACACACACCTTGCTCTAAGTCATCGGTCCAAAACCTGTCTGGGACAGTCCAAAAATGGCTCATGACGGCCATTGATACATGTCTACCGAAAACTAAACTAAAATGCAAAAATCATCGATCCCCTGCTCCATGGTTTAATGATATATTGAAACAAGAAAAAACTAGTTGCAAAAATTCAGAACGCAGGTGGAGAAAGACTTATTCTCCAGAAGCCAAAAAAGAATATAAAATCAAATTAGCCAAATACCAAGTGCTCTGTAGTAAAGCCAGAGCGAACTTTACATGTACTACCATTACGGAGGCTTTAAATCAATCAAAAACACTCTTTAAAATGGTGAAAGAGCTAGCTGGCTTAAAAACAGTACAAACTCCGCCAGATTTAAATAAACACCAATGTGATTTATTAGCTGCATTCTTTGTCAATAAAGTAGATACAATTTACCAAGGAATAGAACAAGCTCAGAATAAGGCTAACACGACTTCCCCTAATTCATCAACTGATGCACTAAGTAGTCATATCAATAAGCGGCTTCCCTATGCCCCTATTAACGTACTTGAAAGTTGGCCTGTGCTTAGCACTGATACTGTCATTGAGCTACTTAGTTCCATCAAATCAGGATCGCCCAATGACCCTCTGCCATGCTCAGTGCTTAAACAACTTAATAAAACGTTTATGGCTATAAACACAGACCTTCTGAATGCATCTCTTCAGGAAGAATATGTGCCGAGTGAATGGAAACACGCCATGATTCATCCTTTATTAAAGAAAGCTGGGGCCTTATTTATGAAGGCCTTGCCTCAGTTTTGCGCCGCCGGTGCGTCACTTTTTGTGACGCACCAGCGGTGTAAAAAATGCGCCTCGTTTCGCCATATTTAAAAAGTGAGACATCTAGGTAGATGCGTCACTTTTTAAACCCCTGCGCCACATTATACCTGCGTCAGGTATAATGTATGCAGAGGGGGCGTTCTCCCGCAAAAAGCCTCGTAATAGTGACGCAGTGAAATCTATGAGATTTTACTGCGTCACTTTTAGGACGCTGTTGCGTCAAAATCTTGCGCCTGCCTCACAGCAGGCGTAAGACTGACGCATCGCTGGAGTTGCATCACTTTTGTGACACACTCCAGCAATGCGTCACTTTTGCGCTTACAGATACGTCAGAAATACTGACGTATCTGTATGTCGCAAGGAGTGCGCAGTGAAAAGTGACGCATCGCTGTTTTCACGCAGCGATGCGTCACTTTTCATAAATGAGGCCCCTGGAGCTGATCCAAACTTGCCCGCACATTTTTGACCGATCTCTCTGCTACCTATATTTGCAAAAATACCTGAAAAGCATGTACAACATGCTCTAACCGAATTTATTACAGCCCAAGACCTACTTCACCCCCAACAGTCATGCTTTCGTTCAGGTTTCCCTACGGAGACAACCTTACTTGGTGTTACAGAGAACATTCGATCTATGTTGGACAAAGGTGAAACGGTGGCACTAGTGTTATTGGACCTTCGTTCCGCATTTGACACGGTATCTCATACTGTGTTAATGCGGACATTATATTCTAAGGGCATTAGAGGAGCGGCCATAAACTGGATTAAGTCGCTTCTGGACAAACGTACCTTCCAAGTCTTCTCTCGCTCTGCATGTTCTGACATTCAAATCTTTAAACATGGAGTACCACAGGGCTCCATATTAAGCCCATTACTTTTTAATTTATATATGAGTCCACTAGCAAAGGTAGTGGAAGAGACTGGACTACAAATGTTTTCCTATGCTGATGATTCACAGATACTCTTCTCGCTTTCCTCTGCGAAAAAGTATAGACCATCTATTTTAAAACAAGGACTTGTGGAAATCGCAGGATGGATGCAAGAGAATTTTCTTAAATTGAACAGTAACAAAACCGAAGTAATGGTCCTAGGGAAAGATAAGGAACTATGGGACCCACAACACTGGCCACAAGAAATCCTTCCAGTTCCTGTGATGCAGGCCAAAAACCTTGGTATCATTGTTGAAGCCTCCCTTAATATGCACCAACAAGCAGTGAAGACGTCTGCTACCTGCTTTGCAATTCTAAAATGGCTTAAGAAGATCTGCTGGATGTTGCCAGAATCCACAAAGAAAACGGTAATCAATGCTTTAATCACAGCTAGGCTTGATTACGGCAATGTATTATATCTAGGGGCAAAGAAAGAAACAATTCGTAGACTGCAGACAGTCCAAAATGCAGCGGCCAGACTGCTATTTAAAATCCCATATACGACATCAACCGCTAAGTACATCTGTGATCTTCATTGGTTAAGAGTGGAGAACCGGATTAAATTTAAATCCCTCTGCTTTATGCACAAAATCTCCACTAAAACCGCCCCAAAATACCTGCAAAATCTAGTGCACCCTTACTACCCTTCCCGTGCCCTTCGATCTGCTTCAGCTAAGCATTTCGTAATTCCAAAATTAAATTGTCAAGAGTGGGTGGAAAATCTTTTTCATTTCTTGGACCCACTTTGTGGAATGCTATGCCACTCTCTGTGCGAAACGAGACTAGCTACTTTAAGTTCAGGAAAGCCTTAAAGACCTGGCTGTTTAACATCTGAAACATACACTTCCAGAGACAAACCTCTGAATCAGTAGCGCTGGGAAACCCTTTGTTGGGTAGCTGTTGCACGATACAAGTGAAATAAATAAATAAAAATAAATAAAAATAAAATACTACCATTAAAATAGAACAGATGTCGTCCATACCCCTCCTTTCTCACCAAAACCCTTCATTTAAAAAGCAGAAGCTGCCTCAAGACTCCATCATTTCATCCAACTTTTGTTTACATCTACAAGAAGTCATTACTGGCAATGATCAATGAATTTTAGCTTACCTGCTATAACTACATAGATAATACACAAATACTCATAAAATGAAAAGCCCCAGAAGACATTAGAAACTCAGAAATCTGCAATTGCCTCAGAGCCGTTGATCAGTGGATGACATTGAGTCATAACAAATTCAATCTATCCAAAACTGAAATATTCACATGCGGCAATTGGAAAAATTATGACCCTGATGATCTTGGATCACCTTCTAAAGTATCCAAGGAGGTAAGAAACCTTAGAATTACCAAGAACTCTAAGCAGTCAATGAATGTCCATGTGAATAAGTTGGCAAGACCAAACTTCATTGTTATGAAAACACTTCCCCCACCTACGATAATAACACAAGGTCTGAGCTACTACCTCTTTTACTGTGTAAACATATTTACGCAAATGGCCTCTACCATGGATCACCTCTATCAACTATGAAAATACTACAATAAATTCAAAACTCTGCTGCCAGGCTACTACATATAAAGCCACAAGCCTAAATCTCCCCTGCCTTAAGGGCCCGTCATTAGGTTACTGGTTATGTTATGTTATTAGAGATTTATAGAGCTCACAGCTACTCCATAGAGTGTACCGGCGCTGAACATGCTGGGTGGGGCTAACTGTGAGCTCTGAACTGGCAAATTTCACACTATTTCTGGAATTTCCAGGCTTTCAATAACTTCCTGAAACGAAGACGCTCCTGCATCTGTCTGCGTGCCAGTGGTAACTTATTCCAAAGTTGCGCTGCTTTTACCTGGAAAGAGCGACCACCAATTCGAACATGGGCAGATTTAGGAATGCCAGCTAACTGAAGTGCCGCAGACCTCAGAGCACGACACAGGTGGTAGAATTGGACTCTCGTTCTCAGGTAGGGGGCCCTATCCCATGAAGAGATTTGAAGGCCAAGACCATGGCTTTAAAGACTATTCTCTTACGGATCGACAGCCAGTGCATGGTTCTCAGATGGGTAGACATCTGTGTTCTTGGGCCCAGCATAAGTATTGCACTGGCTGCAGCATTCTGGACTACTTGTAGATGTGTCAACAGGTATTCTGGGATGCCCAAATAGTTTTTCTGTGTGCCTCCGAAAGGAGAGGCAAGGACTGCTTCAGAATTTTAGGCACTCCAAAACAAGAGCCTGCTACAGGTTGTACTTGGGCGTTCATGAATAAATTATCCTCCATTCTGACTAAATTTTTAAGTCTTTACCGAGGCGTTGGGGGGGAGACATGTCCTGTGGCCACCAGTTTTGCCACACATTATCTGAAGGGAGACCAAAAAAGATAATTTTTTGACTTATCAGGATTGCACTTAAGTTGGTGGAGTTGGAACCAGCAAAACACTACTGACAAGCAAGGGTTTATCACTTCCCCTCTAAAATCTGTCTTGTTATCAAAAGTGATGAGCAATAGCGTGTCGTTCGCATACGATACGATCTTGGCTCCGTGGGCTTCAACCAGCTGCGCCAAGGGGGTCACATAAAGGTTAAAACGTGTGGGGCTAAGAATGGAGCCCTGCGGTACCCCCACCTTTAGGGAGGAAATGGGTGCTGCAAAAGGAGGAGACCAGGCCATTTGTTGTCAGTCTATCAGAAAAGAGAACCATCGAAGAACCGTGCCCCCACAGCCGCATTCTTGGAGTCTCAGAAGGAGCTGATCATGCGGCACGGTATCGTAGGCCGCTGATAAATCCAGCAGTATCAGCACAGCCTTTCCCCTTTTGTCTAAGGTCTCCCTGATGGCCTCCGGGACTTCTAGAAGCGCAGTTTCTGTACTAAAATTTGACCTAAATCCGGATTGACTTTGGTGGAAAACTTGATTTGTTTCCGCATATGTGGTGATAACATCATTAACATATTTTTCCACTACCTTCGAGAAAAAAGGAAGCAGAGTGATTGACCTATAATTTGCGGCTAGCTCTGGATCCACCCTTGTTTTTTTTTAATAGGGGCAGTATTTTGGCATTCTTCCACCTGTCCGGGACAAGCCCAGACTCCTAAGAGGCGTTAAGAATCCGATTTAATGCAGGGTTAATTACCTCTGCTAGTGATGCGAGCAACTTGGCTGGACAGGGGTCAGACGGGGAACAGGATTTGCCAGAAGATCCACCTTCAAACTGCTTTCTACAGCCACTGTCTGTGCAGGTAAGAGCGGTGTGTAATGGGGCCAGGTGGGGGATTTCGACGGACGATGACGAGGAAAAATTAAATAAAGAATTAATTTTCCCTCATCATCGTCTGTCGAAATCCCACCCCCACCTGGCCCCACCGCTCTAACCTGTGTGTGCTGCGGCTGGCTTTGTATCACCCACAAAGCAAGAAATGGAATATGACCACTTTTCATCAGAAATAAAACCACAAAATAGAAACAACACATAAACCTCCATTCCAGATCAGCCCCTCACCTCAAAACCCGGCGATACAAGAAAAAAACAACGGGTGGAACATCTTTCTTTATTCAAGCAGCCAAAATATGGAATTCATCACCGCCAAACATAAGATCAACAGACACCCACCATATCTTCAGATGATTACTCAGAAGCTGGCTCTTTCCTACATATCCACCATATTCAAAACACAAATGGGCACCAATAGTATGCACACACCCACAGTGGTGCATATACGTGTGTTTGTAAACTTTTATACTTTGATATATGCATGAATTCAGATATGTGCATCTCTTTGTACAAATGCACATATTATTTATTAAATATATATATATATATCCTGTCATATTTATGCTTAACACATTTACAAATGGATATATTACTCATAGTTAAAATATATGCCCTCATTTCTATGCTTAAAAGGTACAATCTGTATAGATGATTATAGCAATTATATATATATAATAAGTACTTCACTATTAAATTAAACAGGGAGCCAAAAAAACAACTGCAAAACAATAAAGAAAAATAAATAAACCTTTATTTTACAGCAAAAAATATTTATCCATGCATGGACTTTATCCGGTACAACTTTATATCTCCTGGTGATTTTTTTCAATGTAGGTGCGGCTCTTCTGCAATGGCGGAGGAGCACACCCTACTGGCATGCCAGCTGCTAAAAAATAAAATTATATTTGATTATTGTCTTATTTGTAAACAGCTGGCTTAGCCAGTGTGTGCGGGGAGGGGCCGGGCCATGAGAGGGCGTATGAGGAGTGCTATGTGCACTCTCTAAGTGCGCATATGTGTTTGTCCGGCCGTCTCAGGCTGACCAAAACACACATGTGCTCTTAGGTTTCTCCAGCCCGGCTGCATTGAGCTAGGGCTAGAGAAACCCCACAGACCTCCTGAGCGGACCGACTTTTCAGCCCGCTCAGGCCAATCCCCGCACTGAGTGGACAGGGAGTCTGGTGCAGCCTCAGTGCCTGCTGGTACATGGAAGAAGCAGCACTCGGCGCGACGCGGGACGTCGCTTCAAAATAAGTTACGTTTTTTTCATTTTTTTTTAATCCTCCCCTGCGCGCCCCCTCTTGGGCACCAAACCTCCCACTACCTTTTTTATGTGGCGACCGCCACTGTTTCCATATGTGCATCATGCTAAAATCTGTATGTATGTATACCTCCTATGTGTGGCCATTTATCTACATATTTCTATATTTTCCTCCCTCTGCAGAGGAAAAAAAACGATTCACCCCAAACCTTATCAAATCACCACTCTACCATTCATCCAATTCCTCTTCCAAAACTTCATATAATACCACCAGCCTAGCACTATTTGCCTAAATGAATAATAGGTAGTCTCCTTCTGGCCTACTGTAATGCGAGCCATGCTAGACTCTTCCTGATTTGCCTGTGAGCTTAACTAAAAAGTGCAGACTTCCACATCAAATAGTGAACCTTGAAAAGTGCATCCTGATTCCTGACACTCTGACTGGCTCGAGGAGCACATTCAAATGAGATACTTATCTCTGGAGAGAGTACTTGTTGTTGTGCATGAGAATCAGCTGTCGACTAATGTGCATTATTGTCAAACGCAATATGTGAGTTCTGAGGTCTCTGCAGAGACGAAGACTCATGCTCAGCTGAGCCAACTCTCCACAGAGTACAGAGAAGCACTACATCAGTCAGAGGCTAACCGAACCCAAGTAACAACATTGGTACCTCCCTCTGAGACAGGAGTCCAGCTATCAGCCTGACTGACTCACACTCACATTGGGAGGCAGTGCTTATGTTGAGCCAGTGGTTTCTGGTGCTAAGTACTGGCACTTAATCGTTAACACCAGCACTTATGACAGCTGCCGCATGGGGGCGCTGTTTGTGTAATTTAAAGATGAGCAGAACAATAGTTGTTAATCAATCCAATAAACATTCAAAACTACTAATAAATGCCAATCAAGCCTTTCTTATAGCTTTGGGGGCCTGTAATAGTCTGATTTCTCACACTTGTAGGAGTGAGATGGTTAGTAGTTGTGTTGGTCCTGTGCTCTCCATGCCACTGGAGTCAAGCTATCCTGGCTGATGAGGGCTGAAAGCCCGAAACTGGTCCTAGGATGCTTGGTTCCAGTCCAGAGAGGACCTGGCCTGGCAGTTCGGGCTGAACTGTTCCCATTGGGCGCAGAGTCAAGACTGATTTGCATTTGGCTGGGTCCAAACTGGAATGGCATAGTGAGCAAAAAACAATGAATTTAGGCCCAGATCTCTGTACTAGGGTGAATGTATGACATTGTTCTGCGTTCTGTCCGTCAATTGTTTTTTTTGCATTTGTTACCCATAATGGGACGGGTATGCCTAGACGTGGGTCCCGTGCTCTCCATGCCACTGGAGTCAAGCTATCCAGGCTGATGAGGGCTGAAAGCCCGAAACCGGTCCTAGGATGCTTGGTTCCAGTCCAGGGAGGACCTGGCCTGGCAGTTCGGGCTGGACGGTTCTCATTGGGTGCAGGGTCAAGGCGGATTAGCATATGGCTGGGTCCATACTGGAATGACATGGTGAGCATAAAAACTATGAATTTTGGCCCAGATCTCTGTACTGGGGTGAATGTATAACATTGTTCTGCATTCAGTCCATCAATTGTTCTTTTTGCATTGGTACGGACATTGGCAGCACCGGGAGTGGCAATGGGTGGTGAAAGCTGCGGTGAACTCCTGACCAACACCCTGGCATTTATTGTTTTACAAATTAAGCACTGTTGAGAGCCCTTGTGAGGCACAGCCACTCAGAATCAGATATGCTAATTGGTTGCATAAGCGCATACTGCATATTCTTCCCACACGTCTGCAGCGTGTCTCTTACTCGACACTGGCAATCACATTTTGCTGCCCAGTGTGGCCCAAGCACAAAGTGTGTTGCAAGCTGCCCTTTCAGGCAGCACTGGTCTCTCCTGGCTGTCACCTCACTGGGGGTGCCTCGTGCAGCGGCAAACCAGCCATCCAACAGGAGGAGCTCAACCTTTGTGAGGTCATCACATGACCAAAGACTGGAAAGGAAGTGTAATCATGCATCCAGCCTGGCGTGTTTTATCATGTCTTTGGATGCCTGACTGCACTTACTATCCAGTCTTTGCTCATGTGATGACCTCACAAAGGGTCATCTTCTCCTTCACGGATAGATTTTGGATTGCTAGTGTGTCACTGCACAGGGCACCCCAGTGAGGTGACAGCCAGGAGAGACCAGTGCTGCCTGACCAGGCTAGGCTTGCTCCCACCTCAATACAAATTCCACCCATTTGAGATTTTTTTATGTTCCGAATAAATCTCTCTGTATTCTTATATAATACATTTGAGTAAAAATAAAACATTTAGGAATTTTCAAGACAACATTACCATTCTTATGACATATTTTCATCTTCCAAATTTGTTTAAACTAAAATTTCAATGAGATAAAAACGTTGGATTCCAGCCATTTTCCATATATATGTGTTTGTCTTGGCGTGAAAGCATGCGTCAGGCTAACAAAACATACAGGTCGTGTGGCACCCCTAGCTGGTTCTAGCCTGTCCGACCGCAAGAGTACAGAAGAGCACCCATAACCCACCTGACATCTCTATTCCGTAGTCATCCCTGTGTGGGTGCGTGCGCATGCGCGCGCTCGATGAACCCTGACAGGCCCATCTCTCAGATGTCCTCGTGACTAGTTGTTGTAGCTCACGATTTTCTCTAAAATAGCTGCCATCCTCGGGACAGTAGAGCATGACCACGTCTTCATGCAAAGCCTTCCGATACTCAATGCCCAGCATTCTATTTCCTAGCCAGAGATGCAGATAAAAAGCCGCCCAGCTCAGCAGCCTGTCACAGTTTTTTGTTTAACGGGAGAACTTTGCCCTCTAGTGGTCGACATAGAATCCGAGAATTCTCAACATCGATGCATGCTCGTCCTTTCTCAAAGATTTTTGAGAGCAGATTAGGGAGCCATGCTGGCTACTCTTTTCAACAAGCATTTGCAATGCAATAGGTTTCGCATTAGGAAAGTATGAGCTATTGGTACTGTAAATGACAATGTTTTTAAATATGTGTTGGCTTTGAAAATATATAAATTAATAGCATTGTTATTCACAAAGCCAATAGCTTACACTTTCCTAATGCGAGTTCTATTGGCTATGGCAATGCTTGTTGGTAGCAAGCAAGGACAGTGCTGTTGTGGTGATGATTGATGCTGTTGTGGTGCTGAGTGATGAAGTGGTTGGGCTGAGTGATGTGGTGGTGTATTAGAGTGATGTGGTGGTGTATTAGAGTGATGTGGTGGTGCCTCAGAGTGATGTGGTGGTGTCCCTGAGTGATGTAGTGGTGTCCCTGAGTGATGTAGTGGTGTCCTTGAGTGATGTGGTGGTGTTCCTGAGTGATATGGTGGTGTTCCCGAGTGATGTGGTGGTGTCCTTGAGTGATGTGGTGGTGTTCCTGAGTGATGTGGTGGTGCCCCTGATTGATGTGGTGGTATTCCTGAGTGATGTGGTGGTGTTCCTGAGTGAAGTGGTGGTGTCTGTGAGTGATGTGGTGGTGCCCCTGAGTGATGCCCCTGAGTGATGTGGTGGTGCCCCTGAGTGATGCGGTGGTGTCCCTGAGTGATGTGGTGGTGTCCTTGAGTGATGTGGTGGTGTCCTTGAGTGATGTGGTGGTGTTCCTGAGTGATGTGGTGGTGCCTCAGAGTGATGTGGTGGTGTTCCTGAGTGATGTGGTGGTGTCCCTGAGTGATGTGGTGGTGTTCCTGAGTGATGTGGTGGTGTCCTTGAGTGATGTGGTGGTGTTCCTGAGTGATGTGGTGGTGCCCCTGATTGGTGTGGTGGTATTCCTTAGTGATGTGGTGGTGTTCCTGTGTGATGTGGTGGTGTTCCTGAGTGATGTGGTGGTGTCCATGGGTGATGTGGTGGTGTCCCTGAGTGATGTGGTGGTGCCCCAGAGTGATGCCCCTGAGTGATGTGGTGGTGCCCCTGAGTGATGTGGTGGTGTCCGTGAGTGATGTGGTGGTGTTCCTGAGTGATGTGGTGGTGTCCCAGAGTGATGTGGTGGTGTACCAGAGTGATGTGGTGGTGTCCCAGAGTGATGCGATGGTGCCCTATAGTGATGCGATGGTATCCTATAGTGATGCAATGGTGTCCTATAGTGATGCGGTTGTGTCCTATAGTGATGTGGTGGTGTCCCCGAGTGATGTGGTGGTGTTCCAGAGTGATGTGGTGGTGTCCCGGAGTGATGTGGTGGTGTCCCAGAGTGATGCAATGGTGTCCTATAGTGATGCGATGGTGTCCTATAGTGATGCGATGATGTCCTATAGTGATGTGGTGGTGTCCTAGAGTGATATGGTGGTGTCTCTGAGTGATGTGGTGGTGTTGTGTGGCGTGCAGCAGTGTGTGGCATGCAGCAGTGTGTGGCATGCAGCAGTGTGTGGCATGCAGCAGTGTGAGGCGTGCAGCAGTGTGCGGTGTGTAGTGTGCAGCAGTGTGCAGCATGCAGCATTGTGAGTAATGCAGAATTGTGTAGCATGCAGCAGTATGTAGCGTGAAGCAGTGTGCAGCAGTGTGAGGCGGGCAGCAGTGTGAGGCGTACAGCAGTGTGAGGCGTGCAGCAGTGTGAGGCGTGCAGCAGTGTGAGGCGTGCAGCAGTGTGTGGCGTGCAGCTGGGTGAGGCGTGCAGCAGTGTGAGTCGTGCAGCAGTGTGAGTTATACAGTAATATGAGTAATTCTGCAGTGTGAGGCGTGCATCAGTGTGACATGTGCAGCATTGTGAGGCATGCAGCAGTGTGCATCTTCCTTCAGTGTGAGACATGCAGCAGTGTGTGGTGTGCAGTCGGTTGAGGCATGATTTGAGGGGGTGTGAGGTTTATAGGGTGTGTGAGGGTGAGAGTGTGTGTGTGTGTGTGATGGTGAGAGGTTGTGTGTGGGTGAGAGGGTGTGTGAGGGGGAGTGTTGGTGTTTGAGTTTGAGGGTGTTAGGAAGTGAATGTGAGAGAGTGTGAGGGTGAGTGAGTTTGAGAGGGTGTGTGATTCTGATAGGGTGTGTGAGAGTGTGTGTGACTTGAGAATGTGATTGAGGGTGTGTAAGGGTGTGTGAGTGTTATTGTGTGTGAGGGTGAGCGGGTGTGAGGGGGTGTGAGGGTGAGGGTGTGTGATTTTTGATGGTGTGTGGGGGTGTGATGGTGACGTTGTGTGAGTGTCAGAATCCACCGTGTTGCGCCTCCCTAGCCATGAAACTACGTTTCCCATGATCCTTTTCGAAATTACCAGGAAGTACTTAAGGGGAGGAGACACGCTTCCGGGTGTGTGTTATCCTGATTCCGTCCAACTCCTGAAACGTCATTTTTGGTGGGATACTGTAAAGACTGATGTGCCCACCTGGATAGAACAGTGTGAGACCTGCGCAAGTGCTAAGAACGTGACGGGAAAGAAGAAAGGCCTACTGATGCCTTTGCCTTCGCCCTGAAGACCGTGGCAGAACATCAGCCTAGATTTTGTTACGGCACTACCCCCTGATCAGGGTAAATCGGCCATATTAGTGGTCATAGACAGTCTCACTTAATTGGGACATTCCATCCCATGTGTTAATCTTCCTACTGCAGGCCAAACAGCTCAACTACTGTTAACTAATGTCATCCGGTTACAGAGCGTGCCCGAGGTCATTGTGTCAGACAGGGGCCCTCAATTCGTTGCAAGATTCTGGAAAGTATGGTGTCAGGCTTTGCATATCCAATCCTCGCTCTCCACCAGCTTCCACCCACAAACCAATGGGCAGACGGAGCGATTAAACCAGACACTGAAAAAATATCTTCGCTGTTACCCAGCAGACGCCCAGGAGTCGTGGGTTTCAATGTTATGGATGGCCGAGGTAGCGTATAATAACGCTTGGCATAGTTCAGTGGGGGTCTCTCCGTTTCTTGCTACCTATGGTTTTGATGCAAGAATCCTTCCGGTGCACATCCCTGAGGAGGTGTCTCAGCAGGCAACGGTTATGGGACAGATGCGGAAGATTCATAGCATTCACAGACAGATAAGGGTGCATTTGATGAGGGCAATGATGGAATACAAGAAATGGGAGGATCGTCATCGGATAGAAGGTCCCACTTATCAGGTCGGTGATAGGGTGTGGTTATCCACTCGTAACATCAAATTCAAGCTACGCAGTGTGTTCCATCCCCGTTATATCGGGCCCTACATAATTGTGAAACGGATTAATCTGGTGGCGTTTAAACTGAAACTGCCTGGTTCACTACGGATACATCCGGTGTTTCACTGAAGCCTTTTGAAGCCGGCTTACTCTACTAGGAGACGTGCCCCTCCTCCTGTGGTTGGAGATATGGGGCTTGAGTATGAGGTCCGGAGCATCAAGGACTCGAAATGGAGAAGGGGTGTCTTGTGGTACCTGGTGTCTTGGAAAGGTTACTCGGCGGAGGACGATTCATGGGAGCCTGTGGGGAATATGCATGCTCCTGCTGCGATTCGCTCCTTCCATCGTAGGTGTCCCTTGCGGCCTGGGCCTAGGAGGCGCTAGGGAGGGGGACATACTGTCAGAATCCACCGTGTTGCGCCTGCCTAGCCATGAAACTACGTTTCCCATGATCTTTTTCGAAATTACCAGGAAGTACTTCAGGGGAGGAGACACGCTTCCGGGTGCGTGTTATCCTGATTCCGTCCTCGGCGTGGGAGCAGTCTCTCTGCACGCCAGTTCCTGTTCCAAAGGTTTGGATCTCTCGGAGGTCTTTTGGATCCGAGGTAGGATCCGGTCATCTGGGGAATTCCTTTTGTTTACGCGCCGAGTTCCCGGCAGCGGTAAGACTTTGCTCTTGATTCCTATTTACGTGTTACTGGGTACACGTTTGACCGCGGCTGCGGTGGTGTGTTTCCGGGTGCTCATGTACATTCCTATAATGATACGAGGATTGTATCATTTCTAGAACTGCCGTCAAGAAGTGTGGTGACAGTGGTTATAGTCACGGTCGCGGTGGTGAAGTAACCACGCGTTACCGGGCTTTCCTGGCTATATACTATATCCAAAAAATCCCTGAACACAGTAGCGGAGCGCGGTGGTGATTTAACTATGCGTTACCGTGTATTTAGTTGGGACAGGTGTTCTTTAAAGGAACAGAATGCCGTGGTGGACGCAACTACGTGTTGCTGTATACTTTTATTGTTTTTGGGAAGCTTTTACATCTTTTCAAGTTTAACATTCAACAGGGGCCGTAAGGGGCGGAGTGTTGTGGTTCTTGCCTACTACACACTTCCGTATTCTCAGCTCTTTGTTTGGGAATCGGTTTAGTTCGAATGGAAATTCATTCTTTCTGTTGACTCTATGGACCCCCAAATACATCATGCCCTCTGTGCTGCCATGTGGTATGTTATAGGTGGTTTGTTTAAATGCACAGTATTGTTTGAAGTGCCCAAACTGAATGAAACCCCTATTCACATCTTGTTATGTTTTCCATAGGGAATCCAAAGGCAGTATTGGAGTGACTAGATTGGCTCATTATCGAGGGTCTTTTCTTTTATACAAGCAGGTACACTTCGGTGCATCTTTAGCAAGACTTTATGAGAGTAGCATTATGTTTTAACCTAGTGTTTACTGAAGGTGTTTTTTGTCGTTACAGGTGTCCCATCCCTGCTGTTCCTTTCCTTTTCCTTTCCTTTGTTTTTTATTTTAGTTTGTTATTTTTTCCCTCACCTAATGGCTCGAACACCCTGTATACTTACATCAGGGTGTTGGTGACATTTGAAGGTGGAACCATTAGTGCATCAACTGAATCCCGTGGAGGTAAACCTGACAGAATAACACACCCACAAAAGTTACTCTACCTGATCCAGTTGTTGCATAATGGCTACCATGGATGATGTCCTGCAGGCTCTGCTTTTGGTACAACAGGAGCTGGCCTCCTTCAAAACAGAAGTCACTGCATTAAGAGAAAAGGTAGACAGGTTGTCTAGGAATCCCTTTGATGCTTCCTTGCCACAGATACGGGTACAGGTCACGGTTCCTCCCCCTATCCCTCTGGCCAGTCCAGAGAGGCATTCGGGGGATCCAACTAAGACTCAGGGGTTTCTAACGCAGATTTTGCTCTATTTTTCTTGCAAACCAGCCTCGTTCCCTAACAACCATTCGAGGGTGGCGTTTGCCATTTCTTACCGTATAGGCGATGCTGCTAACTGGGCGGTGCCCTTGGTAAGAAACAAGGATCCTGTTCTTTCCGATTGGTCAGCATTCCGCACTGAGTTCGAAAAGGTGTTTGATAGAAGGGCCACTACTCTTAGTGCGGATAGGGAACTCTTGGAACTAAGACAAGGCAAATCTGATTTGATAACCTACTTAACCAAGTTTAACAGATTGGTGGCTGAGACCTCGTGGCCTGAAGAGAAGAGAATGTCCTTATTTTACCAAGGGTTACGGGATGGACTAAAGGATGTCATTGCCCAAATAGATCCCCAACCAGCCACTTGTGTAGTTATGGTTAATTTAACCCTGAGACTGGATGGTAGAATGGCAGATACTGGAGGCGAGAGGACAAGATGGGATAGGGGCCCTTCCAGACCTGATTTGACTCCCCGTAGGGCTTTGCCTTCTACCGAGAATACTACAGAACCTATGGAAATAGGGGCGGTCCGGGCCCCACTGACCAGAGAAGAGAAAGAAAGTCGTAGAATATCTGGGCTGTGCATGTCCTGTGACAAGAAAGGCCATTATGTCAGAGAATGCCCATCCAAACCTAAAACTTCAGGGGGATGGAACAGAACCAAAAGAGTAGCCATCACAGCGGTGAGTGCGCAGGATGAGGCGAGTGGGATAACTGAAGGGAACATGAGGGAGGTACAGCCCTGGAAAGTTCCCTCTTTAACTGTATTAACCCTGCTCGAATCAGAATCACATATCTTGTTGCCCATGAGGTTGGAGTGTCAATTACAGGTACACCAAGTGATGGTTATGATCGATTCAGGGGCCACTGGGAATTTTTATTAATAGCGGGTTAGTGTTGTCTCTATCATTGGACAGAGTCCCCAGAGACACTCCTGAAGAAGTCCTAGCGGTGGATGGGAAACCATTGATTTCAGGTCTAATTACGGAACAATCCGAGAGGGTAACTTTGTCTGTAGAAGTAAAAGATGGCAGGCATAGGGAGGAGCTGTCCCTTAATATTATTGAAGCCCCCCAGTATGAGGTGATATTGGGGATGCCTTTGTTAAGCCATCACAACCCATCAATCAACTGGAAGGAAAAGGCAGTACAGTTCTCGTCCGCGGAATGTAAGTCACTTATGGAGGGCATAAGATCGCGCTGTTTTCACCAACGATGATTCCCCTGTTGGTGGCTACGGCAGCAGAAAAAGCAGTGAGTTTGCCTATTGAGTATCAGAGATACAAGGATGTCTTCAGTGAAAGCAAGGCAGAGCAACTTCCCCCGCATAGGCTGTATGATTGTAGAATAGATTTAGTAGAGGGGGCCACCATTCCGTCATGCAGGGTTTATGCATTGTCCAACCCAGAAACAACGCACTTAAAGGAGTATTTGGACCATTACGTTGACATAGGGTTTATCAGGCCATCCAGATCTCCTGCCGCTTCTCCCCTGTTTTTCATCAAAAAGGCTAATGGGGATCTGAGAGCCTGTGTGGATTATCGTATGTTAAATAAAAACACCATAAGAAACAGATATCTACTGCCCCTTATCTCGGTATTGTTGGACCAAGTAAGATATGCCAGGGTGTTTACCAGGCTGGATCTAAGAGGGGCGTATCACTTGGTCCGCGTCCGAGAGGGGAACGAGTGGAAGACCGCTTTCAAAACGAGATACGGCCTATATGAGTATACTGTAATGCCGTTCGGCCTGTGCAACGCCCCGGCGGCTTTTCAGTACTTTCTGAATTACGTTTTGAAAGAGTTTGTGGACATCAGTGCAGCGGTGTACATAGACGACATCCTGATATACTCGGAGGACACCACAGCCCACAAACAACATGTAGTAGAAATACTACAGAAACTGAGAGAACATAGGCTGTTTTGCTAAATTAGCAAGTGTGAATTCAGTGTGGCCACAGTTGAGTTCCTAGGTGTTATGCTAAGTCATAAGGGTCTACAAATGTCCGAAAGAAAGATACAAGCAGTGCAGGAATGGTCTACACCCACCTGTGTGAAAGAAGTACAGAGCTTCCTAGGCTTTGCTAATTATTACCGCCGGTTTATCCTGCGGTTCTCTCAGGTGGCTGTTCCTTTAACAAGACTGCTCAGGAAAGGAGTTAAGTTCCAGTGGTCCCCTGAAGCTGCAGAGGCTTTTGCTTACCTGAAAAAAGCATTTACAAGTGCCCCAATTCTGGCTCATCCAAGGCCAGAATACCCATACATCGTAGAAGCCGATGCATCTGATGAGGCCATAGGGGCCGTTCTGTCCCAGAGGGATAAGGATACCGGACAACTCTACCCTGTCGCGTATCTGTCCAAAAAACTGAGTCTGTCCGAAAAGAATTACACCATAGCTGAGAAAGAACTGTTAGCTATAAAAAAGGGCTTTCCAAGAATGGCGACAGTATCAGTGGGGGGCCAAGTTCCCTGTCACTGTCTTCACCAACCACAGAAATCTTCAGTGCATGAAGACAGCCAAACATCTCACGCAGAGACAGATGCGATGGATGTTGTTCTTCTCGGAGTACGATTTCACCATCACTTTTAGGCCTGGTGTGGAAAATCTGAAAGCAGACTCCCTCTCCCGACGTGATCAGGTCGAGGAAACAGGTAGCAAAGATACAAAGATGGCAATTGTGAATCCAGAAAAGGTGATCTGTGCAATCCTGGCGAACACCTTTTTGGATGTTATCCATAAGTCTAAGGATCAGAGTGCATGGGTTCTTTGGGCCACAATGGGTGCCAATCGCACACTAAAACAAGGACTGCCTTTTCAGGACAATAGGTTGTATCTTCCCACTCCGGCGTTGCAAAGGAAGGCTTTTGTTTGGTGTCATGATTCCCTGTTGGCTGGTCATCAGGGAGTACAAAAGACCGTACAACTCCTGAAACATAATTTTTGGTGGGATACTGTAAAGACGGATGTGCCCACCTGGATAGAACAGTGTGAGACCTGTGCGCCTGCTAAGAACGTGGCAGGAAAGAAGAAAGGCCTACTGATGCCTTTGCCTTCGCCCAGAAGACCGTGGCAGAACATCAGCCTAGATTTTGTTACAGGACTACCCCCTGATCAGGGTAAATCGGCCATATTAGTGGTCTTAGACATACTCACTAAATTGGGACATTTCATCCCATGTGTTAATCTTGCTACTGCAGGCCAAACAGCTCAACTACTGTTAACTAATGTCATCCGGTTACACGGTGTGCCCGAGGTCATTGTGTCAGACAGGGGCCCTCAATTCGTTGCGAGATTCTGGAAAGTATGGTGTCAGGCTTTGCATATCCAATCCTCACTCTCCACCAGCTTCCACCCACAAACCGATGGGTAGAAGGAGCGATTAAACCAGACACTGAAAAAATATCTTCGTTGTTACGCAGCAGACGCCCAGGAGTCGTGGGTTTCAATGTTATGGATGGCCGAGGTAGCGTATAATAACGCTTGGCATAGTTCAGTGGGGGTCTCTCAGTTTCTTGCTACCTATGGTTTTGATGCAAGAATCCTTCCGGTGCACATCCCTGAGGAGGTGTCTCGGCAGCCAACGGTAATGGGACAGATTCGGAAGATTCATAGCATTCACAGACAGAGAAGGGTGCATTTGATGAGGGCAAAGATGGAATACAAGAAATGGGAGGATCGTCATCGGATAGAGGGTCCCACTTATCAGGAGGGTGATAGGGTGTGGTTATCCACTCGTAACATCAAATTCAAGCTACGCAGTGTATTCCATCCCTGTCATATCGGGCCCTACATTGTTGTGAAATGGATTAATCCGGTGGCGTTTAAACTGAAACTGCCTGGTTCACTACGGATAAATCCGGTGTTTCACTGCAGCCTTTTGAAGCCGGCTCACTCTGCTGGGAGACGTGCCCCTCCTCCTGTGGTTGGAGATATGGGGCTTGAGTATGAGGTCCCGAGAATCAAGGACTCGAAATGGAGAAGGGGTGTCTTGTGGTACCTGGTGTCTTGGAAAGGTTACTCGGCGGAGGACGATTCATGGGAGCCTGTGGGGAATGTGCATGCTCCTGCTGCGATTTTCTCCTTCCATCGTAGGTGTCCCTTGCGGCCTGGGCCTAGAAGGCGCTAGGGAGTGGGACATACTGTCAGAATCCACCGTGTTGCGCCTGCCTAGCCATGAAACTACGTTTCCCATGATCCTTTTCGAAATTACCAGGAAGTACTTCAGGGGAGGAGACACGCTTCCGGGTGCGTGTTATCCTGATTCCGTCCTCGGCGTGGGAGCAGTCTCTCTGCACGCCAGTTCCTGTTCCAAAGGTTTGGATCTCTCTGAGGTCTTTTGGATCCGAGGTAGGATCCGCTCATCTGGGGAGTTCCTTTTGTTTACGCGCCGAGTTCCTGGCAGCGGTAAGACTTTGCTCTCAATTCCTATTTACCGGTTGCCGGGTACACGTTTGACCGCGGCTGCGGTGGGGTGTTTCCGGGTGCTCATGTACATTCCTATAATGATACGAGGATTGTATCATTTCTAGAACTGCCGTCATGTGGTGACAGTGGTTATAGTCACGGAGCGCGGTGGTGAAGTAACCACGCGTTACCGGGCTTCCCTGGCTATATACTATATCCAAAAAATCCCTGAACACAGTAGCGGAGTGCTGTGGTGATTTAACTACGCGTTACCGTGTATTTAGTTGGGACAGGTGTTATTTAAATAAACAGAACGCCGTGGTGGACGCAACTACGCGTTGCTGTATACTTTTATTGTTTTTGGGAAGCTTTCACATCTTTTCAAGTTTAACATTCAACAGGGGCCGTGAAGGGCGGAGTGTTGTGGTTCTTGCCTCCTACACACTTCCGTATCCTCAGCTCTTTGTTTGGGAATCGGTTTGGTTCGAATGGAAATTCATTCTTTCTGTTGACTCTATGGACCCCCAAATACATCATGCCCTCTGTGCTGCCATGTGGTATGTTATAGGTGGTTTGTTTAAATGCACAGTATTGTTTGAAATGCCCAAACTGAATGAAACCCCTATTCACATCTTGTTATGTTTTCCATAGGGAATCCAAAGGCAGTATTGGAGTGACTAGATTGGCTCATTATTGAGGGTCTTTTCTTTTATACAAGCAGGTACAGTTCGGTGCATGTCTAGCGAGACTTTATGAAAGTAGCATTATGTTTTAACCTAGTATTTTCTGAAGGTGTTTTTTGTCGTTACAGGTGTCCCTTCCCTGCTGGTCCTTTCCGTTTCCCTTACTTTGTTTTTTATTTTAGTTTATTATTTTTTCCCTCGCCTAATGGCTTGAACACCCTGTATACTTACATCAGGGTGTTGGTGACATTTGGAGGTGGAACCATAAGTGCATCAACTGGATCCCGTGGAGGTAAACCTGACAGTGAGTGTGAGATGGTGTGTGAGGTTGAAAGTGTGTGTGAGGGTGGCATGGTTTGGGAGTGTGTGTGATGTTTGGTGAGTGTGTGAGGTTGAGGGAGTGTGTGAGGGTGAGGGGGTGTGAGGGTGTGGTTGTTTGTGGGGGTGTGAGGCTGAGTGTGTGACGGTGTGTGATGATGAGTGTGTGAGGGGGTGTGAGTGTGAGGGGGTGTAAGTGTGTGAGGGTGTGGGGTGAGTGCTTGTCTGTGTGTGTGTGTATGTTTTTTATAGTGGAGTATTATTTCTTTTTTTGGTGTGTGTATTGTGTGTTGTGTGTGTTTTCGTATTGTAATTAGTCCTTTCTTTATTTTGATTTCGAGTGTTTGTTAGTAAAAATGGCGGAAGTGATACTGTTCCCCAACGCTACTTAAGATGTTGTGGGTAGCGGTCTATTTTTTTTTGTTATTATTCCCCATTTTTGATTGACGTCTTTCTCATCCAATGAGATTGCTACGTTGTGTTACGTAGCGTTGTAATTGCTGCGCGTCAATTATGAAATTCCCAGATTCTCGTTGCCGCCGTTTGTGGAAGGCGTGCCGTGTTTCCTGTGTGGTTGCTGCGTCGCCTGACGGGTAAAGTTATTTTTTTATTTATTTTAATTGTTTTGTGTTTTATTATGTAGTGTTTCTCCTGTATATATATCTCTTGCATAGGCTTTGTTTTTGTAAGTTATTTTTTCCTTCGTTATACTCATTTTAATCGGCGTGTGTATGTACGCAATGTATACCTCTAGAATGTTAATACTATATTAATTTTATTTGTTTTGTGATGTATTGGAATTAATATATTGCAAAAGCTTATTTTATTTATTGTACTACGGATACATATTGTTAAACTGTGTGTTTTACATTGACAGTTTGTTTTTTATGTTGTTTAATATTCACTGTGTATTTGTATCAGGCGTTTTTTTTTTTTTGCATGTATTTTGTTGTTGTTCAAAAGTGATATTTTTTGATTTCCCCTCTGCAGCATAACTTTGTAGTCCATTTAATGGTATCGAAAATACATTTTTTTTTAATGAAAACATACATGTGTGTAAGCGGATGCCTCACAGTCCGATGTTGGACCTTAAACTCCATCTTTCTGTCTATTGTTAATTTTGGTTTTGTGAGTACTTGTAATTGTTGCTGGTTTTGTGGTGTATTTGACCGATATACACACAGTTTTGTTTTGAATTACTTGTGAAAGGCTGTGAAGTGACAGGCCATTTCGATTAAGCACTCGTCAAGACTGCCTCTGTTTTTTTCCCCTAGTGCATTAAATTTTTTTGTTTTGTGAAATATTTGAATCAATATATTGCAAAAGTTTTTTTTATGGTTCTACTGCTACATGTTCTTAATCTGTGTGTCTCTTACATTGACAGTTTTTTATTTTTTTTGTTTAATAATCACTGTGTATTTGTATCGTCCGTTTTTTGCATGTATTGTGCTGTTGTTCCAAAGTGAAATTTTTGGATGTCCCCTCTGCAGCATAAATTAGTACTACGTTTAATCTTATAGAGAATATTTTTTTTTCTTTTATTAAAACATACATGTGTGTAAGCGGAAGCCTCACAGTCCTATGCCAGACCTTAAACTCCATCTTTGTGTCTATTGTTAATTTTTTTTTTGTGAGTACTTGTAATTGTTGCTGGTATGCGGTGTATTTGGCCGATATACACACAGTTCTGTTTCGAATTAGAAGTGAAAGGCCGTGAAGAGACAGGGCATTCGGATTAAGCACTGTTCAAGACAGCCTGTGTTTTTGTACTTTCCTCTATGTTTACGATGGTAAAATGTACAAAACGCACCAGTGTCATTTCGCAGTGTTTTTTTCCAAAAGTATGTTTTTTTTGTTTTGTTTTAATTTCATCATGCTGCACATCTTTAAACCAGTGTGAAAGTCAATAGGTCTTAAAAGTGAGACCCATTGTCGTTGTTATTATTTCTTTTCTAAAGTTAGCGTAGTGTTTAGCTATTATTGGTGTTATTGTGTGTGCGTGGAGTTTGATGTTGGGTTTTGAGAGCGTAGTTGTATGTTGGAGTTTTATGGTGTATATGGATGTTGGTTTTTGAGTGTGAGCTTGTGTGTGTATGTGTGTGTGTGTGTGTGTATATTTGGAATAGTGGATTTTTAGTTCTAATTTTTTTGTTGTGTGTTTTGTGTATGTGTGTGTTTTCGTTTTGCAAGGTGATAATTTTTTTCTTTTGTGTGTGAGTGTTGTATGTGTATATATTGTTGGAAAGTATGTGAAAATGGCGGATGTGCTAATGTCCCCTAACGCTACTCATGTTTTTTTAATGTAGCGATCTAGTCTTTTTCTGTCTTTTTTTTTTATTGTTTTCTTCACAATTCAGAGAAGAGAGAATACAAATTAATAGTACAAGATAAACATGGGAAAGCAATAACAAAATAGCAGAATGAAAATTAAAGCCATAACAAACACAATTCTCAAGCAGTAAATGACTAAACAACATTTGGCGTAGCAGGTAAATACGTCACGCTCAAAACCAAAATTAAAATGAACTTTTGAATAAGCATAAACATTCAAGTAATAAAGGATTCCCAAATATTATCACATTTCAAAAGAGAGAGCGTGCCTCTCAATTTAGCCAAGGCATTTTCCATAATATAAATATCATTAATCAAGTACCACCATTCAATGATGTGTGGAGGTTTAGGGGAGATCCAGGCACGTGCAACCACCAGTTTAGCACATACTTATATAATAGTGACCACAGCTTGTTGAGGACGGGATACTGGATGAATATCAAGCAGAACCAGGGGAGCCGTAAGAGAAGGAGAGTTATCCAATTTAGATTTCATGATTTTGTCCAGAGCTAACCAAAACTCGGACAGCACTGGGCAAGAAAATAGCATATGCTCCAGATCTGCAGCAAAAATGCCACATTTTGGGCATTTGGTTCTGTCATTAGGCGTGTTAGTGGTGGACCATTTAGATATCCTTTCAGGTGTGTGGTAGAGCATACAACTAGTTTTAAATTGCTGGAGCCTCAAGCTAGAAGATTGAACAAGACTATTAATATTGCAAAGAGATGTAGTGATGATAGTGGGGGAAATGTTAAGCCCTAATTTAGATCTCCATTTATTGGATAAAGTGGTACAATCGTTGGTTTTATACGTCTTGAGACACCGATAGCCCATGCTAATTAAAGATTCTTTCTTAACTGAGTAAAAACAGTCCCAAATATCGGAATCTATTATTTCTCATATTTTCATCTTACGTATGAAGGAATCATAAATTTGCATATATTTAAACTGCATTGGTTCAGTTACTTTATATAAAATTCCTAGTGTCTCGAAGCTTAACAAATCACACGTACCAAATATATCCCCCAATGTTTTTATGCTATGAGCAAGCCAGATATTTGCCTGATTATCACTAAATATCACTGGAAGTCCAGGATTACCCCATAATGGTAGTTTAAGATGAAAAAAAGAAATTTTACAAAAAGTCAATATATTAAACCATATTTTAACCGTATCCCTGTCGGTCTTGAATTTAACTCTTTTAAAATAATTGGGGTCATTAACTCTTAGCAAAAACTTATTAGCTTCCATGTTTAGCATAAAAGTATGAAAATAAAATTGGGTATCTGCATTGAGTAGGCTTCGTAAGCGATCCATAAATGTTGTCCAAAAATATAATTTAAAGTCCGGAAAATTAAGCCCGCCGTTATGTAAAGAGCCTTTAAGTAGAGTCACGGAGCAGCAAGCTTTGTGATATCCTCAAATAAAGCTACTAAATATTCCATCTAATTTTTTTTTTAAAAGATTGCTAAGAGACAGTGGGATAGATCTAAATAAATAAAGAAATTTAGGTAGTATTTTCATTTTAATTAAATTAATATGGCCAATAATGTTTAAGGGGAGCTTGTGCCATTTCTTCAATTGCAGAGCAGTTGTTTTAACTAGAGTATCATAGTTAATAGCAATTATCTCTTTAATTTTTGCAGATATTTTAACACCCAGATAAATAGCAGTCTGACATAGCCCTAATACTGTAACAGGGGGGTTATAATTAACAATAATTTGAGTTTTATTTAGATTTAATTTGTAGCCAGAAACCTCTCCAAATCTGCTAGCCTCAATAGTTATTCCAGGTAGAGCCTTAACAACATAAAACGAATAGATAGCAATATCATCGGCATATGCCATTATTTTCAATGAGTGGGGGCCTGAGCTAAAAGGAATGATGCAAGTGTGTGCTTGCAGAGCATAAAGAAATGGTTCCATCGAGAGGGCAAACAATAAGGGTGACAAGGGACACCTCTGACGGGTGCCCCGAAATATGGAAAAATTTGTTGAGGTCAGGCCGGCATAAGCTATTCTCACAGTGGGCTTATCATACAAAGATTGAATCAATGTTAAAAATTGGCCATTAAAGCCCACGGTTGTCAATACAGACTAGAGAAAATTCCACCCCACTCGGTCAAAAGCCTTCTCCGCGTCCAATAAAATCATACCGAGTGGAGTGGAATCTATCTCCGCTATATCAAAGGCAGTAATGGCCATATTGAAGTGGGAGGTAGTATCCCTACCTGTTACAAATGCATGCTGCTGTGGATTCACGATTTCAGGTATAAATGGAGCCAGTCGTGTAGCCAGCACTTTTGCGAATACCTTAGCATCTGTATTTATTAACAAAATAGGTCGACATGACCCGCATTCGTCTGCCGGCTTGTCCTTTTTCAAAAAGAAAATTAGTTTCGCAGTATTCCAAGAATTCGGGGCTTTCCCATTCTCACCAATAAATCTGATAGCTTGATGAAAATGGGGCAGTAGCTCGTCCATACAAATTTTATACTCCTCTAAAGGTAGCGTGTCATCCCCCGCTGCTTTTCCCAATGGTAGAAAGGAAATAGTTTGCAGAATCTCTAAAAGGCTAATCTGTTCAGACAGCTTTTCTAGCCCGAGATGATCGTATCTGTCTGGAACATGACAATCAAGATAATCCTCGATGCTAGTCAGGGTAGGATAGTCTTCTGGCGTATATAGCTTCTTATAAAACTCTACAAACTGCTCAAGTATCTGTGGAGATTGATCATATTTGGTATTGTTAGGGCCTTTTAAGCTTTTAATCAGAGTGTTGGCTTTCACATCCGCTACTTCATAAGCGAGAAGTTTCCCTACCTTATCTCCGGCTCTCATATTGGGAGATTTTAGATTTATGTAATTTTAAACTGCTTTTTTCCCAGAGTGTGATTTTTAAGGCAGCTTTTAGTTGTCCTAGTTTTAACCCCAATTCCACCACATTTGGAGATCCTGTGCATTAAGCGTCAGCCAACAGAAGTTCCACCGAAAGAATATTGTTGGTTAGTACTTTATTTTTTTTACGACGTTTGGCATTTTGTCTAAATAGAAATTGCTGGGTAAACCCCCGAATGCTAGCTTTACAAGCGTCCCATACAGTAATGCATGAGGTGGAGTTAAAGTTAATTTTGATAAAATCTGTAAGATGTGTCTTGAGCAGAGAGATAAACATAGGATTTGCAAATAAATGCCTAGGAAAAGAAAACTTTCTGGGACCGATGTGGTTTTGTGGTATATTGAACAAAAGCAAAATGGGATTGTGATCAGAAGTGACTCGTGGGCATAATTCGATCGAGCTAGTGTTCATAACACTCTCAGATGCCCAGACCATATCGATACAAGAGCAAAGTTTGTGAGGGGCAGAATAGTATGTATAGCCAGCCTCAGTAGGATAAATACTATGCCAGACATCTTTAATGTTATGGATGCGTCCTATTTCTAGAATAGCGGCGCGGGTCTTACGCAAGCGTTGAAAACCACCATGTCAAGTGGTGTCTAGCTGGTAATCCATTATGCAATTAAAATCACCCATAATAACCAGTTCTCCCTCCCGCTCTAAAAGTTCAATGTTCAATTGGTCAAAAATAAAAGAGTCATCAAAGATTGAACCGTAGACCACACAGAATACAAATTTGCAATTTTCAATAATTAATTGTACAAGGCCCATCGTCCTCTTTTATCACATTTAATTTTGCAAATTTCTGCTCTGAGACGCCTGTCTTTAAGAATAGCAACCCCCCTAATTGAAGCGTTACATTTTGAGCAAATAATAACCTCATAACCGAGTTGTCCCAATAACTTCCTATCCTTATAAGAAATATGGGTCTCAGAAAAAAAAAATGCGGATCATACAGTGCTAGCTCTTCTCGAAACAGGCGTCTTTTATTCTTATTATGAAGGCCTGTGACGTTCCAAGCCAAGCATCTTAACCGTAGCATTCAAAAAAGTTTGTGTGTCTCTTGTCATTCTGCAAAAATAAGACATATAATCTTCTCCCAAATGTTTCCACAATACAATATCTCCTTCTCGAGTTGCTTTTTCCAAACCAAAGACCCCCCCCCCCTCACCCACACTTGAGGAAGCCCACCCCCCTCCCCTGGCTCCCTTACCTCTCGCAGGAGGTGCATCCCCTCACTCTCCACAAACCCCGCCTTAGTAAAAAAAAAAAAAAGATTTTTTATCCCCAAGAATTTTATAGAAAAAGATGAAAAGAAAAGGAGGTATCAATGTAAGATCAGCCAAGAGGCGATCATAACTATAAAAATAGAGATTGCATTTATATACATCTGCGTTTTTTTTCCTTTTCCCCTTTTTTCCCTTTCTTTTTTTCTTCCCTTTTCTGTCTCCTCCACCTTCTAAATCCCTCTGAATTTAAGTAAATGTGGCCAATACACTCTCAGCCTCCCTTTCATCAGTGAAAAAGTAGGTACGACCACCCTTGATAACTTTTAAACGAGCAGGTTCCTGCAGAAACACTTGCCATCCCAGAGATTTGAATGGGTCAATAAGCTTACGCAGCTTCCATCGCCTATCCATAGTGGCCTTGCTGAGATCCGACCGTACAAAAAAGGTTAAACTTTCCGTAATAACAGGGGAATTCGGCCAGGCTTTGAATGAGACTGCCTGCCGCAGTAAAAAGTTCCCGAAATAAATAAGAAAGGGGTGGGGAAATGTGCTATCTTTGTCCCTCTGAACCAATGGCAGCCTATGGACTCTCTGAAGTTGGGAGTCCCAGTCCCAATCAGCTAGGTCCGGGAACGCCTTCTGAAATAGTGTTACAACAAATGCCCTAGGATCTGCCCCTTCTGGAATACCAAAGAGTCTCAGATTTGAGCGTCTTTGGCGATTTTCTAAATCCTCAACTTTTAGTTATAAAGACAGAATCTGGGTCTCATGTTGGTTCACAATGGTTTCTGTACGGCCAGACCCTTCCTCTATGTTAACCACCCGATTTTGTAAGTCCTCTAATTCCTGTGTTATCCCCCCCATCTTGATGGTGATATCTTGCAGAGAGTTCTGAAGCCTGCTGATATCTTCTTGCAATTGCAGGAAGTGATCTTGTGCCTCCTGTCGATGGTTAGATAGAGTCTGTAGGATGATGTCAAATGTAGAGCTGGTGATCTCTTGTACCCTAGATATACCTGCCCCAGAAACAGCAGCTATATATCGCGACAATGCAGGGGTAGATATTGCTGAGGTCAGAGGTACTAATGAAGTAGAACTGGTAGGGGGGTTACTGTTTGGAGTTGCCTGGATTAAATGTGGAAGGACTGTGTATTACTTCAGTTCTCCCTATGACCTGGACAGACCATTCAGTCATCTTTAGCAGACTCACTATCAAAGGTCCGCAGAGAAAAAAAGTGACCCCCGCGAAAAAGGGCACGTTCAAAGCTTGGAAGGACATTAATCCTAACGATTTAACGTTGCTTCTCAATACCACAACCCCGGAGCTATCCACCGATCCCACGACTGCTACCAACCAATTCCAAAAGTGGTTGGGCGAAGCCACGACTCAGCTGGCACCCACCAAATCAATCTAAAAAAATAGAAATATGCCTAAAGCTCAGTGGTACACGACAGAACTAAAAGCCCAAAAACAATATACCAGGAATAGGGAACGACAATGGCGAAGAACCTATGACAGTGAAAATAAGGAAAAATACAAGAAAGCCCTGGCTACGTACAAAGCTATGATATTAGCAGCAAAAAAAAGATTATTTCACACGCCATATAGAAACTGCAAAAAACTCCAGCAAACAGTTATACCACATTGCCAAAACCCTTGCTGGAAATGCCCCGGATCTTAACCCACCCCCATCGCAAACTTTATGTGATGCCCTATCGGATTTCTTTTTTGCTAAGGTCAACGATATCTATCAAGCTTTCAATCTAGACCAGGCTAGTAGTAGTGCTATCACCCCCATGATTACTCCTAATAGAACCATGACCTGTTTTAGCCCCCTCACCACTGACCAAGTCAAGAGCATATTTAAAACGATTAAAGCTGGCTCAGCTCTGGATCCTTGCCCAACCTCCGTACTCGCTACTGTGCCAGACACAGTTATTCCCATTATCACCACCGTCTGTAATACAATTCTGGCATCCGGATCCTACCCTGACTCACTGAAAAATACATTGATCAAACCTCTGCTTAAAAAGCCTGGGTTAGATAAAGGTGAACTAAAAAACTACCGCCCTATTGCAAGTCTCCCTTTTCTAGCAAAGGTTATAGAAAAACTATGAACCAGCAGCTATCAGCTTATATAGAAAACAACAATCTGCTGGATGATACGCAGTTCGGTTTCCGCAAACACCACGGCACAGAAACCGCTCTCATCAAAGCAGCTGATGACATAAGAGTCATCCGTGATCAAGGAGGAACTGCTTTATTAGTTCTCCTAGACTTGTCAGCTGCTTTCGACACGGTTGACCATAAGATCTTGGTCGACCGTGTCGAGAGGATGGGCATTCAGCTCACTGCCAGGGATTTACTTGCCTCCTTCTTGGCCAACAGAACCCAGGCGGTTACACTGGGCCCCTTCCAGTCGGCTGACCTGTCGTTACCGTGTGGGGTACCCCAAGGCTCATCCCTAAGTCCGACACTATTTAATATATACACATGTCGGACCTCGCTAGTGTCATCAAAGCCCACGGGATGAGCCTAACCTCATACGCCGACGACACTCAGTTGGTGCTGGCTATAAAGGGCGATGGACAGAGGGTGGCAGAGAGATTCCAAGGTGGGATGATTGCTATCGGCGAGTGGATGGCAAGGAATTGCCTGAAGCTTAACTCCGATAAAACGGAGGTGGTTATCTTTGGTAATCTCTCCCCAGTCTGGTCGGCAACCTGGTGGCTATCGGCCCTGGGCACACCTCCTCGCCCCACGGTCAAAGTCAGAAACCTAGGTGTTACCTTCGACGACCAGCTTAACTTCATGGCCCATGCAAACAAGGTGGCAGCTAACGCCCATTTCAAGCTAAGAATGGTAAGAAAAATTACACCTTACCTACCAGACTCAGCAGCAAAAACATTAGTCACCTCTCTAGTGCTTTCTTCACTAGATTACTGCAATGGTCTGCTGCTCAATGCCCAGAACAGAGTCACCAAAAAATGACAGACGTGCAGAATGCTGCCGCCCGCGTACTGTCAAAAAAACCTAGATTTGCACCCATCTCGGACACGCTCAAAAACTACCATTGGCTGTCCATCCACAACAGGGTCAAATTTAAATCTCTGTGCACAGTCTACAAATCATTACAGGATCAAGGACCTCGATTCCTTAAAAAGCAACTGATTCCTTATAACCCTCCGAGAACGCTCAGATCCACCTCTCTTAACCAACTAGTGGTTCAACGCAGCCGAACAGCTTCCTGGGGCGATCGCCGCTTCTCAATCGCGGCCCCTAGACTTTGGAACACCCTACCTAACCATATAAAAACTAGCCCAACACTTCTTCAGTTCAGAAAAAAACTGAAAACATGGTTATTCAATCAGTAACTCACATCTCTGCACTTCCTGATCAGGGTGAGACTTCAATGCAATTTCAGCGCCGAGACGCCCAAGGGTAATTGTACGCGCTCTACAAATGGCATTAATAAATAAATAATAAATAAATAAATAAAGATACCGGCTTGATAAAGGATGGCAAAACCGAAGGCATAGCCACAGGAGCAGCTTCCAAAGACACCATGGAGGTTAGCGTATTAGCAGCTAACGGATATAATATTTCTGTAGTCGGAGGGTTATGGTCTGGGGTATCAGAGGAAGCTGAAGTCGAGTTATGATCTGGCGGGCTAGTACCAGAGTCTCACAGTTAGATTCTTCACCAACCCTTTAGCCTGTATCCACTTCCTAAGAGAGCTCTTCTCCGCAGGGTGAAACTTCCTCGTAGGGGGAGCGGTGATTAAAGATGGTGCATTAGTGTTCCCAAGCAACACAGAGCTGTTCAGTGTTTACAGAGATATGGACTGTTCTGGGCATTAAACTGTGAACTTTGCTCTTAACGGAGCTCTGCATGTATTAATGTTGAATGGCGGACCTTGGCATTCATTTATTTCACTCGTGCTAGTTAACATGTGCACGGTCTTTTTTGCACCTTTGCCCGTTTGTTGACTTATTCCAGAGAATTTAGCTCATTGGAATTGGAATTTAAACTGTTTCACATTAGAAATGCAGACCTTGTTTAATATTGATGAAATATTCCATTTCCTCTCTATATCCAAATTCTCTACTGCCATTGAAAGAGGTGACAACATTCATCATTCAGTGTTTCTACGGTAGGAGCTGATATAGACACATTAATGTTTATATGTTCAGGCAATCCCACTTTCTCTAGACTAGAGTTGCTATGTAGCTAGAGTTGTTGCGGCTATGGTGTTGTGTGCTAGGGTGGTGGATGCTAGGTTGGTGTGGTGTAGGCTTGTGCGGGCTATGGTGTTTGCGGCTAGGGTGTTGGTGGCTAGTATGTTTGCGGCTAGTGTGTCTGCGTGTAGGCTTATGGGTGCTAGTGTGTTTGTGGCTAGTTTGTTTGCGGCTATGGTTTTGGTGGCTATGGTGGTTGGCAGCTAGTGTTGTGGGTGGCTAGGGTGTTTGCGGCTAGTTTTTTAGCGGCTAGTGTTAGCGGCTAGGGTGTGTGCGGCTATGGTGTTTGCAGCTAGGGTGGTAAGTGCTATGGTGTTTGCGGCTATGGTCTTTGCGGCTAGGGTGTTTGTGGTTATTGTGTTTGAGGCTAGGGTGTTGGCGGCTAGAGTTTTGGGGGTGAGAGTTTTGGCTGCTAGAGTGTTTGCGGCAGGGTGTTGGCAGCTAGGGTGTTGGCTGCTAGGGTGTTGGCTGCTAGGGTGTTGGCTACGAGTGCGGTGGGTGCTATGGTGGTGTGTGCTAGTGTTGTTTGGCTATGGTGTTGGCAGCTAGGGTGTTGCTGGCCATGGTGATTGCGGCTATGTTGTTTGTGGCTATGGTTGTTGCGTCTAGGGTGTTTGTGGTTAGGGTGTTTGTGGCTAGTCTGCTGGCGTCTAGGGTGTTGGCGGCTAGTATTTGTGGCGAGAGTGTGTGGGTGAGAGTGTGTGGGTGAGAGTGTGTGGGTGAGAGTGTGTGGGTGAGAGTGTGTGGGTGAGAGTATGTGGGTGAGAGTATGTGGGTGAGAGTGTGTGTGAGCGTGAGTGTGAGATATAGAGAGAGGTGTTGAGGGAGATAGAGAGAGGTGGCAAGGGATAGAGAGAGAGATAGAAAATTCGAGATGTATGTAGGGAGTGAGAAAAATAGAGAGGTATGGAGGGAGAGTGATAGAGTGAGGTATGGAGGGTGAGCAAGAGTGAGGTATGGAGGGAGAGTGAGGTATGGAGGGAGAGCCAGAGTGAGGTATGTAGTGAGAGCAAGAGTGAGTTGACGATTGTGAGTGACTGAGTTGGCGAGTGAGGTGGCCATTGAGAGAGAGTGAGGTGGTGAGTGAGATAGAGAGTGTGGTGGTGAGGGGGATAGAGAGACAGAGAGCGGGAGAGTGAGTAATGTGGTGACTAAGAGACATAGACAGTGAGGTGGTGATGGACATAGTGAAAGTGTCGTTTTGATGGACAGAGAGAGTGATGTATGGAGGGAGAGAGAGTAAGTTTTGGAGGGAGAGAGCGTGAGGTATGGAGGGAGAGCGATGGTATGGAGGGAGAGAGAGAGTGGTATGTAGGGAGAGAGCAAGTGCGGTATTGGAGGGAGAGAGAGTGATCTATGGAGTGATAGAGTGAGTAATGTAGAGAGTGATTGAGAGAGAGTCAGTGTGAGAGTCAGTGTGAAGATGAGTGAGTTTGAGGTCATGATGGAGAGTGATGTTGTGAGTTATTGAGGTATAGTGATGTTGGTAGTGATGGAGAGTGTTGTTTATAGGGAATGCTGTTCATTCCAACCCATATGACAATTCTTCTTTTTTTTTATAATCAAAACGTTTAATAATATAATTCACACAGCGATAATTATGTTTTTCCTTTGTACAAAAGTGAAACATGTCAACAGTAAAGTTTCATTTGTTACGCTATTTCTTCTTCTGTTTTCTACTTAACAATTTAAATTATGTTTTAATTGCAAAAAAACACTTCACATGTTTGTGGCAAATAATGGATAAGTGCTTCTCCAATGTCGTCCACCTTTCATCCAGCATAAACCATTCAATGAGAAGATGATTTTGTATGTCCATTGACTGAAAAGTGTTAGTGTTTGCAAGTTATGGTACTGATGTCTCCTTTGATGTTTTCAACTCCATATATTTCCACGTCAATTATTTCCTGTGGTGCTGCTGTTACCGGTCGTTAAAAAAACTGACATAATCAAAATATTAGGACATTCTTTTAGAGGATTATAAGTGTTTTCAAACTAGAGTGTGATGGTGTGTGTGTGAGTGTGTGAGTGTGTGTGAGAGTGTGAGTGTGTGTGAGAGTGTGAGTGTGAGTGTGAGTGTGTGTGAGAGAGTGTGAGTGTGTGAGAGAGAGAGTGTGTGTGTGTGAGAGAGAGTGTATGTGTGAGAGAGAGTGTATGTGTGGGGGGGTGAGAGTGTATGTGTGGGGGGGTGAGAGTGTATGTGTGGGGGGGTGAGAGTGTATGTGTGGGGGGTGAGAGTGTATGTGTGGGGGGGTGAGAGTGTATGTGTGGGGGGGTGAGAGTGTGTGTGGGGGGGTGAGTGTGTGTGTGGGGGGGTGAGAGTGTGTGTGTGGGGGGGTGAGAGTGTGTGTGTGGGGGGGTGAGAGTGTGTGTGTGGGGGGGTGAGAGTGTGTGTGTGTGGGGGGGTGAGAGTGTGTGTGTGTGGGGGGGTGAGAGTGTGTGTGTGTGGGGGGGTGAGAGTGTGTGTGTGTGGGGGGGTGAGAGTGTGTGCGTGGGGGGGGTGAGAGTGTGTGCGTGGGGGGGTGAGAGTGTGTGTGGGGGGGGGGGTGAGAGTGTGTGTGGGGGGGGGTGAGAGTGTGTGTGTGGGGGGGGGTGAGAGTGTGTGTGTGGGGGGGTGAGAGTGTGTGTGTGGGGGGGTGAGAGTGTGTGTGTGGGGGGGTGAGAGTGTGTGTGTGGGGGGTGAGAGTGTGTGTGTGGGGGGTGAGAGTGTGTGTGTGGGGGGTGAGAGTGTGTGTGTGGGGGGTGAGAGTGTGTGTGTGGGGGGTGAGAGTGTGTGTGGGGGGTTGAGAGTGTGTGTGTGGGAGGGTGAGAGTGTGCGTGTGGGCGGGTGAGTGTGTGTGTGTGGGCAGGTGAGAGTGTGTGGGGGGGGGGGTGAGAGTGTGTGTGGGGGGGGTGAGAGTGTGTGTGGGGGGGGTGAGAGTGTGTGTGTGGGCGGGTGAGAGTGTGTGTGTGGGCGGGTGAGTGTGTGTGTGTGGGCGGGTGAGAGTGTGTGTGTGTGGGCGGGTGAGAGTGTGTGTGTGTGGGCGGGTGAGAGTGTGTGTGTGGGGGGTGAGAGTGTGTGTGTGTGGGGGGTGAGTGTGTGTGTGGGGGGGTGAGTGTGTGTGTGTGGGGGGGTGAGAGTGTGTGTGTGGGGGGGTGAGTGTGTGTGTGGGGGGGTGAGAGTGTGTGTGGGGGGGAGTGAGAGTGTGTGTGGGGAGTGAGAGTGTGTGTGGGGGTGAGAGTGTTGGGGTGTGTGAGAGTGTGGGGGTGTGTGAGAGTGTGGGGGTGTGTGAGAGTGTGGGGGTGTGTGAGAGTGTGGGGTGTGTGAGAGTGTGGGGGGGTGAGAGAGTGTGTGGGGGGTGAGAGAGTGTGTGGGGGGTGTGAGAGTGTGTGGGGGGTGTGAGAGTGTGTGGGGGGTGTGAGAGTGTGTATATGTATGTATATGGGGGGTTGAGAGTGTGTGGGGGGTGTGAGTGTGTGTGGGGGGTGTGAGTGAGTGTGTGTGTGGGGTGTGAGTGAGTGTGTGTGGGGTGTGAGTGAGTGTGTGTGGGGTGTGAGTGAGTGTGTGGGGGGGTGTGAGTGTGTGGGGGGTGTGAGTGAGTGTGTGGGGGTGTGAGTGAGTGTGTGGGGGGTGTGAGTGAGTGTGTGGGGGTGTGAGTGAGTGTGTGGGGGGGTGTGAGTGTGTGTGTGGGGGGGTGTGAGTGTGTGTGTGGGGGGTGCGAGTGAGTGTGTGGGGGTGTGAGTGTGTGGGGGCGTGTGAGTGAGTGTGTGGGGGCGTGTGAGTGTGAGGAAGTGAGCAAGTGTGAGAGGCTGTGTGAGTGTGAGGGGGTGTGTGAGTGAGTGTGAGGGGGAGTGTGAGGGTGTGTGTTAGTGTGAGGGTGTGTCAGTGTGAGGGTGTGTGTGTGTGTGTGTGTGAGATAGTGAGAGGTGGTGAGAGAGGTGGTGAGGGGGAGAGAGAGAGAGAGAGAGAGAGAGAGAGGTGGTGAGGGAGAGCGAGATAGAGAGGTGGTTAGGGAGAGCGAGATAGAGAGAGGTGGTTAGGGAGAGAGAGGTGGTGAGGGAGAGAGATATAGAGAAAGAGAGGTGGTGAGAAAGATGTAGAGAGAGAGAGGTGGTGAGAAAGAGAGATGTAGAGAGAGAGAGAGAGGTGGTGAGAAAGAGAGATGTAGAGAGAGAGAGAGGTGGTGAGGGAGAGAGATGTAGAGAGAGGTGGTGAGTGAGAGAGAGAGAGGTGGTGTGGTAGAGAGATAGAGATAGATCGAGAGAGAAAATTAGAGAGGTATGGAGTGAGAGAGAAAAATAGAGAGGTATGGCGGGAGAGAGATAGAGTGATATATGGAGGGTGAGCATAAGTGAGGTATGGAGGGTGAGCATGAGTGAGGTATGGAGGGTGAGCATGAGTGAGGTATGGAGGGTGAGCATGAGTGAGGTATGGAGGGTGAGCATGAGTGAGGTATGGAGGGTGAGCATGAGTGAGGTATGGAGGGTGTGCAAGAGTGAGGTATGGAGGATGTGCAAGAGTGAGGTATGGAGGGTGTGCAAGAGTGAGGTATGGAGGGTGTGCAAGAGTGAGGTATGGCGTGAGAGTGAGGTATGGCGTGAGAGTGAGGTATGGAGGGAGAGCAAGAGAGTTGTCGATTGAGAGAGAGTGAGGTGGCGAGTGTGAGAGAGAGGTGGTGAGTGAGAGAGAGAGGTGTTGAGTGAGAGAGAGTGAGGCGGTGTTTGCAAGAGAGGTATGGTGTGTGCAATAGAGTGATGTTTGGAGTGTGCAATAGAGTGATGTATGGAGTGTGCGATAGAGTGTGGTGTTGAGGGAGGTGTTGAGAAAGTGAGGATTGGAGGGAGAGAGCACGTGAGGAAAGGAGGAAGATGGCGGTAGGATTAATGTATGTATGTAATTTAATACTTACTTGTATTTTGCTCTGCCTTGTAGTATTTCATATCTTCTGCCCATTAAATTCATGTACTGTGACACGAGTTAACGTAACATAATCTCCGATGTTATTATGAAATAGAGTTGCTTCGCTCCACAGTGTCACTTTTATTTCATCTGTAGCATCTTTTAAAGTTATTGATTGAGTGCAGTCTGTTGTCCGTTGATGAACACATTTTTATTTTCTTCTTCCTAAAATGTAAAGAAAGTGCGATTAACAGAGTGATAGAGAGATATATTGTGTTATGTATAAAGAGAGATCGGTGCTGAGCGAGTGAATTTAATTAGTTCCCATGTGAAATTGAGGTGTGTAGATAGCTAAAGAGAGAGGATAGTTTCTGAGTTTTGATCACAGTGTTTTTGTTTTTAGATAGAGCTAGAGTAGTTTTTTGATCTATAGAGTTGTGCAGTAACCAAAGTTGTTGTTTGTTGTAAATATTTTGTTCAATGTATCCGTCTATGTGGATACCCTAAATCTTATTATATATATATATATCTATAGAGAGAGAGAGAGAGAGAGAGAGAGAGAAAATCTCTAGACAAATGTAAGTGTTGAGATCTATATGTATGTGTTGAGATTAATAGCTTGTTTTGTTATAGTTATATTTGTACATTAAATTAACTTTAGTGATTGAGTGGTGTGTATTTATTTGTTTATGTGCAAAGAGATATAGTGATCGTCCTAATTGTTTGTATATCTAACGATATAGGTGTGTTGACAGATATGTAGAGTTGTGTTTATGTAGTGTTTGTTTTATTTACTGGCTATGTGTGTGTTTTTATAGAAATATCTAAGTATATATGTGTATAGCTGTGTAGCGAGAGGTGTGTAGAGTGGTAGAGGTGTGTATAGTTTGCGAGGGTTGTTTTGAGTATCTGATGGAGAGAGAGATGTATAGATAGTGAGTTTTGTTTCAACTGTTTTGTGTGTGCATATATAGATATATAAAGGGATTTTGAGAGAGTTGTGTAAAATTAGTAATAGGATAGAGTTATATCTGTTGAATTTAATGTTGTACCGAGGTACATTGACAGCTATGTGATGTTAAGAGAGGTGCGTATCAAGATTGATGTGTATTTACAGCCAGTTGTAGGTGTGTAGGTATAGCCTGACTTCTGTATAGTTATTTGTATATATACAGATAAATAGATCAGTGAGTGTGATACGTATGTAGATGAAGGGAGATGTCGAGTTGATAGTGATATCGTTGTATATAGAGAAAGAACCGAAAAGCTGCGTATAGTTTCATAGGGAGGTATGTTGAAAGACCGATATGGTGGTGTGTGTTTACACACTGAAAGACAGGGGTCTAGAAAGCTAGAGCTTAGAGACTGTTGTGTGTTCACAATTTGATAGACCATATAGAATGATGTTTTAGATTGTGAGTGAGGTGTTGATTGATAGAGGTGAGTATAGAGTGTCACACCTAAGATGATAGATAGATTTGCATTTAACTTGTGTTATAGAGTTTATAGTGAGATAGTGTTATGTAAGTTGAGAGATAGAGGTTTAGGGATCGAGTTTTTCATAGAGTGTGATTGAACAAAGTGCTGATATAGAGTGTTTGTTTTGAATTTTCATAGTTATAGTATATAGAAGTATGTATAGAGAGTAATAGTGATGTGTGTCGATCTAGCAAGAGAGTGATGTGTGTATATCTATACTAATATAATAAAGAGAGAGCCCAAACCTTTGAGGCGGGTAATCTCAGGAACCACAGCACCAATCACAACACCCAATACAGTGTTGGAAAGGGCAGTTGCAGCAGAAGAACATAGGCTATGTAGACGCCCATCATATACATTTAAAAGGTAAAAGAACCGTGCCAGCAAAGTAGTCCCTTGTTGTGCGTGTCTGCGTTGTCCTGTGGGCGTATGCTGGGGGCGCGACAAACGCTGGGGGCGTGTGGTACGTTCCGCCCTTCATGCCATGTCTCATATCGTGTGCTGTGGGCATGTGCTGGGGGCGTGGGCATGTGTGGGGCGCGGGATTACGGGGGAAAAAAAGCGAGCGTTGTGCCCAATATTTCATTGTTTTTTCTTCCCAGTTTCTGTACATTCCAGCTCCGGGTGTCCACCCTGCTCCCTTTAAATACCCCATGCACCCCATAATCATAACCCATCCTTACTCCTTAAAATACCCCAACACCCTTAAACACGAACCCATCTTAACCCTATAAATATACCCTGTACCCCAAAACCCAAACCTATCCCTAAACCCTAAAAATACCCCTGTACCCCAAAACCCAAACCTAGCCCTGAACCCTAAATATACCCCTGCACCCCAAAACCCAAACCTAGCCCGGTACCCTTAAAATACCCCTGTACCCCAAAACCCAAATCTACCCCTGAACCCTAAAAATACCACTGTACCCCAAAACCCATACCTATCCCTAAACCCTAAAACTACGCCTGTACCCCAAAACTATATCTGAACCCTTGAAATACCCAAACACCCCAAAACATATACCTCAGTACCCCAAAACAGATACCCCTATACCCATACTTACCTTATCCAAACATTTAAAAAAACATGCTTTTACCATTCATGCATTTACAACGAATTTTGTTGTAGATGTATGCGTGGTAAAAGCATATAAAATGTAATGCCATGCATTATAATGGTATTGCTGAGTCATGGTACTTTCGTAATGAAAGTATGTGGAGTGATGGTATGCGGAAAGAAAGTTGCGGAATAATGGGTGTTTACCCCTCCCTGGTAAGTACATTGGAGGCACGGCGGTCCACATCTCCAGAAACATACTCATATTTTTTCACCACCGATTTGAAAAATGCACAGGTCTCTCTCATTGATGGCCAGCACCGACATACACTTTTAGACACACCTCCTGCCACAAGTTCTAGAATTGCGAACTTTAGAGCTGGGGAGCTACGTTCGAATCTCGGCATCAGCTCAACATCCTATGATTCCAGGCAAATCGCTTTGTCTGCCCGTGCCTACCACAAATGAATGTGTTCTTCTGTAATGTAAATTGTGCTCATGCGATGTTGTCGAGTTTGCGCTATATAATATTGCAAGGAAAAGTAAAGTAGGGAAACTCGAGTTCACAAACTACTGAACGCGCACTCTTAAATGCATCAGCAGTGCACTGTGAATCGGAGCGTTTCACAGGCCTGTCACAGATAAGAAATGCTATCAAAACGAAATCCTATAAAACAATATACTACTAGCCGTCAGCAATTTATACCCGGACAACGTCGGGACGAGCTGCAAGTATCTTTATATTGAGATTGTTGTGTGTTGAGTGTTTCCAAGATTTGAAAGAGAGAGAGAGAGGTATATGTGTGTGTTTAGAAAGAGAGACAGAGATGTTTTCTGAGATCTAGAGATTTGTTTACAGCGATAGCAATAGAAAGAGTTGTGTGTATAGAAGGAGTGTTATAGTTCGAGAGACTGAGTTGTTATTGAGATGTTTTGAGTGATATAAAGATTTGTTTATAGATATTTAATTAGAAAGAAACGTTTGTAGAAATAGAGTGTTCTAGATAGAGAGACAGAGTGTTTAGTAAGATGTGTTGCGAGCTGTGGAGCTTTGTTAACAGAGAGATACTTTGAGTGAAACGTGTGTTGACATGGTGTGTTAGATATAGAGAGACAGAGTATTTAGTGGTTACTTACTTCTGCAATGGTTCCGCAAACTGTCATAAGAGTTTTTAAAGTTGCATGCTTGATTTCCTTAATTGGTGAAGCAGGTGGTGCTGGTGGTTGTAAAATGTTTTCTGCTTCTTTGATTAACAACTGATTTAATTCCATAGCTGGAAATTTAGTGACTTTGCTTTGCTTTGTAATGAGTATTGTTTTGTTTTTTATAATAAAATTGCAAATGAGTAGACCACAGTTGTTTTTGGTTTGTTGGTATACATTTTCTTGATAGCAAGTAGCTTTAATTATCTGCTAAAGCCAAATGAAATAGTACCTTATTTTCTTGTTTTGCATTTTTGTAGTTTGTTTTACCAGAATACTTGATGACATTGACTCGTATTGGTTTCTGATATGGTTTGTTGTCATTGATGCTATGGTTAGTGATTTCTTCAATAGACATCATCTGAAATGAAAAATATTTTTAAAACAATGCTAAATAGAAACCCATAACGCTTTATGATCACTGTAATAGCATTCTAATGTTCTAAAGTTTTGCATTGTGTCATTAGTATATATATGATCTAAAATGGATTGGTAGTTAGTTGTGTAACTGTCTAAGAGTTGTTTACAATGTAATTTAGTTTCAAAAAACCGAATTAGTTCGGTAGTGTGAGAATTTGTTTGTGCTAAATCAACATTGAAATCGCCCATAATGACAAATTTGTGTGTTGTGTAAAAATTAGTTATATTTGTGATGATTTCGAAAAGCGATTTAATACATTTATGTGGTGGTTTGTATACTATAATAATCAGGTAATCTGTGCTATTAATCTGTATTGAAAAATGTAGAATGTCTATCCCTTTGTGTGTTTCATAAATAAAAAGATCCTTTTTGTAGTACAGTATCATTCCATGGTTTGTGTTATATGAATGAAATTTATCAAAGATAATGTGATGATATTGTTCTACTGTAAAATCTTGCCCTGTTGCCTCTCTTGTAGTGTTTACCTCTATTAAACAAATAATGTCAGCTTTCAATATGTTTTTATCAGCTATCATTGATGTGAAATGTTTCTGAAGTGATCGTATATTGTGTGTGATGATATTAAAATGGGCAGTGTATCTTTCTAACTGTGGGATTGATATTTCTAGTGGCATATGGGTCCTTATTCTTAGCATTTCCTCAATAACTTTTGTATGTACTATAATTTTTCCCTCATCAAAATTTTGAACATATATGTTTTCAATTGATTTAGCTCTGCTTAATGCTACATAATGGAAATGTGTTCTAGTTAGTGCTGATTAAGCATGGGCGAATTTTGCGAATCTCGCGTTCGCGAATTTTGCGGATTTGCGAACTCGCAATCCGCAAAATCCGCGAATTCTCGCAAATTTGCGGATTTTTTTTTTGTGTTCGCGCGGGTTTCTGCCAGGTCGCGAGGGTTTTTGTACAATTTCGCAAACGCGAACTTACCTGTCGGGTCGCAAGTTTTGCGAACTTGTTGTTTCTACGTGTCCAGCCTGTTTGGGACACTCTTCTTCATCACTGCCACCCTCTGTCACCACATGCCACCCTCTGGCTCACCCATGCCACCCTCTGTTTCATCACAGCACCCTCTGGTTGTCCAGTGTACATTATTGTGGCAAAGCAAAGCACACCTTCCGTGCCTCAAGTGACCTGAATTAATTTGGGGCTGATTAATGTGTCACAGAATATTTTTTTAGCTGGCACCTGCTTCCTTAGTGCTTCCTGATTAGTGATCTTTTGCACTTGCTAAGTGCTTTCATTGTTGCAAAATTAGTTACAACACCTGCCCTGCCCCAACTGACAATAATGAATTAGGGGCTGATTAATGTGTCACTGGATTTGAACTTCCAGCCTGGCTCCTGCTTGTCTCCCTTAGCTGTAATTCAGGACCTTTGTGGCATATGTGTAACTATTCTGAGGGTCAGTGCAGGGTCACATAATAGTTGCAAGTAGGCAACTGAACTCTGCAGGGGCCCCTCAGGAAGCACTACAGGAAATGGCTACTAATGATGAGCTTGAACTTTTGAACCTGGTAAGTAGTTTCAGTTTTGCTAAGATCGTATTTCTGCAATTTAGCGCTTATTCGCGGGGCGCGAAGTTGAACTGGGAAGCCGCGAACTCACGCGAACAGTGCGAGCAAGCCATAAAATCCGCTGCTCGCGGATTTTGCGGGAAATTCGCAAATCTCGCGGATTGCGAATTTACCGAAAATCCGCGAGCGGAACGGATTTTCCGCCCATACTTAGTGCCGATGCTTGGCATGAAGGAAATTGTATAATAGTTATACATTTCCTTGTATATTGAAAATCTCTAGCCATAGCATGTATTGGTGTCCATGTATTTACAATTTGTGAATGACATAAGTGTTTATATTCCTGTTGTGTTGTTTTGCCTACACTCTGATTGTCAAATGCTACCCAAACAATAATTGGTGTATTGTTAATTATTTAAACTAATTTCACTACACCAGTTGCGCCATTTGTTAACCCATCATTAACATTCACATTGCAAGTTAAATCATGCTGTAGTTGTAAAGCTATGTGTAATGTATGTGCAAGTCCCATTGTTTTTGTAGGATCCTTGGGCAATTATTTAAGTATAGTTTTCTTAACATTTTCTGACAGATCAGAACTAACGGTATCATTAGCTACTGTTATGTAAACTGGACATTGCTCGCTATGTTGTTCCAAAACTTCTATGTTAATCTCATTAACTTCTAAATGAGTAGACATAATATATGTTATTGTTTTAGAAAGACTGTCATTAGGTGGTATTTCTCTTTGCCTAATTTTTAAAATATCTTCCTGTGTATGTTTCCCCTCCCGTAATCTGTTTAGTAGTTCTGCAAATTGCAGATCATCTTTTTGGTGTATAATTTTAGTTAGTTCAAATAGTTTAAAATGTTCTTGCCATAAGTTAGTACTTAAAGGGCCATACAGCAGGTTAGCCTCTTGAAAAATGTATCTGTCAGAAACAGGTTTTAATTGGTAAAAGCCCCCTATAGCTAAAATAGAAATTCCTCCAAACGGTTCATTAGATGATTTTATTTCTTGTAGCCTGTTATGGATAAAATTGTATCCAAAACTTTGTGCATCTTTTTGGATAGAGTTTGATGGGACGTGCACACTGGACCCCTCTAAATATTGTCCCTTCTATGTCCCTCCCTGTTGTTAATGGATAAAATTGAACATATTTCGACCGACCATTGAAATTTCATCTATAATAACAACTTTTACATGCATCATTTCAATTTGAAGAGCAGTTCCATGTTCTTGAATTAGTGGTTTATAATTTAACGTTTGTGATACAGGTATTTTAAAAGTACTATGCAGTGTTTTTCCATTATTATTATGTGCTGCTTTGCCTGTTGGACCTGTAAGCAAACTATGAATATTATCTGGATTTTCACCTGCCTTTGTGTTATAATAGCGTAGTAATGTTTGATATAGTGCAGTTATAAAAAAGCTTTTACCAACACCTGCCCCTTCTGTGCAAAAAGTATAGCATGGAGTGATTTTAGTTTTTAACCAATGCAAATGATGGTAAATAAAATGTAGTTGTCCCTCAGTTAAATTTTGCATAATATTGTGGTATTTCTCATCAGGCAAAATAGAGTTACTTAAGCTTTGTTCTTCATTGATTGTTCTAATCCCTAAATCTAATGACAAATCATATAGATGTTGTTGTTCTTTATTGTTTCCTTCAGCGCATATAGTTTCTGAACGTATTAAAACAGGTGATAGAGGAGGTGATAATAGAATTTCATTACTGTTTTCATTAGTAAGGTTTGTAATTTCCCCGTGATTATTGCTATAAATTTTAACTTGTGCATCGACAAAGTTTTTAACTTCTAGATACCTTTCATACTTAGGGGTCCACTAGGATGGCGGGCGTACTTTGTCCGCCCGCCACCCTAACGGAGATCTGGACCGCCCACCATAAGGGCGGGGGTCCCGTTGTGGGTATTAGGATGTGCCCGCCACAGTGGCGGGCACATCCCATATGTTTTACATTGTGGCGGGCGGTGCTCTCTGCACCGGCCGCCACAATGCAAAACCTAAGTTGCAGCATTCAGACATGCAAAGCGGCAGGCACCGCGCGATGCCTGCCGCTTAGCATATGTACATGTGGGGCAGTACCATAGGTACCCCCCATGTGCCCCCCGACAGTGGCGCCAACCTGGGGGCCCTGCAGGGGGCCCCCGCAGCAATCACTGCATGCCTTTCCGTGACGGTATTGCCGCAGCGGAAAGGCCCACACATTTTGCCATTGTAATATGGCTGGCGGTGTCCATTAGACACCGCCACCATATACATCTATTAAAGTGGCGGACGGTCTTTCCGTCCGCCGCTGTCCCCTCCGCCATCCTAATCTGGCGGAGGGGTAAACGAGAGTGGTTGTCGGGCGGATTGCCTCTGCCAGGGTGGCGGTGGCCACCGCCACCCTGGCGGAGGCTATCCATCCGATATCCTAATGGAGCCCTAAGTATTCTTTTTGAAGATTATTTTCTGTTCTTCCCTCCATGGATAGTGCAGCATTAATATTTCTCTATAATAATCTTCTGGTTCATTGTTTTTGTTAAATCTGCAGTAGCATATTATTTTGCACCGTGTGCGCTTACTCAAAGCCTAATTGTTTGTGCTATCTCTATTCTCTCCCTCTTCTTCAGTACGTTCTATTTCTTACTCATCAGAGCTGTAAAAGTTTGTTTCTGCAAGTAAGTTTTCGCAATCATTTATTTCTCTGTAAAAATTGTTTTTCTTGAGATAGTTAAAATTTGCAGTATAATCAGCAAATGTTCACATCTCTAATGCTTTTGGCCTCTTGCAGTATTTAACAATAATATTATCACATTGAATGATAGTAAAAGTATCTGGAAAAGCATTAATAGTATCCATATCACGCATTAAATACGCTCTGGACGGCTAGTATTAATAAATACAAATGACCGTGAACTTTTCCTTAATGGAATTTGAAGAATGAGATATGCAGCTTCTTGAGCACTCATTTCTGTACAGTTGAGGAATTTGTTTCCTATGTGTTTAAGTTGGTCTTTTACATTACTATTGCTTTTAACCTCTTTAGCAGCTTGTGCAATAAGTTTGCTAATTCCTCTTTATGATTTACTGATATATGAAATAATTTACACAGCACAAGCATAAGCATCTAGTATAAACTGCAAGTCTATGTTTGCTCGCCAAGCTTTTAAAATAGTAGTATTATAGTTATTAATAAAGCATTCCCCTGGTGTTCTTTTTAAAAATATTGTTGGTTTTTCTAGCGTAGTTTGTATAGAAGTAATATATTCTTTATTATCCATCTGAATTACGTCTAAGAATTCTTCAAAAGTAAGTGTATTAAAGGTAGTAGTATTCATCGTTTCATGGATAACTTTTATATTTTCCTTCCATTGCTTATCTGTGCTCCTAAGTGGTAATGGCTTTAGTATTAGAGTATTTGACATTGGATATTGATATTTGCATGTTCATTTATTTTTACGTCTGCAGTTTTTAGTGTGGCCATGCCTTTGCAGAGTTAGTAAAGGCTGTAAAAGTGTTTCATCTGACTTATTACATGTGATATATTTATCAATAAAGCTATTGACTTCCTCTACTGGTGATACACCATATACGGGTGCATTTTTTATCCATAGTAATGCATGTATATGTGGAGAACCTCTCTGTTAAAATTCTACTCTGTAGAAGTAGTCAACTATTTCCCCAATGGGATTTTTTCTGTGCATTAAAACACAATTAAACAATTTCCTAACTTGATAGTCAAACTGCCTTGCACATGTAAAAGGATCTTGTTGTATTAATTTACATTTTGTTTCCCAATACATGTTTAGAAATTCTTCCTCTGTGCATTCATTTAAATTTTGAACTGGCAATAGTATATTTATTAAATGGTGCCATTTAGTTTCGGCAGCAGATAAAGTTAGAAAAAAAGTTGGTATTCCAAGTTGCCTTATCATAGCAAACAGATCTTTTTTGCAACTTTCCCAATAAGGAGGGGAACTCCGTATAGTTATTAAGACTTTGTAACCTTCCTTATACTGAAATACATTTTCTATATTATATTTTATGTCTTTTGCAGTAATACTTTTCCCATTGGTAAACTTTTTCCCTTATTGAAATGTTAATTTTACCTTTGATTTGCTTAATATGTAATTTTTTAAGTTTAAAGAACATATTAGTAATAGATTTAGCTACTCTTCGATCAGGACTTCTTAATTCTCATTGACAAATAGTACTATAATGTACCAATATGTGTCTTTCCTTATTGTTTGGCCTTCTTTTACCACAAAAAATTGTTGGAAAAGCCAAAAATTCAGAATCTTTGTCTTCATATAAACCTCGTGGCGTGCTATGTTCCGCTGGAGCTAAACGTAATATATCTACACTATTAGTGGTAATAGTTTAATTTGTTAACATAGTATCTAAATTTCATGCTTCCATGTTCTCTGAAGTATCCGAAGAATTGTTTGTATCATTAGGATTGTCTATTTCTTGAGGTATGTACTCCCAATCTGGGTTAATAGTCACTCCATATTCATTAAACATGACACTATTGGTTGCTAGCCATATAGCTGCCTGTTTAACTGTATTTGGTCTAATATTTTCATAATGTGTGTGTGATTTGTAAGCTAATTTTCTTTTTAATTTAACTGGAATTGTCATGGCGTCATTAATTTGCCTTGGTAAAATGGTAACAGTTGCCATAACCTCTGCAGGTACATTAACCACAGCACCTGATAAAGATTTCTGAAACCCGCGTGGTAACGTCCGAATTTGTAGGAATGGTTTCCTTGGCGAAACTAATCGTTCTTCTAAATTATGCAAGTTTAATTCTATTGGTACATTTGGAAACGCCATGCCATTTACAACTGAACATGGTGGTATTTTATCTTTTTTAATGGAACTATAGCAAGTACTACAAATATATTTTGTTTTCTTGTTACTAATGTCACACCTTTGAAAAATTGCAGTCTTGCAAACAGTGTGTATATTTCTTAACGTCTGTTTATGCCACAACTGATTGCACAGAGCACAAACGTACTCTGGTCCATGCAATATTTCCCGATGGAATTTACTAATAATTTGATGAATATGTTTACTGGCTTTACGGATTTGCGCCTGCGTTAAGATTCCTCTTTCTAGGTTAGGTTCCACACATCTTTTTTTTATGGAGTCAAAGTCTTCGAGTGGAGCATTTTCAGGTTTTTCTTTTTTTTTTACACTTGTTGCAGATATGCTCAAGTTATCTGTGTTTGTTGGAGACTGTTTATGTATTTGTAGTATAGAACTACTTGTTGCTGCAAACTGACCTTCATTAATGGTATTGCTATTACTCCCCTCAATTAGAATTCCAAAAGCATCAGAAGGACTTTTTCTAGGATTAAAACTAGTATTTTGAGTCACTTCAGTAGTATGTACAAACAGCTTTTTACTCTTGTTAAATCTCTCTTTTTCTTGTGAACTCTAAGTGCTTTTTCTAAGGATTGTTTCTTAATGTTCTTTATATCTATTTGTATTAATTGAAATGGTACACATTGCTGAGACTGATTTGTAAAGTTCTGTGCTAGTTTTAAAACATATTCCATAAGTCCTTCAAAAGTTTTTATTTCAAGCGTAACGCATGTTCCATTCGAATGTGGCATGCCTTCATTGTCCCTGCTATGTGAATCAAATACAAAGTAGGTTTGCATATGTTTAAAAATAGAAACGGCATATACACTCATACAAAGTAGTATGCCACAGTGCTTATTAAGAGTTAAATGTAATGCAGGTGTAATATCGGGAAAGTCTTTATCAAAACGTTTATGGACATCACCATAATAAGGGTGTCGTAGCGTAAGCGAATATATTTGTTGATTGTGCTCTTTATATTTTGGCAAATCATCTGGATGCATAAGTGTTTCTTTGTTTATGGAATGCATTTCTAAATATAAAGCATCCCCGAGGTCCATAATGTAATGGAGATCATTTGAGTTCCATGTATTTACTGGTTTGCAAAAATTATGCAAAACAGCAAAAGTACTATTTGGTAAGCATTGTTTCCCTTGTGAATTGCTATTAAATCTTGTATTCCCTTGATGGTAACTTGCTTTCAAGCATCTATGCATTGTATATGTATTTGTATGAAAATTATGCTATATATAAAGATTCTGGTACCCCTGTCTTGAAACTGGAGTTATGAATTATGTGTTAATAAAGTACTTACTACAATTACTTGTGTGATAAGTAATAACAATTCTTGTTACCTTATCTTGGTGACGAGTTGAGTTCGACAGAAGTATCTAAATGGAGTAAAAAACAATGTTATTGTGCGAAAGAAAGGATTTCAATTAGTAATATAAATGCACTTGTGTAAAGGAAATTTTATGTTAACAATTTTGTATAGTAATGAACAGTGAGGATGAGAGTGTGATAGAGAGAGTGCGATAGAGAGAGTGCGATAGAGGGTGCGATAGAGGGTGCGATAGAGGGTGCGATGGAGAGAGAGTGTGATGGAGAGAGAGTGTGATGGAGAGAGAGTGTGATGGAGAGAGACGGAGAGAGAGAGAGACAGCGATAGAGAGATGGAGATAGAGAGAGGTATTGAGGTAGTGAGATAGAGAGAGGTATTGAGGTAGTGAGATAGAGAGAGGTATTGAGGTAGTGAGATAGAGAGAGGTATTGAGGTAGTGAGATACAGAGAGGTATTGAGGTAGTGAGATACAGAGAGGTATTGAGGTAGTGAGATACAGAGAGGTATTGAGGTAGTGAGATACAGAGAGGTATTGAGGTCGTGAGATATAGAGAGGTATTGAGGTAGTGAGATACAGAGAGAGAGTATGAGAGAGAGAGTATGAGAGAGAGAGAGTATGAGAGAGCCAGAGTGCGTGTGAGCCAGATGGAGAGAGATAGATCGAGAGAGAGACAGAGAGAGAGAGAGAGAGAGAGAGACACAGAGAGAGAGAGAGAGAGATGGAGAGACAGAGAGATGGAGAGAGAGAGAGAGAGAGAGAGAGAGAGAGAGAGAGAGAGAGAGAGAGACACAGAGAGAGAGAGAGAGAGAGAGAGAGAGAGAGAGAGACACAGAGAGAGAGAGAGAGAGATGGAGAGACAGAGAGACGGAGAGAGAGAGAGAGAGAGAGAGAGAGAGAGAGAGAGAGAGAGAGATGGAGACACAGAGATGGAGACACAGAGATGGAGAGACAGAGAGATGGAGAGACAGAGAGATGGAGAGAGAGAGAGAGAGAGAGAGAGAGAGAGAGAGAGAGAGAGAGAGAGAGAATATATTACAGACATGTGTCTCTTCTTTTGTCCTAGTTGCAAGTCAGATCAGAACTGAGGTTCTGGTGTCAGGGTAACTTTTGAATCATAGATTTAGCGGCGTTAGGGGTGTGACTGCAAGTGGCCAATGGGCTACTTCCCCCAGCGGCTAATCTGCAACTGAGGTGACCTTATCCAGGAATGTAGGTCACCTTTTCTACCCAGAACCCACTATTCTACTACTTTTAAAATGACAGAAGTCTTCCTATGCTGCACAGACAAAGTATCCCACCAAAGAGGTGTGGCTAGCCTTCTGTGAGAGTACATCTCTGGAATACCCACATTTACCAAATTTACCGCCTGCCTGATTACAAACATGCCTGGAGCACAGGAAAGGCTGTTTTCTCCTTTGGGAGGCAGCTTGGTTGCATATCACAGGTGGTGCAGCCTTTGAAGCTCATTGCCTTGATGTGCCACTTCACTAGCCAGCCTGTCGGTGTTAGCCAGCCTGTTGGTGTGAGGTGTGATCTCTTTCCCATCCAGGCCATTGTTTCTGACTCCTGGGTGAGTTCACGCCTCCTGGCAGGAGGTCATATTCCTGTCTTGGTGGCAGCAAGCACAGGCTGGAAGCCAGGGCACAGGAAAGGCTGAGGCAACCAGGTGGGCAACCTCTATGTTGGCCACCTGGGTGCCTGCCACATCGTCCTCGGCATGCGATTCATGTCAGGGGTGATGAAGCACATTATTTGATACCACACATGACATATTTAGGCGGTACCATAATGATTGCCCAGGTGCCAGCCCATGTTATCCTATGGGCCGTCTATCACTTATAGTGTCCTTTAATGGTAAAGGAAACTATAGGGATATGTAAGTTTTCACTTACATGCCCTCACCTTTAATATAATGCACCCTGTCTCCTGCGGTAAGGAGGCCTTCCTTAGGGGTTACTGGCATGTATTAAAAATGGTGCATTGACTTTGTTACACACGGTGAGAGCAAAATCAAGTTTGAGCAGTTTGCACTGCTCCTGCAACCTGCAATGGCAGGCCTGCTGTCAATAGTTTACTTGGGTCACTCAGGCTAGCCCTGGTGACCCATTTAACCAACTATATCAGCCCCTGTTCCAGTTGTCAAGAACCTTGGAGTTTGGTTGGACATGAGTCTTTCTATTAGTCACCAAATCTCCAAAGTGGCCGCTACCTGCTCCAGCATTCTAAGATGGTTCAAAAAATGTTAAGTTGCCTTCCATTCTTGGCCCAGTGAACAGTCATCCAGGCCTTGTTGACTTCGGGGCTTTATTACAGAAACAATCTATATTTTGGAGTAACGAAGAACCTTCTTAAATGTCTCCAAATAGTGCCGAAGCCAGCGCCAAGACTTCTACTTCATCCCCCGAAGTTCAAGTCTACGGTTCACCTGGTTCCTGAATTGTATTGGCTCCCAAATGAATGTTCTATTCAATTTAAAATGCTGTGCTATGTACACAAATGTCTCTAGAAATCCTGTCCCTCCTGCCTAAGATCCTTGGTGATGCCATAAACTATCAGGTGGTCCTCACACTCTAGCAATTTGGATCTCACAGCAGATACCAGAGTAATGGGAGATCTAGGCAAGGAGGTCATGCCTTCTCTTCTTAGGCCCAAAGACGTGGAACTCTCTCCCTGCTGAGTTGAGATTCTGCAGCTCTCTAAAACCTGGCTCTTTTAAATGCGGTCACTATAAGCGGTCTCTACTGTGCTTTTGGGTACCGTTATTGTAACATAGCACTGGAAAACCCTGGGTTGGGTAGCCGTGCACTGTACAAATCTTAAAAATAACAATAATACCACCCATGCCCTTGGTTTTACTGGTACCATATATTAGGAGCTTATAAGGGGGTTAATATCCAGTGGCAATTGTGATATACCAATTCACAAATATCAGTTTTAGGGAGAGAGCACTGGGTCCGGGCAGTAGGCCCCAGTGGACTATCAGAGTCATAACCATCAGCATTGGGGCAACAAGTGTGTGTGGGGTGTGACCCTACAAAAAAAGTCACTTTTTTACATGCAGTAGCCAAAGATGGTCTGAACTATGATGTACTGTCAAATTCAATGCCCACATGGGCAGAGATGAGTTTTAAAAGGTTTGTTAAGTGTAAGTAGACTTCTTATATACACACCCTACTAGGACTAATGATTTGTCCTTGAATCAGTTCATCTTCTACTGGGCTCCACCCCACAGACTGATGATGGAGCCCCCACTCATCCAGAACACACTCACATCACATATTCCAACACTTAGCCAAGACGCCCTTGCATACCGTTCACGACCAGCACCCACAGAAATACCCTACATCTCCGTTCACACAGGAGTGGAGAGACACTGCAACTTACCTAAATACCACACACTTTCCTTTGCACAGAAATACACAATCTGCATACACACTACACTGTAAACTAATATCCACATAGCAAAAAAATTAACTCACTTAACACCAAACATCAGAATTAGATCCTCACACCCATTTTAAGTAGATACTCACCCATCAGTCACACAAGCACATCACAAAAATAAATAAATAGCACAACAGAGGATGACCACCTCCCACTGTTAAGGCTCACAGACAAATGTCCCTCTCCTCCACAGATATGTGTGGTGTTTCCTCCAAATAATGAATGTTTAAAATTGTTGCTGTGAGCGGACTGAAGCTCAAATAACTGAGCACGAGGACTCAGATGAAAGTCTATGATCTCTCTTGGTGACTTGCAGTGGTCACCCTCTCTGTAGGGGAGCGCATTGGGCCCCTCAACAGGCTGGTGACTGCAAAGGCTGGCCCATACCACCTGTCAAGTAGCCCCTTTACCTGTAAGACTTTCAACACGTACTATTTTTCCACCAACAGCCCTTTCCACGCTGGCGTGAATGCCTGTAGTTTTTAACCTATACTTAAAATGCTAATATTGAAACTACACTTCCCAAAATGCAATGGACGGTTGTTTAGAAAGCAGTCATGACCAATAATGATTAAAAAGACACTGGGCTGGTGACAGGATGATTACACCCCACCGTGAATCATGCCCTGTGCTTTTCTTTTGCAAGACTGTTTTGAAATGAAGCATTAGCACAACTGAAGCGACCCAAGACTACACATCTCACAATGCATTATTAAGTTTAAAGAACTTTCGGTACGGTAACCATCGCGTATTTAGAACAAGGCGGAATGCGTTCTCCCGAGACTGACCGTTTCTCTGCTCTGGCCTGGGCGCCTAGAAAGACTTGGTTGCAGCCCATCAAGCCACACAGAAACACCACTACGTCGAAAGGATGCCAACGCTATTCACCAGTCTCGGCTGTCCCTGCAGTGACCACCTGCTCCGCCCCATATTTTACCTGCAGCGCCTGGATGCTGTGGAAATGACGCTATTTTCTTAAAAGCTCGATATGAAACGGCGGTGTCTATTAACGAACAACGAATAGGCTTCACCTGGGACGAATTGTGGAAGGCATTGTGATCAGGTGGGACTGGTAGTTCATTTAAAAGGAAGTGGAGGTGGGCGTCAGTTCATTCGTTTGCCGGTGGGAGAACTACTTTTGTTTTTTTCCTTCGTTAATGTTAGGGTGCGTGCGCGTTTTATCTACTTGTCTCATTTTGTGGAGTTGCTTTTTCACTGCTTTGGAGTTTAATGTTTGCTTAACTCTGTTCTCTCTCTTTTTTAGTGGTACGTTACGTAGTTCCTGGTTTAGTCTGCACGTACCTAGTTACGTTGTTTAATGTATTCTTCTTTTTGTGGGGGATGCTAACACCGCTTTCAATGCTTCATCTGAATTATTAATCGCGTGATTTGGCTCCCTTTAACTCCGTACCTTTGCATGATTGTCCTGGGTCCCAATGCAAACATTGGAATGTTCCAACGCCACCCAGAAAATCTGGGTAATAAAATCAGATGTTAGTATTGGGATGCAGAGGATGTGTACCACTGCGCCTCCTGTATTACCGTGCGCCAACCTATATGTTTCTCCACCACAGGGTCCACTTTTAATGTATTGCATTCTGGGAGGTGTAGTCCGAGTTTTAGAGTCGGCTGTTTTATTAAATGACTATGGGTTCACTCTCCCGCCCCCACTTTTCTTTTTTTTTTGGTCCTGACTTTTTTCGTGCATATTTCTCTATTAATCCGTGTCCACCTACTATAATTTTCTAAAAACCTATATCTATTTTTTTTTTATTTTAGGACCCCTGTATATTCGCACTGCCGGAAACAGATATAAAGAATACATCGGCCTCCTTGGCGAGCTCACTGGGCACTGCAGCAGCCCCGCCTCTGTTGTGAAGGAATCCTGCCTGGCACCCCAAAACCTGAGGCGCCCCTAGGCTCTCGCATAGAGCGTAAGCGGTATGAGTGATAACGCCCCCTGTCGGCCAGATGCCCCTTGCGGTGCCAGTAGTCGCATCAGCGATCTGGAGAGGCTGCTTCTTGCATCTGATGGGATGACCTACGAGTACCAGCGAGATGGCGTGAGGTACAAGTACGGCGCGCGGAAGATGATGAACTGCGAGCTGGACCGGCTGGACTCCTTCAATAGGTGGCCGTCCGCGGCCCAGGCGTTTTGCGCGGACCTGGCAAGCGCTGGCTTCTTCTACTTGGGGCCCGAGGACCTAGTCCAGTGCTTCTCCTGCCAGGGCATGCTGAACTGCAGGATCCTACGGGAAGCTGCCATGCAGGAGCACCGGAAGTACAACCCACACTGCCACTTCGCCATGGGCAGGGAAGTGGGTAACATACCCAAGCCGCAGCCAGTGGCTGAAAGCCCAGAGGCCTCCATGGTAAGGATGGCCGCGCGTCCAGACATGGCAGAGGCAGGCATGCGAGAGCACTCTTTCCTCGGCTGGCCAAAGGACAAGGTGCATCCGAGGAAACTCGCCAGGGCTGGCTTTTATACAGGTGAGTGAAGGTCCGGGTTGGATTGGGATAAAATATCGGCCCGTGCACGCTAAAAATAAACTGCCTACGTTTGCATAATTTGCATATTGCCTTTCCGCACTGCTTCGGCGAAATTTAATTTTAAAAAGGGGGGGGGGGGTGCACGTATTAGTTTACACTGGTGAAAGACACCTGCAAACAAGCGGGGACACTTTTTTTCTCAGGCCCCCGCTCAATAATATGCATATATTAATGGGCCGGCCCAGCTTGAGAAAGGGAGGTAATGGACGCCCACCCGTCTCCAGAAAGGCCTGTCGTTCACCCACTGGGCCGCTGGCAGTCTCTGAACAACGCAGGAACTACCCAAATCGGCCCAATGACTGCACAAAAAACAGCTTAAATCTGGATCTGGACACAGGCCCCTCCGGCATTGCCAGTGCCCGCGTAATCTATCCCACCCATGGTGAAAGCACTGCGGAGACCATGTCTTAACCCTGGTGTTGTGCCACGCCTTTAAAACATTTTTAAAAAAATGTATACGTGAACAATGTGCCCTTTACTTTAAGGTGGCTGCACCGCTGTTTGTGCTCCTGTTTGATTGCATGCAGCGTGGGGAGGGGCTAGAGCCAGCCACCCTCCTATGACCTACTGCAGTCACCACCTGGCCTACATCCAGGCTTCCTGCTCTTAAAGAACCCTGTGAAACAACTGGATTTATAAATGTAACAATACTTGAAGTATAAACCTAGAATGGCTTGATTAAGATTAAACTTCTCAAAACACTCACTTGGAATCATGTAATCCCTATGTACGAAAACTCAAAACCCTTCATATTAAAACAAGGCCATATTCTACATCCCAATATAGAGTAGGACATTATGCACCTCTACAAAGTAGCCCGATGACCACTTTTAGAAATACAAAAATGAGAAGTGATACAATCTCTTACCCTAATTGTTTATTTCTCACTGTTAATTGCTGGCAACAGCACCCATGTTCTGGATTTATAGTCCACGAACAATTATTTCTACTTCTTCTCACAGCCCTCTGCCGACTGGAGAATTTTGGATTGTTCTTTCTTCCTCCTCTTTCCCCGCCCATCTTAGTTTTGTTCCGAGCTCTTGGTCTCCACAATGCCACCTCCACTTCCTCATTCCTTGTTTTTGTCCACTGGTTCTCAGTATCCCAAGTGCTTGTATTATGTCCTTTCCTCCTGTCCAAACATAAAGAGGAAAATCTTGAACAAGCATCCTTCCTCCCAATCGTAAAGAGAACTTGGCTGCAGCCGCATTAAAAGCTGTATGGCGAGTCCATAACAACTTTTAAAGCTTACTTTGCTTTCCTCAGTATCTTTTGCCTACTACCAGTGATGGTGAGTTTCATCTCGTCAGTGAAACCGGTGTCCTGTGGAGTATACTATTGATAAAAAAAGTACTAATTTCTTCAGAAAACAAATTGCACCCCGTCGCTGCTGATAGCATTAGCATTGGGCAAACCCGGTCTTCCTTGATAACTGCACCTGTTTGTGACCGTCCCAAGATTTAACAAGCATTTACAATGCAATGGTTTCGCCTTTTGAAAAGTTTGAGCTATTGGCATTGTAAATGATAAAATTAGTATTTATGTGTTGGTTTTGAAAACAGATAAATAAATGGCATTGTGATTTACAATGCCAATAGTTTAATCACAGACCCACACACACACAGACCCACACACACAGACCCACACACAGAGAGAGAGCCACACACACACACCCAGAGCCACACACACACACCCAGAGCCACACACATCCACCCAGAGCCACACACATCCACCCAGAGCCACACACATCCACCCAGAGCCACACACATCCACCCAGAGCCACACACATCCACCCAGAGCCACACACATCCACCCAGAGCCACACACACCCACCCAGAGTCACACCCAACCACCCAAAGCCACACACACACTCAGGAGAGCAAGCACGGTGAGGGGGCAGGGAAGCAAGCACAGCATGGGGGCAGGGAAGCAAACACAGCCAGGGGGCAGGGAAGCAAGCACAGCCAGGGGGCAGGAAAGCAAGCACAGATCCTTAGTGAGTTTAGTGTGCAGCGAAATAAAAGATGAACCCCTGGCGTCTTGTTTGTGTGACTCTCCAGCTGACAGCGAGCAGCACCCAATGTTCTTAAGTGCAAATATTTTGCGATGCATTGGACGGTGCCAGATCCTGCGGCCACGGAAAGTTTGTCTCCAGACACGGTGGGAAAAAAGGTGGCTTTTATCCAAAGCCAAGGACGTAGCTTCCAATTGTGTACCAGGTGCAGTGGCACCTGGACTGGGGGGTGGGGTGGGGTAGAGGGTGCATTCAACCCTGATTAACCCTATCTTTCACCGTTGAAACTGCTGCCAGCAGGGTCCATTCCTTCCTTGCACTAGGGCCCACAACACACTGGGTACTATGCCATTTTCCAAACTTTTTTAAAAACTGTGCCCTAAAATTGTCTGTTGTCTTGCACAAGTCACCTGGTGACTGAATTTCCACAACAAAATTAACCTGACTGCCAAGCATCTTGTCCTGTTTGTTTTCGTAATTATTGTGTGCTACCTCAACTTTCACAGTGAAACATAATAAATTTGGAACAAAGTGTCAGTCTTGTCAGAAATATGAACTTAAATAATGGGGTCGAGTTATGGATCTGGTAATAAGACACATAACGCGTAACCCAAACCAGCTCTGCATTTGAATTGACTGCACATTTTTTCTCAGTGGACGACCGTGGTGCCATAGCGGCCATATGCTACTGACCCGATGTGCTTCTTCCTCAGGGCCAGGGTTTCATTCTTGCCCATGTGCTCACAAATGGCGGCACCTGTGATGCTGGGGGCCACCGGTGAAGTTTGCTGATGTACTCTGGCGGATGGAGGGAACCAGGCTGGGAGATGGTGGGGGTCGGGGAGCTGAGCTAGGCTCTTGCCGGGTGTCTGTCTGTCTCTGGGGACAGTTGCCTCCTCTGCCCTCACCCATCTCTGCTGGAGCACTTTTTCAACGCTCTTGCTCTCTCTTTATACACTACCCACTTTACAGAACTACTCATTTCACCCCAGTTATTGTACGCTGGCCTCATGTGTCCATTCATTCACACATTTTCTTTGGTGCATTGTCTGGCCCGCCTCGCCTTATGCAAGGTCAGCAGGTGAATATCGCACATGTACCCCTTTGGAACTGTGTTTACAGTTCAGCTTGCCTAGCCTCACTATAGGCACCGTTTGAGCGATGCGAAGCAGGGCGTTGTTTCCCCAATAGGTGCAGGCTCTCAGTATTGCACGCGCATTTTGCTATTGACAGAAAGAAGGAACTCTTTACAGCGCGAATAACCCCCTTTTTCGATCCGGAGTGGGGATTAAACAGCATTCAATGTGTGTGTGTGTGTGTATCTATAGCTCTTTATTGCCCAAAGCATATGGCAGCTGCCTGTCAGTGGAAGTGAGACGTGCACATTATTAGATTCTTTGGTTTTCGAGGTGACCTTTGTCACGGCAGAGACACCCGCCTGGCAAATGGGACGAATACAGGATGGCAGCTCTGTTTATAATCTCTGCTGCATCGAGAAACGAGAGGGAGGCGGCGCGTGCACCATTCATATATAATCCTTTACCAATCCACAGTCAACAAGGCAGCCGATAATTTACATCCGCTAAAGCACTGCCATGGATTGGGTGTGTAATTACTTCTCAGTGGCGGTGGTACCACCCCTCAGTAGCAGTGCACTCGCTGCGTGCATGGAGAGTGTCTGCAGGCGCTATACAGGCGCACCACTCGGGCCTTCAGAAGCGCTATGAACACTATAGTCCTGCAACATCAGAGTTGTACAAATGTTTTCTGCTTCCAGAATAGCTCCTTGAGCCATTGCACCCTATCTGTAGCGCAATAAAACCAATGACGCAGAGGACCTTCAGAGAAAATATTTTAAATACCAGCCTATTGCATTTATAGTTTACACCAATCACGCCGCTAGGTGATGCGCCCCAAAACAATATAGGAATACATCTTGGTGACGCACAATACTCAAAAACTTCCCATATAGGATCATAATATATCAAATACTCTGCTATCCATACATTCCCCATGGGGTAGTGCACTACCCATCCGAAAATGTGCTTCAACACACCACAGCAGGGTGTGAAGCCCCTTATAAATTGGACTCACGTGTGTGAACCGCCATGTCACTTATGGCAACCCTCATAAAAATAAAGAGTGATGCATGCGGCAGGGGGGACGGGCACACGACAGCGGGAGGGGGGACGGGCTCACGGATAATTATCTATGAGAAACTTTATCTCATTACTGTCGAGAAGAAGACATGAAATTATTGCTTCTTACCCGAATTAAGTCTAAGTCGATTAGCGGTTGTTGATAAGTGCGGTGACATAATGGTTCGAGCTAGACGAAGTCGATAAAATAACGCTTGTCTATAAATCAAGAATAGTAGTATAGGCGATTCAAATTGGAAACATTAATTGCACATTAGCTGAGCTCTGCGAATATGTTATCCGTTTCTTACCTAGGAGTGGCCACCAAGCGCCGTAACGGAATTACGGTGTTTGTCAACTGATGGCGATTTGCGGTCACGGACTTGTGGCTTATCTAGAGTTAAAAATAGCCGTGTATTGGTATTACTCTTACGCTATATTAACTGGTTCTAATTTGCGCCGGTTTCTATTTGTTATCTTACCTAGAACAGGCGGAGGAACGGCGTACCGGATAAACACGTTCTGGCGTCTGGGAACTCAGCGAAAGAATTACAAACGGTCAATTTCGTTGGTTTATATAACCTCTTTGGTCATTGGTTAAAGGGGTTACTTGGTTTCTTAAAGGTGTATAGCATGATGGACCGGTATTCGTATACAGGTGGCAAGGGCGAGGTGGGATAAAGTTTCTCATAGATAATTATCTAATTGCAGATAGCTGTTAACCTACAAAAAAATCCTTAGCAGCAAGCGTCCGGGTAACTACGTAACTCTGAAGCACCCCTGGCCTGTCCTGAACAGGTAGCAATGTAACTCTCGTAATCATCATGCAATCGCAGTGACTAATACCGTATTATACTAACATCGATATACGGTAACTTCTATGTTCTAGAGAGTCGGTAATCTGAGTAGGACCATATCCAACAACCAGGTGGCCGTATTACTATGTTACTTGAAGCCAAATAGGTAAACAAGTCAGGTCCCGGGCCTCGCTGTGATTGGCTGACGTCACGGGGGTGTCCCGGGCCGGCAGCCAATCACAGCGCGGCCCGGGAATGACGTCACGGGGTGTCCCGGGCCGGCAGCCAATCGCAGCGCGGCCCGGGACAAAGGGGCGGGGCTTAAAAAAAGCACCAGAAACGCCCCCGAATCGCGTTTTCGAAAGAGAGCGCGATTGACAGCCTCTGTCTCCCAATGGCTAGCCTCCATTTATGGAGCTAGCCAATTGGAAACAGAGGCTGTCCTAACCTCACTACTAAAAACAAAAGATTTCGACTGGGAGGGGCTTCGCCCCTCGCCAAAAGTCGAAACCTAAAAAAACAACTTTTTATTAAATCATCAAATTGTTGTACATTCAAAGCATGTATATTGTAGTGTCACTCATGTTTCAGTTGAAATTTCTATCATTGTTGACAAGTGAAAGTCCACATCAATAAAGAATAGTTGTTCCTCGCATCCCTCTTAAAGTCCCAGATGTACCCGCCATGCCACCCACATTTTTTTTCTCCCTTCTTGGAGCACCCTTTACTTTTTTTTATAAATAACAGACTCTGCTTGCTAGCACCAGTCTTGGTCATTTTCCCCATTCCTCCAGCATTGTGGTGGACGTCACCACCCCCGCCCCTCCATCCTTGCAATGTTACGTTGCAATTATTGCCACCAATGCCAACCATAACTTTCATAATCTTTATCTCGAATGCTCGGGCACTCCCAGAGCAGTCCCAAGATTCTTTACTCCCCTTTAGGAAAAAGGTTAAAACTTGTCTTTTCCCCAAAGTGATGTAATCCGACTGTCCTGCTCAGTCTGACTTTTGTCCTGTCCTTCCAGCGCCAGGATGCCTGCAAGGTGATATTGCGCTTTATAAGACTAATAAATGAATAAATACCAACACCCATTTGGATCGAACAGACACCACTCAACACTACAGCCGTTCCTTAGTTGGAAAAAAAATGAAAATGCTCCTTGACAACCTAATTTATTCCAAGGGACTACCACAGACTGGCTGGTGAGAAAGGTGCCACGCGCATGCCTTTAGTTTTGTCAGCAGTGGTTCATTTGCAATCTCAAATGCACTCTTCTACCAGGCTGTCCACCCTGGTCCACTAAAACATGTATGATCTGATTTGGTACTGAATTAATCAAAAGGGAATGGACACTGGTGTCTACTAAACCTTCGGTTAGTCTTTGAAAACCCTCATAGACAGCCTGATTTAGTCGATGCGGTGTATCTTTTATCCGCCCCGTCAGGCGTCATGGCGCAGTCAAATAACGTGCGGTATGCCTGCCTCACCCGAGGCTACCTCTGGTCCAGGTGGAAGTGTCCAGAAATAATAGAAAAGGGAAAAATATAAAAACAGTGTGTCACCAAAAAAGAATTTTTTATGAAAAGGTTGGCACTGTTAAAAAATTCGATATATATGTAATCGGGCAACTAGATTACCATATATCTATATGGATGCGTCAACATGTTTCAGCTCTGAGCCCAGCCGGGTCTGTAGAGCTTTCGTCAGGACAAAAAGACAAAAATACATACACAGAAGGTACTTACACAACTTGTGTAGGTTCCTATAGCCATTATGGAATTTCTTATACAGTCACCTTAATAGGCGTTCTTAGAGGCTTCTACAGGAGTGAAGAGTCGCTAGGAGTGGTCTTTGCCACGAGGACCAGCTTTCAGTCCCTGTGCTGACTCTGCCCTAGGGGACTGCCTACGAAACATGTTGACCAGGTAGCCAGCTAATTGCTCTACCACAAAACCCCCTTCTTAATATTCCCAGCTAGGCAAGCAAATACAATTTTTTTTTTTCTACTAGCCAGGTAATTTTTAACCTTTTTTCATCTTTTTCATTTTTCTCACTTTCACTAGTTAGGTCCCTACACTTCACTGACGCCTCTGCACCAACACATAGCCTTTGTCACTATTATTCAGTGCTCCCCCGTAGTCCGCTGGTCGCAGCACGCCCCGCCCCGTAGAGGGAAGGGAAGACCCCCATGATGAAGCATGACACTATTGGATTTTTTTAGTGTGTGAGGGGTATTTTAAAAGCACATAAATGCTCCCATCTTTCCACTGTTTAAGAGAGAGCTGCACCACGTAAATAAACAAAAATAAAATAAAATCACTACACGTTGATAGAATCTCTTTGTTTATACCCTATGAATATGCCATGGCGCCTGATGGGGCGGATAAAAGATACACCGCATCGACTAAATCAGGCTGTCTATGAGGGTTTTCAAAGACTAACCGAAGGTTTAGTAGACACCAGTGTCCATTCCCTTTTAATTAATTCAGTATCTAACTAGGGGAACTGAATGGACCTTGAATACTCTTCCCTCCTCTTTGATAGAAGAGATCTGATTTGGTGACGGAATCCCTTAGCAAATGTTGTGCATGTGGCAGGCTTGGCGGGTCTTCACCCCCCCGCCACCCCTACCCCCTCTCGCCCCCTCCCACTTTAGCAGGAGTTTATATTACCTCCTCAAATAGTCTTCATCATTTTGCTCTCACTCCCAAAGTCTTCGCATCTCACTAAATGTATTGTGTAGACAATGTTCTGCCACTTTACCCTTCACTTATCTCTTGCTAGTTCTGTTCTCTGCTTATTTTGCATATTTCAGTCGTCCTCCCCCACAAAACTTCTCTTCACTCTAAATCTCCCTTTATTTCCTAGAGATAACGTAGACAAACAATCCGTACCTCTATCGTGCAGTCCTCCCGTATACTGCTCCATAAACCTATTCCTTGACCCTCTGCCCATCAGGAAATCCTGAGTAGAAACCTTGGAGTAAAATTGCATTGAGGGTTTGTGGTACAATGTAACTGAAGGGCAAAACAACAAAAATTGAATGTTGACTCCCCAACTGCATGGAAGTGAGCAGGTCTTTAAGTGGGATGAAAAAAACTGGGGGGGTCTCTCAAAGGGGCGTGACCAATGTAATCGGGGGCGTGGCTTAAACACATAATCTAAAAATCTGTGCTGATCATAGTGTGCCACCCGACTTGTATTTTGCTGTTTCCGTCATTGCATCCAGATATGATACAACAAGTAACATCATACCTACAGCAAGTCAGGACTATTGGCTTTGTTAATGGTTGTTAGTTGCATAAATAAGCAGCAGCTATGGCTTGCATGTAATTTAGAAAAAAGCTTTCACTTGAACCCCTGGTGACACCAAGACAATGTTGCTCTCCTGAGTTTCAAAAGAGAAGCGAAATCCAGAGAGAGAATTACTCTTTAAAGGATTTCCTTTCCCCTACAACGCTCCCCTGGCATGACATCATGGCGTAACGTCTCCACTAGTGAGCAGAGTTAGTGTGCGCACATCAATGTGCCTGCTGTCACTGCAGTGTGGCAATAAAAACTGACCACCTGAACCAGGGCACAAAACAGAGCCCGATGGAGACCCATTTCGAGGGCCCCTTTAAAAAAAAACTGCCGGTGCTCAGACCTGGCCCACTTAACCCCTTACTTGTGCATGACGGAACCACGGGTGGTGTGGGCGCATGACTGTGCGGTTCCAACGTCACTAACCCCCTAGCATCCGGATTGGCTGTAACAGTCTGAGTGACTGTCCAAGGCCACGCCCACCCGGAAGTATTTGCCGCCTCGCCGCTTTACTTACATAAACAGCAACCGGACCCCGCGCCTCCATCTTCAGGGTCCGGTTCGAGGGCGATGCAGGTAGACTGAGGGTGCCGAGCGTCAAGGGCGTGAGTAAATCCATGCAAACAAGACCGCTAAGCGAAGTACCGATCGTGCTGCAATTAACTATTGGTATTTACAATGTCATGCCTATATTCTCTTCCTATGTTCTGACATTGTACAGGGTGTGCCGAATACGCTCCCACCCCCCTCCTGAGACCCATGGTGTTTTATTTTAATACCTACAAAGTGAGACATTTTAATCTTCCTTTTGCGATCGTACCATGACCATTAACTTGATCGCTAATTTGAAGATTTTCTTTTAGAAGATTTTCTTCTTTCTTTTAATAAAACCAGTCACATCTAGTTCTTATCACGCATAGTGCACCGCACTTCCCACGGATTAGCAAATATGAACCCAGGGATAACTGGTGGTGATAACAATAGTGCTATCTAACCAGTCGTCTCTATGCCACCATATGGAGCACCGTAGACCTTCAGTAGCAGTACTAAATGTCTGTTCTGTCCTATATGTATGTCTTTGTCCCCCTTTTCATTCCAGGTGCAGAAACCGCAAAGTTGAAGCCTCCTAAACCAGGAGTTATTAGGAAGACAGCTATTCTTCCTAATTTTTTTCACTTTTTTTTCACTTTTTTGATTATTTTCACTTTCACGCCCCTTGGTAAGGGTGGGCCTTAGTGCGTCCACACCGCCAGGGTATAGAACACTTACAGTCCTGATGAATTGCCGGGTAAAACCACACCGTTTCTATTGCAAGAAACATGTCGACTAATACATAGGAATCTACCACTCAACTAAAAGTGGACTACTTCCATACACAAAATTTTTTGTAATACTGTCTTTAGTGATCATAGAATAAATAATTACCTTCTGATACACTGACTATTTTAATACCCTCACCACTCATTAATTTAATTTACTTTCACACAACACGTCCTGAACTCACCATCCCGCTCCGCAGTAGATCTGGCGTTGTAGCACACCAAAGAGACACTCGGTCTCTTTGGTGGAGCCCGATGATGAAGCATGTCATCACTAGGAGGTGAGTGCGGGCTTTCCTCAACATCCCAGTGAGGTTGTTCCCGTTTCTTAAGTTTGTTGCTCCCTACCGTGGTCAAGCCTACTCCTTAAGACACTTTTGTTGTTTATTGCTAAGTCTATAGAACCCATGCTGAATTGACATTTCTTTGCTTTAGTTCTCGAGCCTCAATTGCTGGTCCCCTTAAGAGCCTCACTATTACTGCATAAAGTCCATAAACTTGTCATATTGGACTGTTTTTCTCGAACGTAATGAATTATTTTCGGCAAAACTTAATCTGTCTAAAACATGGACGCTGATGAGGCTAAACTGAACAGCATTTGCAGAAATCCTAATACCTTAAGAGGTGTTATGAACAAACCAAAGTGTTCGTGCTTTCCTCAAGCACCCCCTAGTTGTACGCAGATGTTGACTTCATGCTAAAGGGGAGTGATCAGCATAGCCACTGGTACTGAAATCTAGACTGTAGAACTAAAATATCCTGCTGAGGTTGTGTAGATCTGCACACATTAAAATGCTTTGGCTGTGTTATGGGCACAAACATGCCCCAATTTCCACGCGTTTGTAACTATTCCAACTCCTCTTCAACTGATCATTCAGAAGACTGAACATTGCTCTCCCTTGTAAAACCAGTATTAATTTCAAGAACTACTTTAACTAGAGTTGTCACACGTGAAGGATTTTTTTAAAACGTTTATTTGTCAAATAACACATACAAAGCAGAGCTCTGTGTCCCAGAAACTTCTGTAGAATAACCATACATCAGTCTAACATTGACTATTTTCCTGTGCAAAACAGGAACAAATGAAGAGCAGTACAAATGAAATATTGACAAAAAAAACTAACCCCCCCCCCCCAATCTCCCAAGAGGCAATATTCTGCGTAAACTAGGTAAAAAGTTAGGCCGGGTCCAGGTGTCCTGCCAGTGGAACGGGCTCCAACTCCAAGCCACGGTAGTCCACCCAGCGCCTCCAAATTTTAAAGTGTGTGTGGACACCCCCGGCCACAAAGATGGGAATCTCAAATCCCATACAGAAGTCTAGGCCATTCTTCCATGCAGACACTGAGGGCGCTACCAAATCCTTCCAGGCCCTGGTGATATCTTTTAGCTAGGGTAAACCCCAGGAGCATAAGATGTCGTTTGTATATATTGCCCCCAATCCCATCCATAACGTGTAGGAGTACTAGCTTCGGCGAGCAGGGTAGGTCCTACCCCAACACCTCAGAGGCAGGCAATAACCCCCCCTCCAAAAGCACGCTAAAGCAGAGCATCGCCAAACTGCATGCAGCAGTGTACCCTCCTCATGCTCACATCTGAGACACACAGGGGAAACTATCAGACCTGCCCTCCACAGCCTAACCCTGGCAAAGTACACCGGGTGAAGGTACTTCAACTGGATAAGGCGTAGGCTTGTGGCAATGGCCCCCCATGCGGGGAGGCCAACGCCTCTGTATAGTCCTCCTCTTCTAGGGGACCAACATTGCCCTTCCAAGCCTCCCTAAGATGCTGCAGTGTAGGGGAGCAATGGGTGACCAGGGACTGGTAGATTTTTGGAAATCTGATGGTCGCGGAGATCCCCCATGAACACCTTTGCCTCTACTGGGCTAAACTCAGCTAATGTTTCAAAGCCCTCCAAACTAGTGGAAATGGCATGTCTGAACTGCAGATATTTGAAAATTTGGGTTTTGGGCATATGGAAATCTTTTTGTAAATCCTGAAAGGATTTCAGGACCGGCCCCTGCATGTCATACCCCAGGGTAGACATGCCAATATTGTCCCAATCACGAAATCTAGGCAGGGCAGCCAGTTGTGGCAGACGCCCGTTGCACCATAGAGTGGTCTCCCAGGTCAACTTATTCCACCAGCCCATCCTCCGAAGTGCCTGCCTCCAGATATGAAAGACAATCCTCGTGGCAGACGGCAGGGATCCGTGCTGAATAAAGAATGTGTGTAGAGTATGCTCCCCCCCGCCCCCATGCCTCCATTCGACAGCGTATGCAGAGCCTGCCCTATTTCCATACCACCATTCATTGAGGACTAGCAGGTGGGAGGCCATATAGTACAATAAAATATCGAGGTCACCAGCCCCCCACAGTATGTGGAATAAAAACAGGTCCGTAGAGCCACCCTTGCCACTCTACCCTCCCATACTGTAGTGTAGTTCCTATATTCCCAATAGGCTCTAAGCATTGGAATAACATAAACAGCAGCGTAGACGTAGGACTGAGGTCATCTATGTCTCTACTGACTATGTTAGACTTAATTAGTTTTTGCCAGCTAGCTCAGACGTCACTAGAAACTTTCTCGAATGTTCAGGAAAGGGTTAACCGTCCTGATTTAGACAAGAAGGGATTAGTTTCTGACAACCGCATAAACATGACAACTTTGCTCCCTCAGATTAAAGAGTGTATCTCTAGAGTCGTGTGAAAACAATAGGCAGCTATTTCACTCAGTCAATCGTGCATGCTTTAGTTTCACCAGTATACAAAGAAATAGAGAGACGGGCGTTTTCAATAAAAGGTGTTGTTTTATTGAGCAGTCATCTTTCTCATGCAAGAGAAATGAATTGCCACAATTGCAATACTTATCGGAAAGTGCGTACAGTAAAAGTAGTATCATGAAATAATACTGTAAAAGCATTGATAGGGTTTCTTAGCCATATAATACTTTAAAATGGATAAAATATATACATACATAAAAACATTGACTAACAAACTCAACTGGTCCTTCTAAGATACGCCTACCCCATGTACCTGACCTAAGCCTAATACGTGGGAATGAGTAAGTAAGTTGTAGTCTTAAGTTACGTTAGTTTTTTTTTGCCAAGTGTCAGAATCAAGAATTCTCTCTAAGGTTTTAATCGGCTCCGTACCTTGGTTATAGAATGAAGGAGGTCTTGTATCTCTCTTCTCAGGACCCGGTCTCCCAGCAACCCGCGAGGGTGACTCGAACACCGGAGCTGGATTTTTTCGGCGTGAGAAAAGGCAGCTTTTCCAGCGCGTCAAAGGGGAGGGGCGGGTTCCTTCCGCACTCCCATCAGCTGGGCTTCGGATAAGTAGATAACCGCTCTGCTCCACACCACCGTGTGGTTGCTTAAGGCAACGTTGGTATATTTATACCTGAAAGGTGCCGGGTTTGACGTAAGGTTGGACATAAAACGTCACTAAGAACTAACCGTTCTTTCTGGACTCCAGGAGTTCTTGTGCAAATCAAAACAAGAGCAGGGGGGGATTCCCAGGCTGCTGGGAGGCTTGGTTTGTTTAAAGAACACGTTGTGCTGTCTAGGAGTCTATGGGAGTAGCCTTGACGTGCTTTGGACTGCATGGGATATTAATAAATATGGACATGATTCTTATGCCTTTATAAGGATACTATTTATTATAACCACATAAGGGCATGAATCGGGAATATCGAATTAGGGACTTAGATAGAAATACAACACCCACTCCACGTATTACTGTCCATCATTACTAAAAGTAAGCAATATTAAACATATGATGCATGTGTGTTTTCCAACCCACCCCAAAATACATATTTGCATTTGAAATGGTGTATGGTTTATATACTAAAATGAGTATTGGTACTGTATGTTTAAGCAAGGTGATCATTCAGTTAAATGCATATATATCAGCTGAACGAATTGCGAAAATTAAAAATGAAATTTACACATGAAATGGCTCTGCATACAGAAGAGAAGGTCGAGACCATTTCATCACATAATATTTATATGATAATGCACATGTGCTAGAGGCTGATGTAAAATATTGTCTCTAATGTCTCTAAAAATAGAAGCTCTGTTCTCTAAGAATAGTTCTACTTTAAGCAAAGTACCATGTGCCGGAAAAAATGGTAAATATTTTTGATTTGGAAGAAAAATAATTTTGCTTTCAGGGGAAAAAATAGTTCCAAATGTTTTCAGTTGCTTTTTGTTTAACAGAACTGAAGGCCAAATTCATAGTTGAAGGAACGCTGTCTGCTTGTTGTTGTTTTAAAAAATCATTCTCGTTGTTCAGGGGAGAACATCATATCAGACAGGCTTGCAAAAACTTGGTCTACAACATCAGGTGAGAGTTCGACCAAGTTTGAAAACACTGCAACTGTGCAGTTCTCTGCGTGATTGCGATCATCGAGGTTTGGATGAGCAATGCTCACAGAAGGTTGTACCTGTTTGGTGCTGCTTTCATCTCGTACTTCACCGCCACCTACTCGTAATGGTGAAGTCTCAACGAATGCAGTCATTAGAATAGGTAGCCGCTGGGGACAACACGTTGCATGAGTCGTTACCGGACTTAGCAAAGTATCGATATCCATTGGTACTGCTGATGGTAGTGTAAGACGGACGCCCAACACGCATTCTTCTCCGCATAGCAGACATCGAAGCACAGGTAAGATGCAATCTTGCCAGATTGGTCTGAATGAAAGAAACCATGTTGCACTCAGATCTCTTAGCTGGGTTAATCCGAGGACTTTAGTGATGCGGTCTCGGTAGCGTATTGCTAAGATCGTTTCTTCAATCGTTGCTTGAGACTTGTCTGTGGATTGGCTTGCCATATCGGAGCAGAAGGAACAAAAATAAAATTCCTGCCACGAGTCCCACTAAACATTTCTACTAAATGCACGGGGCAATTTGTCGATTAAAAGGGTATGTATCTCTGCTGCTGTCCTTGCAACTTGCAGATCATACGTTTCTTTGGATGAGGTCAACTGCACAGTCGTCTGTAAAAGAATAGACTTCATTCTGCTTAAACTATCAATTCGAATAGAAGAGATATTCACATAAGGCCATATTGCCGCCTCCATGTCTGGATTGCTGTTTGGATACAATACTTGCATACAGCAAACGACCCTGGAAGTAACAGTTACGAGATGGCATTCTCCTGGCACCATTCCACAGCAGCTGTGGTCATTTATTAAAACGTGGCTACCGTTAGAAAGTGGTCTGAAAAATGGTTCTATCTGTGTTGCAGGAGTGCCTTGTAGATGACATTAAAGGTTATTTGAAGACCCTTCGCAGGCTCCATGCAAGTTAATACCTTGACACAGAAGTGAACAGCTTAGTGATTTTTATTTTTATTTTATTTTATTTTTTTACAATTACCACTAAGGAATACCTCCTTATTCCCTTCACTATAACATTTGTGTGTAAGGTAAATCCCAGGTTGATTTGATGTATCCTTTACCCAACCTTTTATACTGGCCAGCTGGTATATATTCTTGGCAATATTTAAACTGGAAAGTTGTTATTGTAATTGTTCCGTGTATTATCCATTCAATGACAGGTCTCTCTGACATTGTCAATGGTAATCTCTCAAGTTTTTCAATGCTCAATCTTATAGTCTGCTCCTCTTTGTGCCAAACTGATTTGTTTATCAGTAAGGTTAAAGATAGAAAATAATGACGTTATGTTGATTAGACGCCATGGCACGTAGCCTGAACGTAGGTTTTGCAACGTCCAGCCTAGCTGTACAATAGACCGTAATTGGGACTGACCATGTTGTAACATTAGCAAGTCTTACTCTATTTTATCAAAGGCAGAAGATACAATACTGTCCAGTGAATATATTCCGGGAGACAGTCGTTAACCCATTGTCCACAACAGAAAGTGATTGTTCCAAATTTATACGATCAATTTATCGTATTTTTTTCTGCTGTTTCAATTTGCATTACTTTCCAAGCTTCGTTGTATGCAGCGTATATACCGGCCGCTATGAAATGTTTTTGACGCGGTTTGCGAGGTCCCATTATGAAATCTCGCAAGTCGGCACCTTCTTTAAGTAAAGTCAAGTGTTGCTTAATTTCAGCCAGTGTGGATTTCTGTAGCCACTCAAGGCATAATTTCCCTACACTGTATGTTGTGACTATCCCTGGATGTTGTCTCTGGGGAATATTTTGGGTCTGGCCTGGTCAGTTTAAACCCCTGTTTTGTATTCAGGAATCTATCTTGACAGTTATTCGTGTCTGTGGGCCAGATCAACCATTTTTTCCAATCAGGATTTGTTCTGTTTTGGTGAAAAATATGGGATACTTCTATTTCCACATCACTAGTGCTATTACTATCATGTATGGGCTTTGGAATAGAGTGTTTATTTAAGTCTTATATCTTAGCTAAACCAAGACAAGTAGTTTGTTGAATGGTATCATTCAGAAATAATATTTGTTCTGGGATCATGCAGGCACTAAATAATGATTCTAGACCTTGTACCTGCTATTCTTTTGTTCCCCAGATGGTTTTTGTTTCAATGTTATTTTTCCAACATTCAAAACCAAATGTAGACATTTTGTCATAGAATTTCTCGGAATAAATCAATTTAGTATTTAACATTGTTTTCATTCCTGTCTTATTTAACATTTTAAAATAAAACTTTTCTGGATCACTGTTAAACCCTGAGAAGTATGGACATTTCTCAAAAAATGTCTTTGAACTTCCTTTTGGTGGAGTTGGACAATGTTCCCATTGATTATAAAGTAAAAACATTTCTAGGTTGTGCAGATTTATGCAAATAGTGATGACCATAGTGATTGTAACACTATAATTCTTCATAATTTGATAAACCCTGTAAATAATCATGCTCTGTAAATTTAGCTGACATTACTAAATCTGACATCATATTAATATTTTCAAAGTCCCAATCATCAGAAAAAACTTGTTATCACAAAGTCACTTAAGGAAACCTTAAACTGGTGTGGATGCTTCAAGAGCTCAACCGGGCCATAAATATCAGTCAGTTGTGTCCCATGCTATACCCCCAGGTATTGGATTGGCTGTGATGTTCACTGATGATAGATCCTCTCACATCGAGAAAAGAGAACTATGAGACTTTAGGACCAAGTTGATGTTCTGACTTGCTGTGTCCATTGTACTATATTTTCCATCAATGAATTTACCCAAGCATAAAACCATGATGAGCCAAAGCAGGAGGAAAAGTACACCTAACAGTCCAAAATTCAATCCATGGTGAAATCAGTTAAGTTTCTTTCAGTTGGTGAAAAAGCTCTGTCATTTTTTCTTTGAAAGTTTTTGTTGCTGGCTTGTCTCCATGTTCACTAGGATCATCGGAAAATTTATCAAAGTTGATAAAATAGCCAAATGCTGTTCTGTCAATTGGTGGGATTGCTTCCGGATTTTCATTGATCTTTGCATTTTCTTTTGTTACGTTTGTACATTCTGATGCTACATCATTGTAGATTGGTGTATCATCACGAGTTGTTGCAATTTGGGTTTCAAGAGGCACAAGTTCCATGGCTTTGTTGCATAGTCCTTTTTTTATTTACTGTTTGTTGGTTTTTCGAATGTGATTAGTCTTTCAGTTTGAACCGCTTGGATTGCAGCAAAGTTTCGTCTTCTGCTATTTCTTGGTAGTCCACTGGGCCTACTACTTATTATCGGCCACATGATTGTGGTTTCACCAGATCGATGGAAACAATTCTGTTTTACTTTTTACCAGTAAGTGGCGGTAGTACTACTGATCTTGTTCCGCTGACAGCTAAGACGGGTACTGCTTTTCTGTAAGAAGGCCCAAATTCCTTCTGCAGCGCAATCTTTTCTCTGACCAGATCCCCAATCTTTGGAATCCAGGCAGGTCTTGCTGGGACAGGTGGTTCTTCAGTGGCTGTTGGCTTAAACTTTGTGTTACTTAAACTTTCTCTCTTTTCATTCAAGTCCTGTAAAACAGCCAAACTATCTTTGATATCAAAAGGTTTTTCTTCTACCACTGAAGTCTGACGATCAAGATCCTGGATAATCATTCTAGTACCAAACAAAAGTTCATACGGACTGAAACCTTTTTTAGAGAATTTTTTGGCATGTTATTAAGACTACGTTGGACACTTATTAAATGTTTGACCCACCCATCACCCGAACCTAATACCCTCGCCGTTATAGATTGCTTTATGTCACGGTTTTTTCTTTCCACTACCGCATTTCCCTCAGGATGGAAGGGAGAAGAGTACCGCAATGCCCATGCTGGTCATGGCCTCTTTGTAAGCTCGAGAGCTAAACGCAGGACCCTGGTCCAAATGTAGCATGCCAATTGCGTATGTGCCGATAAAGACTCGCAAATCTTTTATAACAGTTCTGGCGTCAGCCGAGCACTGGGGACACATCCAAATGAATCTCGTGCAGGAATCCACTGCGACCATGATATATTTATAGTTGCCATCCCTTTTGTAAGGGACCACAGTGGTCCAGATAAACACACGCCAATGGTTTATCTGAGATTAGAAGGGGCGTCTGCGCTGGTCGTTTTACAGTTGATACTTTCATTCTTTGGCATATTTCACATTCTAGAACATAGTTCTTAGTTTGTCTTCTCATTCGTGGTCACCAATATCTGTTTTAATAACGCTGTTGTGGCAGAAATACCAGCATGTGCAGAAGCTAGCCCTTCGTGTGCAGCTAAAGTCCTAATCTGTGTTCCATGTTTGGAATTGCCCTATCCCCCACGCCAGGGATTCGAGCAAATGAAACATTATTTGCATCTGTTATGTGTGAATATTTTACAGGAAAGCCTTTCAGGAGTGTTTTTTTATCCTCTTTTACTGAAGCACTGACAGCTTGCATTATATCGCTGTCTATTTTTGTTTTTGACCGGGTGATAGCAGCTACGGAAGCAGTTTGCACAGCTCCCTTCGCGGCTTCATCAGCCAATGAATTCCCCGCAACGTGAACGCCAGCACGTTTATGACTCGGTGTATGTATCACGTGAGTCTTTTGTAGTTCTTTCTGTAAAATAACTATTTGTTCCCAAAGCATTTTATGCTTGATTGTGCCACCTTTCGCATCTTTGAACCCATTTTGAACCCAGTTGTGCAAATATTCATTGTAAGATTGAACGCAGTAATATGAATCGCACACTATTAGTGTGGGAAATTCGTGATCGGTATTTTCAAGCGCCATCTTAAATGAAAGTAGTTCCGCTCGCTGAGCTGTACAATCTCCTAGAGATTGGGTTTTAGTGACCAGTGGTCTAAATTTCCATTTGTGCCAACAACCTTTAACGATCGCGCACGCAGCACTATAAGCATGTTTTCCCCAAATTGCGGGCTGTGCTGATCCGTCACAGCCGTAATGTTCCAGGGGCAGAGGCCTTTCGTATTCATATTAGAGAAATTCTAGTGTTTTTAAATTGGGATCGAATTTGTATACTACGTCTGTTGCAGCAAGAGAATTAACCCATTGTATCCATCTTGGATGTAGAGCTTTAGCATTCGGAATGCTTGCCCTTGTTGCTGCTTCTAGGGCAGATATTAGTGTAACGATTATTCGTTTACCTTGTGCCAGGGCTCTTTCTTTTGCCACAGCAGTCTGAACCGCTGTCAGAATTTTTTCTGTAGAACTGAATTTCATTTCAGCTTGAGTGTTCAAATGTGATTTGTAAGCTATAGGTACCGTTTCTCCCTCATTGGAGGTCAGGTACATGAACCCGCATCTTCCTGGGATGACTCGGATTACAAGAATGCGTACGATTTCGCGTGTTTGCAGTTTTGTTTTAGTTAACATGTCTGTCTGTAATCTCAATTTCTGTGTTTTTGAATCCAATGTATTGGTTTAAAATCAGGTTTTATTAATTCATAGAGCGGTTTAACCCTCTCTGCATAATTTAGAATGTATGTTCTACCGAAATTCAGGAAGCCTAGTATTGATTGTAAATTTTTCAGCGTTTTTTGGTGCTTGGAGTACTGCACACTTCTCTAAGAAGTTGTCTGTCAGGCTTTTGCTTTCACTTGATAATTCATATCCTAAACCTAGGACTGTTAGATGGGCAATTCTGGACTTTTTAAAGTTGAATCTGTAACCCTCTGATGCGAACCCAAGAATTATGGTGTTCACTCTTTTCAAGTAGGTCTCCAGGTCATCGTCTGTAAGATAGAGGTCATCGATATATGATAATGCCTCATCATATATTTGTAGTACTTCTGTTACCCTTGCTGAGAATAATCCTGGGCTATTCTTGAATCCCTGTGGGAGTCGGCAAAATTGTTTTTGCGACCCATTATTGAGAAAGCGGTCAAATACCTGCTTTCAGGTGCAATGTTTTGACAGAAGAATCCATTAGAGATATCTAATGTCGTTTTATATTTTTTGCGCACGATGTTGTTCATTAGAGCTGCACTGTGTGTTTTGTACTGCAAAAGTTTTGCAACAGGAGTTTAAATGTCTGTAGTCCAAAACTAGGCATTATGAATCGTCTGGCTTGGAGACGGGAAACAAAGGATTGTTTATTTGAGAGGTGCATGTTTCAATCACCCCTTGATATTAAAGTTGATCTAAGATTTCCCTGATTTGCTTTTTAGCTTCTTGTTTAACTGGGTACTGCCTTTGTGCAGTAGGTTTAACTGGATTTTGTGGTGAGGTGACTACTCATCCCATCCTACATGATTTTTGTATAATGCAGGGGCTTGGGCCACTGCCCATTTTCTTGTGAATGTGTATTTTTTATGAATTGGAATATGATTTGAGAAGGCAGGCATAGTCATTTCTTCGCCATGAGGGCACTCCCTGACCAATTCTGGTGGCCAGTCTTTTTCAGTTAACAGGATGTCATAGCCTTTAGAAAGATTCTCCCAAAAGAGACCTTTTTATTTTCCTAGTTTTATCCCCCTCTATACATAATGTTATTTCATATAGTTTATGGGGCACGCTAACTCGAGTGTCTGCAGTTTCCACCTGAATGTATTCATTCGTGTCCACTGTCTCCAGAAGATTCATCAGGATCTTGCGAGCTATGGTCACTTCTGCTGGGCTGTCTAGCATTGTCTGGGCCCACTCTCCCTTTTTTCAGTTGTGTCCTCAGAATCCTCGGCATGTTTAATTTTAATACTTGCTACCTTCTTTCTGGGAAATTGTGATTATTTTTTTTTTTTTTTTTACTTTGATGAGCAGGTTCTTTGTCTTTGGACTTGACGTGCTCTTCCTTGTGTTCTGACCATCCTCTTCTTTCCGATTTCTGTGAGGAAGATCGAGAAAGATTGAGTGAGAAGGATCGAGAGGGACGTGTATCAATATCTTTATCTATCAGGTTTTCTCAATTTATCCCGATCTCTGAGATTATATCTCTTCAGAGGGTTCCCTTTGGGGAGACTTGCCTCCTCGGCCAGGAGATCTTTCTCTCCGTTGAGGAGACCTTCCTCTGGACTGGAATCATTTTTCTCTGGAAATGGTTTGTTTATTACCATCCCAACTCTTTTTATATTTAAATAGAGAGACTGGCGTTTTCAATAAAAGGTGTTATTTTATTGAGCAGTCTTCTTTCTCATGCAAGAGAAATGAATTGCCAGAATTGCAATACTTAAGTGCGTACAGTAAAAGTAGTATTATGAAATAATACTGTAAAAGCATTGATATGGTTTTAGCCATATGATACTTTAAAATGGATAAAATATATACATACAAACATTGACTAACAAACTCAACTGGTGCTTCTAAGATACGCCTACCCCAATGTACCTGACCTAAGCCTAATACGTGGGAAGGAGTAAGTAAGTTGCAGTCTTAAGTTAAGATTTTTTTGCCAAGTGTCGGAATCAAGAATTCTCTCTAAGGTTTTATTCAGCTCTGTACCTTGGTTATATAATAATAATAATAAAGAGCTTATAGAGCGCACAGTAACGCCATCCCGGCGTGTCCCCGCGCTAAGAGCTACTAAACGACCACCATTACAAAGCCTCTGGACCTACATAGTATAGAGTAACGTTTTGAGCCTAGCCCTGAACAACGGTTCTCCCTACTCTCCAATCTCAGGGCAAGAGGAAGTTTGTTCCAGTGTTGAGCTGCTTGGAACGAAAAAGAACGTCCGCCCATTCTGGCCTTTCTTACCCTTGGGACTGTCAGCAGCCCGGAACCCTCCGACCGGAGGGTCCTAGGTGGTTCGTAGCGGCTGACTAAGTCCCTAAGATAGGCAGGCGACCTGCCCCAGACGATTCTGTAACAGAAGAGGAGGCATTTGAACAGCACGCGTTTCTTCACTGGCAACCAGTGAAGCGCATCCAAAGCCTGCTGAGAATTAGCTCTCCTGGGTCTCCTTAACACCAGTCTGGCGGCGGAATTCTGGATAACTTGCAGGCGGCCAAGGCTGCCCTCGTTGGACCCTAGGAACAGGATATTTCCATAGTCCAACCGAGAGGTCACCAATGCCTGCGTCAGTGTCCTTCTGGCCGCTAGGGGTAGTAGGTCTAAAGTTTTATTTAGGGACTTCAGTACCCCCAAAACACTTGCCCACAAGACGCCTTATATGGCCTTCACAGGAGAGGGTGGGGTTGATCCAAACTCCTAGATTCTTAGCCTCCTCACAAGGTGTGGGAGTAGGGCCAAGGCATGAAGGCCACCACTCGGCTGACCAGCTTTTGCTCTTTCCCCCCACTACCAAAACCTCTGTCTTAGAACCGTTGAGTTTTAGGCAGTGGGAGTCCATCCACTCAGCTAGCGCCTGCATACAGGACTTAAAGTTAGTGGAGGTATTGGTGGTGTTCTGCGATAGAGAGATCAGCAGCTGGGTGTCGTCGGCGTAAGATACCAATTCCACCCCGAAAGCCTGTACCACCTTCGCCAGGGAGGCCATGTACAGATTAAAAAGAGTTGGGCTCAATGCTGAGCCCTGAGACACTCCCTGGTCTAGTGGCATCTCTACCGATCGACATGCCCCTTGTTGTACCTGGAAGCATCTTCCTGTGAGAAACGACTGCAGCCAGTACAGCGCGGGACCAACGACCCCAGCCTCACTAAGACACTGTAGCAGGATGGAATGCGCTACAGTGTCAAAAGCTGCGCTGAGGTCGAGCATGATCAGGGCCATAGTATGTCCTGCATCCGCTCCTGCTCTTAAAGTCTCAGTGGCACGTAGGAGAGCTGTCTCAGTCGAGAAGCCCGCCCTAAATCCTGATTGGGAGGGATGAAATAGGTTACCTCTCTCCAGGTGTTCAGTGAGCTGAGCATTGACCACCTTCTCGGCCACTTTCGCCACATACGGCAATAAGGAAATGGGTCTGAGGTTTTCCAGCACCTCAATACTTGCATTTAGTTTTTTCCTTATTGGGAGTACTATAGCCTTCTTCCACTCCTCCGGAACTCGTTGAGTGGAAAAAGAGGTCTGTAAGACATGTCTTATATATGGTTCCAGTCCAACAAGACCCTCAGATGACCCAAGGAGGGGCCGGGTCATTAGGGGAACCAGACTTCACGCTACGACAGATCTTTATTAGCCTATCAGCGGAAGGGACCTCGAAAGTTTGCAAAGAAGAGTCAGGAGCCCTAGGCGAAGCAACTGCTCTAAAGTCTCTGCCCCTTCCTGGTTGTTGAGTGAAGGAGGCATAAATGGCTTTGACTTTATTAGAAAAAAAGTTAGCGACTCTGTTGCATCCCTCCATGGTGGCACTTAGGGGGATATTTGAGCTAGAGACTAACGATATTTCCTTGTATATTTTAAACAGTTCGCGTGAGGAGCTCTCGGCTGCCTCAATGCGTGTCTGGAAATATTTAGCTTTAGCTCTACGTACCGCGTACTGATAGCTTCTATGTGCTAAGCTATAGTTATTTTTTCCCTGTTCGCTAGGGTTCCTTCTCCAGCTCCTTTCAAGTTTTTTACAGAATGAAGGAGGTCTTGTATCTCGCTTCTCAGGACCCGATCTCCCAGCAACCCGCGAGTGGACTCTGGAACACTGGAGCTGGATTTTTTCGGCGTGAGAAAAGGCAGCTTTTCCAGTGCGTCAAAGGGGAGGGGCGGGTTCCTTCGGCTCTAGCATCAGCTGGGCTTCGGATAAGTAGATAACCGCTCTGCTCCACACCACCGTGTGGTTGCTTAAGGCAACGTTGGTATATTTATACCTGAAAGGTGCCGGGTTTGACGTAAGGTTGGACATAAGACGTCACTAAGAAGTAACAGTTCTTTCTGGACTCCAGGAGTTTTTGTGCAAATCAAGAGCAGGGGGGGGGGGGGGGGGGGGGGAAGTCCCGGGCTGCTGGAGGCTTGGTTTGTTTAAAGAACGCGTTATGCTTTCTAGGAGTCTATGGGAGTAGCCTTGCCGTGCTTTGGACTGCATGGGCTATTACTAAATATGGACATGATTCTTATGCCTTTATAAGGATACTATTTATTATAACCACATAAGGGCATGAATCGGGAATATCGAATTAGGGTCCTAGATAGAAATACAACAATACGAACTGTCCTAGGACTGCATTAACCTGTCAGAACAATCTAGGAGGGATCGGATATGGATGATTTTGCAATTGATAAAAGCAAGCGAGGGAGCAACACCATCTTAAGATGGCAGACCAGCCATATATAGGCAGGGGCATATGGGACCACTTAATGTCCTCCCGTACACGATCCCATACAGGAGCCAAATTTCTATCCCAAGATGTAGATCAGAACACTCCCAGATATTTCATCCCCCCCCCCCACCCAGATACCACCTGAACTGAAGATGTCTACAAACCAAGGCCCCCCTCATCACCCAGAGGGTACACTTTTGGGCGTTCATGTAGAGGCCGGAGGTCTCCCTAAAAACCTGCATGATGTGAAGCAGTCTCGGTCCCGTCCTATCTAAATTGGTGAGAAAAAACAGCACATCATCAGCATATAGGGCAATACAATCCGATAGTCTGTGGGCCAATTCAAGACAGGTCACTTGAGCTTCAATCCGCAGCAAGGGGCTCCATAGCTAAGGTGAACAGGTAGGGAGACAGTGGGCAACCCTGCCTGGTGTCTCGTCCAATAGAGAACGTGGAGGAGACCGAGCCCGCCGCACGCACAGACGCAGTGAGGTCCATGTAGAGCAAGGACAGGAAGCGAGGCCCAAAATTCAATCTGCGGAGGAGCGCGAATAAATACACCCTGCTAAGAGAATCTAATGCCCTGTTCATGTCTGCCAGCAAAAGTGCTGTTAGTTCTCCCAACCCCGGACGGTCGCAACAGCAACATGTGCCTGCCAAATATTATGACCGGTCGCCCCTTGGGGCATAAACCCTGCCTGATTGGGATGGACTAGGGAGGTGATATTGGGCCGAAGGCGAAGGCCTTAGCTAGAATCTTGGCCACTACGTTCAGAAGAGAGATAGGGCGGTACGACGCGTGTTGTTCAGGGGGGTCTACCAGGCTTGTGGAACACCACCACTTCTGCGTGTCTCCAATCTCTAGGCATATGACCTCACACTCTGGCCTCTTCCACCGCCTTACGATGGTGGGGTCCGAGCTGCAAGAAATATTGTTTGAAGATTTCGCATGGAAAGCCATTCCGGGGTTCATGGTCCTAAGTGAGACACCCAATTCCTCCTCTGTGTGTGGGAGATCCAACTCCCTACTAATGTCATCCAAGAGGGCCTAGGGTGGGAGGTTATCCAAGAAGCGGCCTATCACTTCCGCCGGTATACAATGTTGGGGGGCATAAAGTTCTGCATAATATGCAGGAAAGCTATTGGCGATAGCCTGGGAGTCTATAAGGGGCATCCTGTCTGGGCTCACCACACCAGGGAGGACCTGGGGGTATAGCGTCCTCTGACAGTCTATGCAGCAGCTTGCTAGATTTATCTCCCCACTGGTAGATACTGCTCCAGGTCGCCAACCACGCCTGGCGGGGCTCATTTAACAGGAGATGCGAATAACCCTGCTGTGCCCGCAGTAACTGGCAATTAACCTGCTTACCCCCGTTGTCTCTACTACGTGCTTCCTGCTCAAGAATCTCAGCCTCTGCACGTACGAGGGACTCAGTACTCTGCAAGCCGCCGTACAGAAGGAAATATCCACGCCACGTAGTGTGAGCTTTATTGCTTCCCATTGAGTTTCTGCCCCATCCACCGATCCCATGTTAAGTGTCAATTATTTATCGATAGCACCTTCCAGATGCTCCCTGTAGTCCTCCTTATGGAGGTTCCATGCCAAGAGGTGCCACTGAAAAGGCTGGTACACCTGACCCGTCCGCAATGTGAGGGCCACCGCCGAGTGGTCTGAGAGCCCTCATGGAAGGATATCGGCTGCCACCACCCTGCCCCCCGGTGGGCAAATATAAAGTCGAGGTGGGAGTAGGAGTTGTGAACCACTGAAAGGTACGTGTATCCCTGTGCCGTGCAGTATGCGCCAAGGGTCTACCCAATCAAGGCCCATCACCAGGGAATGCAATTAGGTGGGTTGTTGGACCTCCATGGAGTCCCCGGGCCTCCAGCGGTCCCTGGCCACCTCCATCACATCGTTCCAATCCCCTCCCACAATTGCCAGGCCATCTGCTATATCCGCCCATAGGGTCATAAGCCTCTCTACCAAACCCTAGGACCAATGCGGGGGCGTATAAACTCCCTAACACGGTAAATATCGTTTACAGCAATTTCTTTACAACGCAGACTTTGACCCCGCATACCTTTTTCTCCGCACAATGGCCCTAACCTGCATAACATTAGTCTGCATTTTTTTACACCGCATGTGCATTTACCACTCATGCCTTTATAACAAAAATCGTTGTAAAGGTATGTGTGGTAAATGCACATGCGGTGTAAAAAAAACAAGAATTTGGGCGATCCACGTCATTGTGAGGAAACAGGCTTTTCCGTTTCCTCACATTGACGTGCACCGCCCCTCACAGAAGACGACGTGATGAAGGAAGCGGAAGGAGAGGTAGGGGGAATGGGCCTGGGGTGGGCGTTAATTTTTAAGGGATTGAGATAGTGTTTGGGTAGGGTTGTAGTGTAGTGTAGGGTATTGTTTGTGTAGTGTAGGTTAGTGTTTTTTGCAGGGTACTCTCACTTACTTTAAAACTTTTACTAGGAGTATACCTTTACCACGCATCCCTTTGTGTGGTAAAATTTTATTTGTGGTAAAAGTTTGCGTTGTCATAAATTGCAGGGTGATTGAATTTGCGTGGTGTAAATTTTGTGGTGATGGTATGCGGAGTGATTGTTTGCGGAGTAACGTCATATATGTTCCCTTAACATCATAGTTTCTTCACCCACCATACCCTGTAGGAACAAATACCTGCCCTGAGCGCCCACCCCAATGCCTTAACATTTGTGTAGGGAACCCGGTGACGGATCAGTATCGCGACCCCCTCACAAACCCGGAGTGGAATATATGGATGTAGCCAAAACATTGGAAGCATAGTTCCTTCGTCCCCATGAGATGTGTTTCTTGCAACATAAGAATGTCCTCGTGAGCTCGTTTCATCTGTTTAGTATAGCTCCGTGCTTATTCTTGTCTAGCGACCCCCTGACATTCCACCTGATCATCCGAAGGGTCCCAAGGGGATTCTGTTGGCTACCAAATAGAGCTACCATTGGAGGGCTCTATGTAAACCAGTGACACAAATAACATCATACAAGAAGCTCAAGATTACTCTAAAGTAGGACCGTGCAATCCATGAACACCCCCCCCCCCCCCCCACCCCAATGACTCAATAACAGTGAAGTACCTGTCACAGCGGGTGTGACTTGCGGGCCCTGACAAGAGGTCCCACCCCTTACCGGCCAATGTAGCCCCAACTTATAACCCATTGTCCGCCGGCACGCTCTGTCCGCTAAGGTACCACAGAGACCGTCCCTCTTCTGTGCTTCTCCGGTTATAGTAACATATCAAAGACCTCTGAAACCACAGTCCCACCCCACTGCTAGTCTGCCGACACATGTTGCCACAAGGCCGACCCAGCTGGGGAGGAGGCACCGCATGACTGGGATTGTCGCCTGGACCTGGAGCGTCTGTTCCCTTTCACGTTCAAATTGGGCTGCTTCAGGCAGCCTCACTCAGTCAGTCTCCCTCCTAGGCGGTGTGTGAGGACGAAGCCACACTGTCTCATCCGTCCACTGGAAGACCTTCTCCGGCGAGTCAAAGAAATGAGTATAGGACCGATTCACCACCCACAGCCTGGCCGGGTACAACAAAGCATAAAGATACTTGAGCTCTCGGAGGTTGGCTTTGGCCGCCATAAAGGACTGTCTCCACTGCTGGACCAATTTCGTATAGTCTGGAAATATCAGAATGCAGGCATTGTCGAATAACAGCGGTTCTTTGGCCCTAGCCTGTTTCAGGATAGTGTCCTAGTCATGGTAATTGAGTAGTTTTGCAATAATATGCCTTGGGCGGACACCAGGTGGGGACTTCTGCATTAAGGCTCTATGGGCGCGCTCCACACCAAAACATTTGGACAGGGACTCCAGAGGGAGCCAACTCTCCAACCATTGAGTAAGGAACCGCTCCATGTCTCTATCCTCGCACCCCTCTGGGAATTCATAAAAGCAAAGATTGTTGCGCCGAGCCCTCCCTTCTGCATCCTCCACCTGCGTGGCCAGTCCACGTTGGGTGGCCTCCAGAGAGGTCACCAGTTTCTGAAGGGTGGCGACCACTCCAGAGTTTCTCGTTTCAGTCTCCGTGATGCGTGCAACTGCATTGCGTAGATCTTGTCGCAACAGCATAATGTCGGAACCAACTGCCCCAATTTCTGCATCCAGGGCGTCCCTTGAGTGGGTGATAGCAGCCATGAGGCAGCATTGTCCGGCATATTTCCGTGCGTCCTGCCCTTCCCCTGAGGGCCCCAGGACCCATGCATTTATCCATTGTGCTCTGCTTGGCCGAACCCCCACCTGGCTTGTCTCTCGTCAGGACGGACCGCAGGCCCTCCCACGTCATAGACAATTGCAACACCCGCGCTCCGCGCAGCAGTCAGGATTTAATGGATCTCGGACAATGGGCCGGGGGGCTGGAAGACATGCACTCCCCCGCGCCAGTGACCCACTCCACCACTGGCGGCTACGGACTGACCGGTCCATGCAGAGGCAGCAGAAATGTAAAAATGTGGCCCGGCCGCTAATCACGAGGCCATCAGCAAGAGGGATGGGAGGGGGCCAGAGAACCCTAGTCAGCTGGGGCCGACCGCAATCAGTGGCGTCGCCATGAGCACACGCAGTCCGACTGACCACTGAGGCAAGGCTGTCGCACCGTCGGCGGAGGGGGGAAACTGAGGGCCCCCCACCAGAGACTAAAGAGCCACACGTGCCACAAATGATGTCCTCTGCACAAAAGGGGGTGGTGATGGACGGAGCATCTGAATCAATCAAACACTCACACCCGTCAGGAGATCTGGGTTTAATCCATCACCGTTCTTTAGCCCACTCTGCCACCCCAGTTCAGACATGGCCATATGCAAATCAGTCTGACCCTGTGCCTCATGGGAACAGTGCAGCCCGAACTGCCAAGCCATGTCTTCCCTGGACCGGAAACAAGCTTCCGAGGACCGATTTCTGGCATTCCAGCCGTCTTCAGCCCGGCTTGCTTGAATCCAGCGGCAAAGTGAGCAAGGGACTCCCGTCTGAGCATACCCTGCCACACTTATGGCGGCCCAAAGTGGTACAAAAGGGGGTGGATTCAAGCAAGTCGGGCTGAAGACGGCAGGAATGCCAGAAACCGGTCCTCGGAAGCTTGTTTCCGGTCCAGGGAAGACATGGCTTGGCAGTTCGGGCTGGACTGTTCCCATGAGGCACAGGGTCAGACTGGGGTGGCAAAGTGGGCTAAAGAACGGTGATGGATTAAACCCAGATCTTTTGACTGGGTGTTTGATTCAGATGCTCCGTCCATTACCACCTCCTTTTGGACGACAAATGATGTCCTGGCACAGGTCCGTCCCCAGAGGTTCTGAAAACGCCCACATGGCCTGACCGGCCGCCAATGTAGGCACTCCATGCATCGGGAAGCAGGGGGGCACAAGGGGATCACCCACCAGGCGCCAGGACGCTGAGGCGGCCCCCGCCCTGCAACACCTGCTCACACTCCCAGCTCCACAACGCCCCCCGGACAGCACCCCCCCCCCCCCCCCAAGGCCCGATATGGCCGCCAACCGATCAAGGATCCAGGATAATTGGGGAGGCAGCTGACCCTCAGCAGCGGTTAAGCAGCTCCAATGGCTCTCTTCTTGTGCAAGCTCTGCAGTGCGTGGGTCCCACAGCTGCAGCGCCGCCTCCCCCCAGGGACTCAGGTGCCATCCAAGTCAGCGTCTCGGCCTCCACACCAAGCCGCGAGGCCCCCACCAATTACAGGCTGACGCCGCTCCACGGCACAGGTCCATGTCGAGACTCTGTAGGAAAGCGCAGACCGGAGAAGCAGGATATTACAGGATGTAGATTAAGGCTGGACAGAACTCACTTAGCACACGTCCACCATGATGGCTTGCTAAGCCACGCCCCCACACAAAGTATTTTACTTTACCGTTCATTGCACACTTTCTGATACGATTTTGTAGAGATTACATTTTTTGTAAATCTTTGCTTCATGCCTAGTTATCACATTTTTTATATATATATATATATATATATATATATATATATATATATATATATACTGTTCAGTCAATAATACCTGTAATTTTGCAGACTATGGTTAATTGATAGTATTTTTATTTAGGGCAACTGGTACAGTAAAGCAATTGATCCTTAATAAGGAAAAACATTTCACACTTGTTTGATTTGACAAATTATTCAAATGGGCCACAGGTTGCCTTGTACCCTGGGAAAGAATGTATTTCGAATATCCCACTTATTCTCAGTTCAAAACACTCTTGAAGCATTTGAATTATTTCTTTGACATTATGGGGCTCTCACATTACACCCACTCCCCCCTGCTAATACAAGCGGGCTTCGTAGCTGCACCTGTCAATCCCTCTAAATCGTATAGTAGAACACTGTTTCCTTGCATGCAGTGCTTTTACCTAATGGTCAATAAGCAACAGCGATCTACCAGCATCGGGTGGAAAATCCTGGGAGCTGGGCACTGCGACCATGCTTGCTGGTGCTATCTTAAACCCAATTTGATTAAACTCTCATAAGTTTTTAATCTAATCCTTCATTACTGCACGCCTTTGGACCAATTTACAGTACTTTCCACAGGTGTATTTCATTAAATGTGTATAACTTTATGATGTCATTTGGTAAGAGAACCACATTTCTATGAACATCTTGCGCCTACATGCAATGATCTATTGCAACTCTATGGTCTATAGCTGCTGTATCATTGTGGCCCAGAATTGGTCCTATTTACACTTGTTAACTGATCTAAAAGTATCTACATTGAAATGTAGACGCCGTCCGTTTTTGACACATCCAAGGTCCAATCACAAATAGTAAATCTGGTCCTTTGTCGGCCAATACTCCAAATTCTCGTAAGAATGTGGAGTGGGAGTATTCTGCTTTAAGGCCCTGCCACTATGAAAAACATTACTGTTTGGCATTTTGTGAGCTCTGACTGTGGGGTGGTTTATGGCTAAGCTGTTCCTTCTTTCGCCAGCATATGCTTCATCAGGGGACGACGAAGTTTGGTGTTTCCGCTGCAATGTAGGGATTAGTAACTGGAAGAGGCACCATAACCCATGGAAGAGACATGCCCGTCATTCGCCCAGGTAAGTGAGCACAGTTCTTGGAGTGGAATGGCTGGTCCTCAGCATCTTATACTTCACCCCTTGTGAAAACAGAAATCTGCTGACAAACTGAACACTTCCTGTGGTCAAGGTGTAGCTTGGCTCCCCTGAGGGGAGTAGAAGTGGGCAGGAGGGTCAAAGATACTTAAATTAGACAGATGTGCATGGGGATTCTTAAGTACCTACTTTCTCTTGGGGAATTGCTTGTACACTCGGATTGGTAGTAATGCACTGCTGCTGCAATGTGCTGGAGCAATATCTATAAAATGAAGGTCTGGGAATCGGAGTGTGACCATATTGGGTCATTTAAAGCATGATATCGGAGGGAGGCCTGGTGAATAGAATGTCTGTTAATTGTGCAGAGCTTAAGCGATCATTGAGCTGCTTCATGGCACTTGTATAGCAGCAAGAGGCCATGTTAACCAGACTTGCTCGTTCAATAAGTTACTGAGGTAGGTGGATGGGCAGGGTGAGGATGAATGTTGTCAGGTTGATGGTGACTTTTAGATCAGGGAGACCTCAACCTCTTTCTCCCCCAACCCCTGACCCAACATTTTCAGGCAACCTGAGTACACTGCTTTTATCTCCTCCAGGCCTCTGCCCTGCCCACATCTCCTCTCCACGCGTACTCTCTGGCACTTCTCTGGTCCTGGGGAGATCTATCTCCAAGTGGGCAATTGCCCTGGTCACACTGGGGAAACTGAGCTTTTGGTCTAGTTTTTGTCTTTATAAACCTCTATCCCTCTCTGCTTACTGCTACCTCTTACCCTCTCTAAATCAGTGTCCTACGAAGATTTAAGGCCTCGGGCAAGAAATTTCAATTAATTGTTCGACCCAGTTAAAATGGACCATTGTACATTGCGAAATGGTAAATGCACATTAAAATGTGATCAATATAGGGTCCCGCTAAAATGTTTTCCCTGAAGATCCCTGGCACTAGCAGTTTCTAGGTGTGGCAATTCAAGAAGGCAGCTTAGCAAATGAAACACAAGAGTTGCAGTACTGCCAAAAGCAGGCTCTTTTATTCAAAAGGAGATCCCATCCATGCATAAGTGCTGCAGTGCAACTGACAACGGACACTCCAATCCAAATACATTCAATCACCTTGGTAGTGACCTACCAGGTGACTGTATTCAAAGATGTCCAGCTTTCCCACTAGGCCTGTCAGATGAGGGTATTGACTGGTAGGCGTCAATTTCTCTGAGCATCTGATTTTTAGGTCGAGCCTGGGCAGCGCGTGCTCTGCGAGGCATGCTGTATTCAGGAAGGGACTTGATGCTCCACACTTTTTCTTCATTGGCTTGTCATTGTCCACTGTTAGCTGTGGCTGTTCATTGGTCAATAATCTTCATAGCTCCTACTTAGTACCGCCCGTATCTCATTTTGTAACCTCTCATGGCTACACCCCCTGTTACATGTATTGTTACTTGACTGGCCTTAATGACCGCATCCAAGCACTATCTTCGCATAGCTTTGTCCTGTCCGCTGTTATTCTACTCCTTACACGTTAAAAAAAAATTATAGCACAGATGCCGAGGTCTTGCATTTACGAGAGTTTAAACTATTGGCATTGTAAATGACAATTTTGTTTTATCTGTTTCAAAAATGCATAAATTAAAGCAATTGCCATTTACAATGCCAGTAGCTCAAACTCTCGTAAATGCAAGACCTATTGGATTGCAAATGTGTTTTTTTTTTTTTTTTTGTCCTACATATCCGCCTTAATTAAGGGAGCTCAGATTGCCTTGTCCCTTTAAGTACTAGAGGCTCTAGGAGCAGAGTTCACACACTTGGCGGTACCCATGTGATGCACAATGAGTGGGCCGCTGGGATAATGCGGTCCATGCATTTGCTTCCACAACAAAATCAATTGCATAAGCAGAGCCCTCTGGACTCTGCCCCTGCCTATTGGTGCCCTTATTTTATGAATCGGTGTTTCTCTCCCCCACTTCTTTTTCTGGCAAAGTAATTGCCTATACTACCTCTCACTGCATGCCCTTGCTTTGAATTTCTTACTCCTGTGTTTCCATTTCTCTTTCCCTCTTCTCCCCCCCCCATTACTCAATGCTAAAGCTTCACTCCTCGTCCTATTACATATTTTACTCTTTACTCTCCTTAAACCTTGTCTTCATCTGCCTCACTTTATTTTGCTTCTTTTAACTGTCCTCACGCTATGGTTTCTTGTGTGTAGTTAAAATTCCATTACGTCATCGCCCCGTTTTCTCTCTGGTTGGCATGGCCATTGCCGCCTCACCCCCCATCATTGGCCTTTTTAAGACTTATTAGCAGTTCTACAGACACTAGCTTGTATTGCATTGCATCATTTATGTAAGACTCGCTACCTCTGAGGGCAATAAAGTGCTGGTCTACATAGCCGCATGCTACGCCCTGTAGGCTGGGGGTCTGTGGTTGTATGGGTGTTTCAATTTTCATGTCCTAGCAAGGGGACACGAGGGCCTCGTGCAAGCAAATGACCTGCCACTGCACAGGGTTGGTTAAAAAAAATGCAACCACAATGGAAGTGCACAGCATTCGTTCACTCTTGTGCCCCAGTGCCATTGCACCTGCTGCACTATTGATGGCGACACCTCTGCTTATTTTGCTGTTTTTGTGGCGAGTCCTGGTGAGACCTGGTTTGAGAGTAACTCTCCAGGTTCTCAGAGGTATTTGTGGGTGGAAGACTTGAGATCCCCGGAGGTGGCATGGTTCCTGTCTTGGATTGCCCCCTTTCTTGGTTGGAGAGCAGTATTTTTTTCATGTTTGCAGATTCAGAAGTGGCTCAGGGTCCGTACTTGAATTGAAACTTAAATAATCTGATCATTAACAGCACTAATCGGCCCAAATTCTCTAATTTGGGAATAGGTTCGATGGCTCAAACTTAAATATATATTTTGGATTAGTTTGCTGTTCAAAGTATTAAATGTCAATTCCCAATATTCGACTTTTCTGTGAAAAAGCTAGTGATGGTTCAGGTGATCTCCCTATGTATGCCCCTCAATCCCCCTCCCCCCTGCCCCTCTTCCCTTCCAGATACTGCCTGAGTTACTATTTATCTAGTTTTTAGGAATGAGAATGCCTAACACAAGTAGAGCTGGAAGTCATGGAGTCTGGTTTCAGGAAATCCCCCGACTTGGACCCTCAGAAGGTCCGTTTGTGCAGCATATGCATTTCTCAGTGGATTTGTGACTGCCTGATTTATCTCTGGTTAATTGGCCTGCAGCTTGTACAGGGATGAAAGGGGGATGGCTGGAGGACCAGCCAGGGGACCTTGGCTACTCAGCTGTGAACCAGAAATGGAGCGGATAGGTTAATTCTTACATCATTAAGGAAATAGCAAAGTGAAGGTGAGCCTGACTTAATGCAGAGAATAGATGAGGGTAAGATTCCTGGGGAGCTGTGTTTAGAATTGCTGCAGGCGAGACTAATCTGAACTTAATGTGATTGGCTGGTATTCAGTCGGGTCGAAACATTCTAGTCTAGAAGGGTGGTGGACTATCTGGACTGCTAGACACCAGTTGTTGATTCATGTAGAACATTAAGATTCACGAAAATTATCCTGGTGTTCATTGTAACTCCGCTCCCACAAAACACTATTTGGCCATTTTTCCCCTTTCACACCTTAAGTGGTGATTTGCTACACTGATCAACTGCTAGTTTCCCATTCTGCTGGAATCTATCCAGTCAATGGTGCAGCTTCACTATATGCAGATCTTTGCTCAACCTATTTCTGTCCACTCCCCAGGTGTGCGTTCCTGAACCAACAAAAGGGACCTGACTTCATCCGTGCTGTCCAGGAG